>NC_056522.1:70672680-70782649 GCF_019175285.1 Sceloporus undulatus | reverse complement strand
CATCTTGAGGGGGAGAGAGGCCTTGCAATTTTTTTGTTTTGTATTGCAATTTTACTGTACACCACTATGATCATCGCGGAATAGCGGTCTATAAATAAAAATTATTATTATTATTATTAATCCCGTAAGGTCAACCATCTAAGTGAAGGAAACTCTAAACAAACCTACGACCCAAGGACCTTGCCACCACCGTCCAAGCTTGCTAGGCCACAGCAGACAAACCTTTGGTTTAAAGGGTGAGGCCAGTTCTGTGCAGACTGTGCTCCACCAGATAAATCCATTGCACAGGCTCGATTTATATTACTATGGTGAGGAACAGAGAGCCAGCATATCATAATGATTTGAGTGTTGGACTACAACTCTGGAGACTAGGGTTCAATTCTTGCTGAACCATGAAACCCACTGGGTGACCTTGGGCAAGTCATACACTCTCAGCCTCAGGAAAAAGCAATTGCAAACCTCCTTTGAACAAATCTTGCCAAGAAACCCCATGATAGGGTTGCCTTAGGATTGCCATAAGTCAGAGACAACTTGAAGGCACACACACATACACATGATGAGGAATTCAAAGGGGTAAAATTGCCTTAGGAATGGTATTTGGACCAAATGTGGCTGCTCATGGAAAACCAGAACCTTATTTAAGAACCTCCTCCTGAGATGACAGAGGTGGTCCGTTGACTCTTAAGGTATCACTTGTGTGCGAAAGGCTTGCCCTCTTGACACAGCTCTCTGTGTGTACGTGCCATCAAGTCACCTGTCAACTTACTTAAGTGGTTAAAGTCACCTATCAACTTATGGTGACCCTTGAATTTCATTAGGGTTTCTTAGATTTCAGAGGTGGTTTTGCCAGTTTCTTCCTCTGAAATATAGCCTACAGCTAAAGGATGGAGCAATTTAAAGCAGGAATGATCTCTGGAGAAGAACCATTTGATGGTGACACAACTTTTTAAAAAGAAACAGAGCAAAGGAGACACTTTCCTTTTAATGGACCAACTGTTCTAAATAAAAAAGGCAGGAAAAAACAGGAAATACACATTTCTAGTTTTATGGATCTCTTTTCAGGTTTACATGTTCAGATCAAAGAGGAAATAGATGTTGCATTGCCAAGGTGATGCATAGATATCACTTTTGTACCTTCTGATGTTTGGCCAGGATATGAGGGAAAGACCATGGCTGAATGGCTGATGATTCACCTTCAGACATTTAATGTCAAAATAAGTTAAGTATGTGAGGGAGGTATTTGCAAACCCCATGCTGTTCCTCACAGTTTTCTGTCATTCTATCCATGGAGAGTAATTTTCTGAATGGGAGAACCTGTATCCATGGAGTTTGTTCATACAGTCTAAAACACTTAGACTTTTACATACAAAAGAAGTATTTCATTTGTACTTCATTATTTTCCAGTTGTTTCACTGGGAGATAATGTATTACAAGTAATGTCATTACCTGGAACCAGTTTTTTTTAGTATGACAAGGATTTAACTGCCAGAATCCTGAATCACCTTTTACTTAATGTGACTTTATGTATACTTAGCTAAGTAGTAGAGGTTCTAAGAAACCCTGTTAGTGAATTGTACAGATGCATATTGAGATAGTGGCAAATGTACCCTATGGACCACTGTGCATCGGTATGCAATGCACATTGGGTATTTTGTCAGCTCTGCTACATAGTAATCTAACAGCAGCCCTCTACTGGATATGGACATCACAAAACTGCCCATTTCTAATTCCTGCATATGTAAATCCTCTTATGTGGATGAAAGACTCCAACAAGATCCTGGCCAGATATGGCCCACCGGATGTTTCTGAATGGCATCTCCCATAATCCCCTAGCAATTGCCTATGCTGGCTAGGGCTGATGGAATTTGCAGGCCAAGAAAAGAAGACCTGTTGTCCACCCTGTTGTAAACAACAGGATTTTGTGCAATAAATACTTTTATCGAGAACGTTGAGGGAAAATTGTAAACATTGTTCATATTCCTGTTTTACAGCTGGGAAACTGGTGCTAAAAAATAGCACTTGCTGAAAAGGCTAACATTTTGAGTTTAAGGCCGAGGTAAATTTGGATTCCCATCCTTCAGAGCTTATACCAAGTGTTAAAATTAAGTGGGCTATACCAGGATTCAGATATCAGAGGACTGTTTTGAAGCAGACAGATTACCAGACTTAGATTTTGAGGGAACTACACCCGTCCCCATTTCAATAAGCACTAGAACCAGCAATGTAATCTGTAGGCCTATTTTAGGATTGTGAGATGAGGAAATAGTGTGCAATTTAAGCACCAACAATGAAACTGACAGCAGCATTCAAAATGCACCCCTCAGGACATGCAAGTAGCCTCATGCTGGCTGAGGGTTATGTAAGTAGAGATCACCAGACAGTGGGGCAGGGGAAGAGCTTTTGGTAAAACAGGTAGACCAAACAGGAAAAAAAAATCAAAATTTATTTGGAGGAAGAAAAATAGTTTGCATCATTCTCACAGAAAGCTTCTATTTTAAAGTATGGGTTATACTTTGAAAACAAAAATTTCATAAGGCACACTGGACTGTAAATTGTAGGGGTTATCTCCTATTTGAACTTGCAAAGCTACTAGTAAAAACTCTAAAAGGAAAATCCCTTCTAAATCTAGAAAAGATACTGTGAAGTGTAGAGTATATGGAAATCCACATTGGTCCCAAACACACGGCAAAAATAATCCAGTTTGCGACCCCCTTAACTGCACTGGTTCAGTGCTAGGGAAATGTAGTTTATAGTGGCACCAGAGCTCCCTGACAAAGAAGGCTAAGTGTCTCAAAACTAATTTCCAGAATACCCTAACAGTGAGCCAGTGCAGTTAAAGCAGTCTCAAACTGGATTATTTCTGCAGTGTGTTTTGGACCATTGTTATCAAATTGCTTCATTTCTGTTTTACGCATTTTCTTTTATTTTTAAAAACAAAACAGTTGCAAGAGACATTTAAAAACAATGTTTTTAAAAATTTTAGGAAACAGGTTACCAGTTTATGTGATCTACCACACCAAGTCTTGATTTTTGTGCTCTCATGAGTCAATCACGATAGGGAAAGATTCCATTCCCATTCTAGCAATCACTGTTCTCGTTTTCAACTTTTGATTTAAAATATTGTCTGCTCTGAATCCAACTGCTAGTCTCAAATACTGAAGACCCTTCGAGCCCAAGTTGCTAAATGGTAAATTGCTTATATAAATCCCACTGATTCAGTGAATGTATTGTAATTAGGATTAGTAATTTGCATGAGTCCTCCATCTTTTATTCTCATTTTACAAAGGAATAAAAAATTATGGGGAGAGAGGTGGAATTAGACCTTATATTCAAATCAATGTCTGTACAAGCCAGAACACTGTATACAGGAATTTGGGGGAGGGGGGATATTAACTTCTAACCATTATGCATTTATAGGGGACCAAATGCAACCAAGTTAGTATATAACATTGGGGTGCAATGGGAAACTGATTTCCCAGGCTGTGGCATTGCAGATGGCAATATATTATGTTCATATGAACCCATTAACATCCCCACTACAATCTGAAGCTTTTAGCAGATATTGTTCCTAAGTTTCATACATTCCAAAATGTAGCTCTATGTCAAGATTTTTTTTAACTAAAAGTCAGAAGACAGACTGTGGCTCATTTTATCAAAGGCTCTGAATAACTATCTTCCCTATGCTGGTACCTCTGCCTAATGTGGTCAGTAGAAAAAGGCTTAATTTGGTCACAAGTCTGGAAAAATATCTTAGTGCTATCTTTCAGAAAACCTTTATTGTCACACTATCATATCTCTCAATAGGTAAAATAGTATGTGCATTCTAGGTTAGGCTCCCAAATAAAAACCATGTTCTCAGATGGCTGTTTTCTGTATTCCATACATCTCTGGTTTCCCCAGCAGACCAATAGCAGAGGAGGCTAGTGTTTCAAAGAAGTGTTATCTTCTACAGCTACTTCCCTGATCCCAGATCTTGGAAAGTTTTTTTTTTGGGGGGGGACTACAGCTCCTAGAATGCCCCCAGACACCCTAACCATTGGATAATCTGGGTGGAGGATTTGACGATGTGTAGGGAAAAAATTACCTGAATTCTCCCTACCTTTAACTGAAAAGTGAAATGATGTGAGCCACTTGTGACTCTGCTGCATCTCATGTATTTTGATCCTCCATACTATATAGAATAGTGTCAGTAAATCAGAAAAGGAGAACATTCCTAATGGCTGAGGCTTCATTAATGATATTACTGCCACTGATGGAAGGAACCATGCATAAGCATGGTAACACAGATGTAACGAGTGCTTTAGGAACAAACAACAATGAAATAAGCAATGTATCAGACTGCAAGGTTTCCTCCTTATCCTTGATTTTCCTCTATAATTAATCTTACCCATATTCTCTTCCCCCCTCTTTTTTCTATATTTTTGTAATCTACAATAGGTAGGTTTTGGAATATCTTGATTAGGGAGTACCTTAATATAATGAGTAAGGTCCTAATCATATGAATCAAAGACACATCTCTCACCATTTCCATTTTAAAGGAATTGTGTGCACTGTGAATTATTATTTCTTTATTATTCATTTTTAAATGATACATTTACTGTATGCATTAAAGGTAAAAATTTAACATTTCTATTTTATTTGGGCAGGACAGGAGTGAGTCAATTCAAAGCTACATTAAAAACAGAAAATACATTTTTAGATCACACCCGCACCCAAAATTGAACCTGGCCCCCTGCTAAAGAAAGAACCATGGGAAGCCTTGAACCCACAACCAACCCCTTCTGCATTTACACACAGCAGGGTGAATAGTGGAAACATCCACTTCCGTTTTTAAACAAACCAGTTCCATGTGATGTCTAAACTTAAACAATTATGATTTGTTTATAGAGTTAACTGTAATTAGAACTAACAAGCTACCATGGTTTAAACTAGAGTTTAAACAAACCACCCTCCTCTGAATTCAGACACCACAGGGAACTATAGTTAGTTCTAAAATGAAACCAGATGCTTCTGTTCTCTTGCTCCTAGCACATAAAAGAGGGGGGAAACCAGGGGAGCATGTGAATTCCAGGCTCTCCATGTCTTGTTCATAATGCCAACAAGAAACAATTGTTTCCTGTAACATCTGAACTAAGATCAAGTTTCAGCATAAAACAATCACTGAACAAATTTGAAGGCCACTTTAAAGTCAAAGATGAGAAAAACAAATAATACAAAAAAGAAAAGAGGAGACGAAAAGTAAAGCTTTTGTATCCACACTGTAGACATCATGATTCTAAAATAGCCCATTTGGTCTACATGTGTCTTGAGGTTTTGTAACTCAGAATTTTACATTACTGTTATTAGAACAGGAATTCACATAGGTAGATATTTGGGCAAATAATATTCTACAATATTTTGGATTCTTTTCCATTCAATCTATTATGAAAAGAAGCCATTCTGCTGTTTTCTTTGAATGGTCTGAAAAGGGATTTAAGTCACCCAAATATCTTCCATGTCAACCACTGTTCATTTTGACCAAAGTGACATGGCAAACCATACAAAACTTGAACAAAGCTTATAGTCTAAGCAGTTACCTCCTCTGGCAGCCTGCAATTTTCATCACTTTTAAAACATTTTAATTACTATGTGAGAATTGGCAGAAAAGGCTTCAAGTACATTATGAATCAGGGCCAACTGACATGACCATGTAATTAGACACTCCAATGCCCTACACATTTGCTTGCAAGAAATTTCCATCACCTTCAGTGAGTGGTATTTTTAGGCTTAAATCCAACTGCTAGTCTCAACTGAATAGATTCCCTGAATCAACTACTGAATGATAAATCAAGGTTTATGTAAACTTCATGGATTCCACATGTTTCTTCTAATTGGGACCTACAATTGGATTTAGGACCTAATACATGGAATGGGGCAAATCTATCACCTTTTCCCACATTGAAATTTTTAAATCTTGATCAAAAATTAATTGAAACAAAATTCTCGTCCATCCCTATTTTAGTATTTAGGGCTGTTAACCATTTCACATTCCATTCTGCCTTATACTGAAATAACTCTGTTTGAGGTGCAGAATTGTGTTGGTACCTGACTTTGGGAATAAAGCTAATGTTATTAGTTGGGATTACCGTATGGAAAAACTAGGATGACATGTACCAGCCTTCTACAACCTGGTGAATGCTAAATGTTTTGGATTACAACTACCATCATCACTGACCACTTACTATAATGGCTGAAGCTGATGGGCACCAGGTTGGGGTAGGCGGGTTTTACTCAGAGATCTGGAGCATTCTTTAAGGGGAGGGGAAAATGAATATCCTTTATATATTCATTAAAAAGTGAACTATTGTAAAACCTCTATAAAATGAAAAGTAGTCCCACTGCTATTCAAAATATTATTTTATTTTCTGCAAAGTCACCAGGCATGCACTTTATGTCATATAAGAGGGATCAGTCAATTGGGGATCCATCAAGATACAGCTCAGTAGACTAAGACATCCCTAAACTGCATATGAAATAGGCACATCACCGTAAGAGTAATATGTTGACTTTGCGTACAGATTCTGCTCATTCATCAATACTATAGATGTTTCTGGAATGCATTGTATCATTTCTGAAGACCACAAGATGCGGGAAAAAGCAAGTTTGCAAACCAAGTCTCATATGAGGCACACATTTTCTAAAATCCACCTGCAGAGCTCCATCCTTCTAGAGTCCTTCACCGCTTCCATGTAGCCTCCTTAACAGAGACCTCTCTTCTGGCTCATCTCTCTTATACAAACAGCCTATGCATTTATACAGCTTTGAGCTTCCCAAGAGAGTGAACTAGTTGTCCTTGACAAGAGGAAACTCGACCTCTGGTAGTGAAAACTCCTTTGTCTGACAAACACCACAGGTCTTGCCCCCAGTCCTCAAAGAAAACTGATGGCTTTAGCAGCAGGTAGGGTTGCAGAATGTCATCTCTGCACTCTGGAATAGAGAGATTTTTTTGCTAATGTAGCTTGAAACCACTCTTGGTATGAGACTGCCATATTTTAAGATATTATTTTCCTTTAGTGGCCTCTGTAAAATGTACTATACAAAACAGCAGTACTTTTTCCACCAAGATTTAGAAAGGTTTTTCATTTTGTCCGGAGTCCTGCTTTTTGATTTCTTTGGCTGTTGTTGACTATCCGAATACTGAATGCCAGTAACAATGGCAGCATCAAAGACTTCTTTGAGGTTTTTCTGAGTCAGAGCTGAGCACTCGATATAAGAGGTGGCTTTTATTTCTTCAGCACAGAGCCTGCCAGCCTCCTCTGCCACAGGCTTCTCTTTGCACTTGTCTAGCTCAATGAGGACTTTGACATCCTCCCGGAGGTCTGACTGTGTCCCCACAAGAATAATCGGTGCTTTGGGGCAGTGGCATCGGATTTCAGGAACCCACTTTTCGCTCACATTCTGGAAAGAGGAAGGGCTTACAACACTGAAGCATAGCAAAAAGATGTCTGTGTTGGTGTAGCAGAGTGGCCGGAGTTTGTCAAATTCATCCTGCACAAAAGGAAAAGAAACATGAATTCAGAGAGACAGTTTCTTCAGTAACAAGAGTGCCATCAAACTACACAACACAGAAAATGGGAGGAAAATTCCAGCTCTTCAGATTTGAAGGAATTATCTTTCTGACTTAGAGACTCTTGCTTTCCACAAAGGAAAGGATTCTAAACCAGTGCTCACAAATACATGAGATACCTTTTTTTAGGTAGCAAGCTGACAACCCCACCTATTCCTACACAACAATCCCAGATGTGAACTTTCCTCCCTGGCAGGAAATTTTAAAGGCAAGAGGGATCCTGAAATGAAACATTATTCAATCATGGGACCTGCCTCCTGAATGATTGGCACAATCCAAGGACAGTCCCTCATGATTCTGCCAGACATACAGCTTGGCCATACAGAAAAGATGATGTAATAAAGGCAGAGTATGGCAAACCTTCTCTGAACAAATCTTGCCAAGAAAACCCCATTAAAACCTCAGCCTTAGGGGTGCCATAAGTAGGAAATGGCTTGATGGTTCACAACAATGACAAACAAACACAGGTCATTAGCTGATAAGCACAAACAGGAAATGGAACTGGTTCAAAGAAAGGACTTTGGCAAAATGTAACTTGCATAGTGGGAATCTTCATAGATTACTATTGGGTTTAAGTTAATTTAGTATTTTCATTAGTGGTTCTGGAAAGGAAGTGCAAGTGTTTTGATGTGATACAAAAACTTAGGAAACAGTGTAAATACCTAAAGGATTGAGAAACCATGTAGTATGAATTGTATAATGTTGTGAACTGAAATACGACAAGATCCTGCATATTGGCCACAATCCAGCGAAGTCAGGATACCAGTGACATAAGCTGGGTGATGAGTCATTTTAATACCTTTCACATTTTGCCCAATATAATATAATTAAAAATATAATTGGAGGAATTCTGTTCTCAGGCAGACTAATTTGTGTGATTTCTTTGAGAGGACCACAGGGAGGGGAAGAGAGCAAGCATTTTTTGGATCTCAAGTCAGATAGCTGGAACAACAACAGAAGAATGGAGAGAAAAGGTATTGTGGTATAGGGGGGCACTCTGTAGGAGATATGGATATGGAAAATTGGCCCCAATGGCCACACAGTTGCCCATCTCAAAGGAAACAAAGTACTAGTGTTGGACTGCACGTCAGAAGGCTGACAAATTTGAAGTGACAGTCTCTTCAGCAACGACCCAGATAGTTCAAAAGTGCTGGTGACTATGGCCCCATACAGACAGGCCAAAATAAAGCAGCTTTGGGTCACTTTGGAGGTGTGCTGTTTAAATGATACTTGCGTCCCAAGAGTCTGGAAGCTGCGCCAAAGTTGCGCTCCAGTCCTTAGGACTAGATCGTGGCTTTGGCATGGCTTCCGGACTCTTAGGATGTATGGATCATTTAAACAGCATACCTCCAAAGTGACCCG
This sequence comes from Sceloporus undulatus, assembly GCF_019175285.1. Taxonomy (NCBI): domain Eukaryota; kingdom Metazoa; phylum Chordata; class Lepidosauria; order Squamata; family Phrynosomatidae; genus Sceloporus; species Sceloporus undulatus. Next base: position 70,773,681 of record NC_056522.1, on the reverse strand, counting down.
AAGCAGCTTTATTTTGGCCTGTCTGTATGGGGCCAATGTTAATCTTTAAAGTATTTCTAGCTGTTTTTGTCTCTGCTAGGTTCTCTACAAGAAAAGGTAGAGCCACTCCCCAAAACTTCAGAATACAACAGGAATAGCACATAATAATATCTCACTGCTCTGCAAATCCATTTCATTTCCATCTACCATGAGGACTGTAGCTAAACTGAGAGATAACAGGTGAGTGGGTGGCAAATGATGACATAATCCTTGATATATTAAAAAGTCCCTGCAAGACCTAGTTCCCCATCACCACTGCTGTCAAGTAAGGAGAAAGCTGGTCTAGACCATCTTTACATCATCTTTAATTTCACTTTGTGGCCTGGAACGCTTGTTTATTCTCTGCTCTTTTGGACATCTGCTGACTGCTTGTTGTTCCTGGAGTCCTGTGACATCATGCTGACCTGTGATGGACTGAACGGATGGCTTGTTTTCAACAGGGGCAGGAATACTGATCTACAGTGCCTTTTGATCTCCTTTGCTCTAGCCAGGGCAGCTGAATACTTGTTATCAATATGGCTTGTTGACATTACGGGTGCAAAAAGGTCATGTGCTTTTGGATTGCTGAGGGATGCAGATAATCGAGACAAGCATCAATGGAAGTTTTATACTAAATCCAGACAAACCCTGAAAAAAAGCAAGTAAAGGGGGAAATCTAGCATAAAGCATTAGTAGCCAATTAACAGTGTTGGAAGAAATCAAGATTAATATAGTCCTTCTGAGGTTTGTAGTTTTAATTTCACATCACATTGAGTGGCATGAATAAAGGACTCTTTATGTTCCCATTGCCCCCTGTGCTGCCTCTTCACCATTCAACTGCCCTATGCTAAAGGTGCACTGATAACCCACCCCCTTGTTTGTGGATTTAACTTACTATTTCAGGAAAGAAGACTATCTAATGACAACAAGGAAATCTGCCACACAGCAACTAAAGATCATGAGAAATTTCCAAGAACTGCAGGTGAGGAAAGAGAATGGAAGCAAAGATTAACACCTTGCATTTATGCTGACAGCAGGATCAAAACACAGCAACTGCAGCCTCAGAAAAAAAAGCAGATTTGTTTCTGCTATTGTGGCATTTTAATTAAAATTCAGCATGTTTCTCAGAGGGTCTTAAATTAACAGGGATAAAGAGCAAACACAATCAGAAATGTCCCTTCTAGTGCCAATGCTTTGTTGCCAAACTAGCATTTGTGTGTCAATTTGTGGTAAGGGGTCTGAGGTTCTGATTTGAAAGCTTCTGGACAGACAGCTCTTCTGCACACACATTTCAAGAAATCACTAGCAGCTCTCTTTCCACTTGAACAAATTTCTTTTCAGGGGCACTTGCAAAGGAAGAAACAGGTTTATAAAAGACAAGAGTCAGAAAAAGCAGGCTTCATTAGTTCAGTTGTTTTACAGCCTTAAGACCCTCAGGAAGCAAGCAAGAGCCAAAGATTACTGGGCAAGAAGGCAGAGCTGGAACTGAAGCATGCTGTGCCACACTGCAGCTGTGTATTTCTACAAGGTCTGGCATTACAAATATTTGCACAATTAAGAGCATGCATTCCCACAGTGCAAAGTAAAGGCTGTTGGTAGAATTGATGATGTCATGCCACTTGAAACTGGAATGATTTTTTGTCAAGGACAAGATACAGAAGTAAGAGGTGCATTAGACTAATGAATGTCTCTATCAAGATCAGGAGTGGTCATCTTTTCAGGGTTGCAGGACTCTACTGGACACTGATACTATATCACTGCTGCACCTTGGTATTGTAACCAAATCTGCCATCACTATAGTCACCACAAAATTCACCAGCAACGGTAGCAGCTCCCTATAGATTTACACACCTCTCTATGCTACATTAGGGAGCCAGAGTGTCCACTTGCATCACAGAGTCCTAAGAGAGCACAGGGCAGAGTGTATTTTCCCTCTCCAAAGGGAAAGCAAGGAAGGAGTGCCCTGAATTTTGGATAATGCTTGCATTACTTTGGTAACAAAAGAGCTTTTGCCACACTGCTCCTTTCCTTGCCTTTCAGTTATCTAACAAACTGCACAGGGTAAGACCATGCAGCAGCAGAAGCAGAAGCCACTGCCTTTCCCATTACAAGTAGGCCCACCATGAAAAAGTGGTTTATAGAAAACATGAGCAGGAGCTATAAGAGGGAGTCCTGCTAAAATGCTCCTGGGTTTCTCATATCACTCTGGGGGATGGCCCAGGAAGGAGAAGTGCGGGCTCAGGTGTAGTTCCAGAAGAAAAAGCCAGGCCCCTTTCTAAAAGTGATCAATTGTCAATGTCCAATACCATGGGAAACTTGCAAGGGGCAAAAAGAAAGAAAATTGATCAGACAAAGCCACAGATCACAGGACACCTCTTTTCAGAGAGCTGAGAAGTCCCAGGGACGCAAGAAAAATAAAATGCTGTTTAAACCTGCAGCCACCTCCAGCTGTGCTGGATTGGAGCCACAGCAAGCACACACCATAACCCTGATCTGGTCTTTCCAAGGTGCAAAAAGGAACCGCAAAAAGCAGCTGTTTTTTGCACCCTGAAAAGGGTGAGATAGCCGTGGCACCGTGGCTTTAAGGTACTCCTTTGGCCCTGTGTCGTGTGCCATGTGGAGCAGTGTGCAGCATCATGCCACCCTGGGGGTGGAGTCAGGGCATGCATCATGTGGACGCCACACCCCGACTCCACCCCCAGGCTGGCCTTTATGGCCAGTGTGCAAAACCCCTAAGTCTTCTTCACAGGACTTCAAACATTACTTTTTATCACAGCTTGTGCCGCCAACACCAGAGAGACCACATTAATTTAAATAGGAGATTGAAATGTTTAAATTAAACAAGTAGTTATACTAACCTGGCCAGCTGTGTCACAGAGCTGGAGCCTCACAGGTCGTCCATCTACTGACACAACAGCTGAAATGGAAGAAGGGGGAGAAACAATGAAACATTTAGCCATTCATGAAGCATAGAAATAGCAAGTACATTTCTACACCACTTATCAGTGCACTTAAGCACTCCCTAAATGGTTTACAATGTGTAAGCTAACTGCCACCAAAAAGCTCGGTACTCATTTTAGTGACCTCAGAAGGATGTAAGCCTGACTCGACCCTGAGCCCCTGGCTGTATTGAACTCACAACCTTGTGATTTGTGAGTGAGTGGCTGCAGTACAGGCATTTAACCACTGTGCCACCAGGGCTCCAGAACTGTTTTTCCTCCATCATTTTTCTAATATATCTTTGAACCAACTTCGATTTCACAGCCTATGGAACTTAAATCAGCCTCCCTCTCTGCCATCCCTTCGGGGTCCCCCCCCCCTTTAATTCATTTCACTCCAAATGATGAGTAGCAAATTGCTGAAAGAGGCACAAAAAACAGTCCCAAACACCCAAGCTTAGTCAAAGATTGATTTTCTTGTCACGTCTGTGTTTTCAAAGCCCTGGCACAAAGGAAACCTTGTAACCTCTTCTTGTTTTAAATCACACAGAAGACAATGCAAATATTTACATGCTTTCCCTGGGGGAGCTCCTCTTTTTCCCCTCACTCCTTTTCAATTCTGACTAGAGAATTTATCATTTCAGGCAAGAAAGAAAGAAAGAAAGAAAGAAAACAGCTGGATGCGTAACCGCATGCAAAAGTACTTGGTGCCAACAAGTCTGTTGTTAAGGTCTCTTCATTATTTAAGGGTACATTTGGGGATTTGGTTCAGTTCAGTGTTTTTTCTTTCTTTCTGTATTTGGTTTAGACTTTTCCCTGGCAAGACTGTGGATGCCTGGTTTCCTGAGCTCTGCTGTACCAATTTGCTATACTGCAGTAAACCTTTGCCCGCCAGCTATTTAAAAACAGCAACATTCAACTGTAAAACCACCCCCCTTGCAGTTTAAGAGGCAGCAATAATCTGCCCTAGGAAAAACAAATAAAGTCTCAAGAACTCTACTACAAAGCCAAGCATTCAGTAATAACCACAACTTCTAGAACACATCCAGGTTCTCCAACCAATGCACACTAAGGAGTAAATTACACAGTGTTCAGTGGAATTTACTTCCACATATTACACAGACAAGATTAGGTTTTACACTATAGAGATGTGAGGTAATTTAAATGAGAGGCAGGTCACCTCAAATCCAGTGTGGTATAGTGGTTTGAGTGTTGGACTAGGACTCTGGAGACCACAGTTCAGATCCACAGCTCAGTCATGGAATCCAATTGGGTGGCCCTGAGCAAGTAACAGTCTCTTGGAGGAACACAGCAACAACAAATACTACTTCAGGTAATGCGAGGATTAAAGACCTTTCTGTCCCTCAAAGACAAATTCTTTATTACTGGGGGCCACATTTGACATTATAACAAATAAGAAGCCCTTGCATCTCTTCAGCTCAACTGGGTATTTTTGGTAATGCCTGTGGGACATTGTATATCTGAAAACACACATATGTACACAAGCACAGCAAAGAATGGAGGCGCCCAGTTCCAGGCAGCATTTAACTGTTCACCAAGTGTTTGGGGGCAAACAAGTACCCTTTAACTGTTGCAGGAAAAAAGACATAACCAATGTTTTCTGCAAAATGTGAAGTGGTGCTGAAATCCCTAGCCCAAAAAGTGAAGACGGGAATGATGATCTAGCAGCTTCCTCCTTAACACTCAGCACCCTTCTTTAAAAAATTGCAGAGACTGACAGGAGTGATTTAATTACAATCATTCAGGAGGCAAACTGCAGAAAGCCATCTATCCACACTGGTTTTCTCTTTAAAAAAAAAAAAAATCAATGGCGAGCTAAACAAATGGAAGATGGCAGAAGGAGGGGGGATAGGACTGGGCAAGGGGCTTAGTTTTCACCCTTCTAAACCCAACTAAAGGGATAAGGATTATAAGAGAGCCAAGAGGATTTTCAAGATGAGAGGAAAGTGTGACAGTTCTGGAGAAAATAAGGCCTTGAGTTATCCAAGGGCACACACAACACACACAAGATCGCTCCTCTCTGATCCTGGGATAAATCCAACCTGCTACAAGCCCTTTGCCATTCAAAAATATACTTTGTAAGTTACACTAGAGATCATAAAACTTCTGCCACTGAAATGGACATGTGCAAGACATAACTCAGTACAGTTCTCAATCTCACCACACAACTAACTAGAATTCTGAAGATCCTAGAGATAGACTTCTTAACAGTGGAATACACTCCCTTGTTGGAGTCTGCTTCTTTGGAGGTTTATAAATAGAGGCTGGATGGCCATCTGTTAGGGGTGCTTTGATTGTGTCTCCTGCATGGCAGAAGGTTGGACTGGATGGCCCTTGGGGTCCCTTCCAACTCTTTCTAACCAACTCATCCTTAGAAGCAGCTGGGAAAATATTGTGACAATAAGAGGGCGGAGGAGTGGATGTTCCAAAAAATTGTGAGGGAAGCAAAATGGACAGAAAGGTGACCATGCTACCGCACCCTTTACCAGAGTGTAACTCTCACATTTGAACCCTTGTGGGATTTCCCCATAAAAGTGCAGCGAAATGCCCTGCACCTTTGTTTCAAAATGCCATTTAAGAGCTGGTGAAGGCTTTTAACCTTGTGTAAAATAAATGTGGCCAGTATGGCTTAGTGGTTTGAAGATTGGACCAGGACAGTGGGAAACCAAAGTTCGAATCTTGGCTTGGCCATGGAAACCCACTGCGATGACTTTGGGCAATTCACACTCTCTCAGGCTCAGAGGAAGGCAATGGAAAACCCCTTCTGAAGGAACTTGCCAAGAAAACCCTATGATAGGATCACCATGAGTTGGCAATGACTTAAAGGCACACGGCAGCAACAACAAAATAAGCAGATCCCAATATCACCAATGCTTTGTGCCTGTAATGTACTACTGGTGACCCAAAGTAGGTGTGTCACAGGAAGACCTCCACTTTTAGCCTTCCTTCCTAACCTTCAAGTGCCTCATGAGGAGACATGGAAGAGCCAGACTGTGTGGATTTCACAGTCGTTCCCACTCTCCATTCAGAAGAATAAAACACAGCCAAAAGCCTGGAGCTGTTGCTGTCTAATCTCTGGTCCAAAACACACTGCAAAAATAATCCATTTTGAGACTGCTTTAACAGCCCTGGCTGAGTGCTAGGGAATCCTAGCAGCTGCAGTTTTGTGAGACATTAAGCCTTCTCTCTGAGAGCTCTGGGGCCAAGACAAACTGCAGGGCCCAGGATTCCCTAGCACTCAGCCAGGGCAGCTCATGCAGTCTCAAAGTGGATGATCTTTGCAGTGTGTTGACACACACAAACCCAGGCCCAAGAAAGAAATCCAGTCCCCCGTCTTTTCTATGTTTTTTTAAACTAAATAAGAAACAAACTTCATTTTACATCTTTTTTTCTTCATACTCATGTTGTTATCTATACATATTTTCCATTCCTTTGTCTGTAGTAAATCTGTCTCATGCGTATATTTCTAACACTTTTACAGTGAGACAAAACTGTGTCAGAATTATCTGAGGACCTGTACTTTCTGTCTAATAAACTATCTGAATCTTCTTTCTCTGATTCGTTATTGAAAGCTTCACATACGTCATATTACTGTAAACTGATCATATGTTCTGTTTCATCTTTGGTATTATTTGGTGTTTTTTCTCTTCTTTTCTGTTTCTGAGATGGACAAAAGCCCTTGCTGGGATGTGAGAGAAGCCTCCAGTCCTGATCCCAACCTGGTCCAACTTTTCCTTGGCACCACCAGCCTCTTCTCCCTCACTTGGGAATAAATGTATAATTCAAAGATATAGCCGTGTTAGACTATGGAATCAGCATGGAGAGAGATCGATCTTGTAGCACCTCCGAGGCTCACGGAAAGAAAGAAGTTGGCAGCATGAGTTTTCCTAGACGTAAGTCTACTTCCTCAGATGCATTTGGGAATAAAAAGTCTAGGAAAGCTCATGCTGCCAAGGGCCCTTCGAGAGGAAGTGAAGGAGAGACCTTGGTCGCCGGAGCTTTCCTAGACTTGAGCCTACTCCCCTCAGATGCATGCTCCGCTCCGTAGGCTCAAGTCTAGGAAAGCTCCGGCGACCAACGTCTCTCCTTCACTTCCTCTCGAAGGGCTCTCTCTCTAAGGCACCATTACCTTCCAAGGTCCACAACCAACTGCACACTGAGGGGGGGGGGGGAGTCTCCCCTTTTTAAAGAATTGGAACAGTCTAAGAGCCCAGAATTTGAGGGGGGGTCCTCTTTGGGACCCTTTCCCTTTTCCCGCCCATTGAGACACAAAAGGCGGGCGGTGGTCCCTGGGAAAGGACACAAAAAGCCCCCCTTCCTCCCTTCCGCCACGTGGAGAGGGTTCAGGAAAAGCCTTCCCCCCCCCCCCCCCCAAATAAATCAGGTGGTTCCCTCTCACCTGAGAAGTTGTCGAAGGCGGTGGGGACGTACTCGGTGGGGTAGCCATTGGTGGTGTAGCTGACCACCAGGCTGGTCTTGCCCACCGCCCCGTCGCCCACCAGGACGCACTTCAGGCTCCGGCGGGGCTCCGAAGAGCCGGCCCGGCAACGGCTCCCTAAAGCTGCCGCCAAAGTGCTCCGGACCCTCCTGGGAGGCACCGGAGGGACTTCGCTCCCGTGGCTGCCGCCGCCGCCACCCCCTCCTCCTGCGGCCAAGGGCTTGCTAATGTAGCCGCCACTCTCGCCTTCCTGCTGCGGAGGCATTGGGGACCCCACCGGAGGAGGAGGAGGAGGAGGAGGAAGGGGGACCGGGCTGCGAGAGAGCCAGGCGGGGAAGCGGGGGAAAGGAGCACCGGGGCCCCCCTTCTTGGTCTGCTCCAGGTCCCCGCCGCAGAGAAGCGAAGGTGGCTATCCTCCTGGCTGCTGCTGCTGCGGCTGCTGCGGCTGCAGCTGCTTCTGCAGCCCCTGCTGCTCTTGCTGCAAATGAGGAGCAGCCTCTCTGCCGCTGGATGACATAAGAGCGCAGGCGGCGGCGGCGGCGGAGGAGGAGGGAGGGAGGGAGGGAGGGAGGGGGAGGGGGGGGGGGGGGGGGAGGGGGCGGGGGGGGCCAGGGGGGGGGCGCTCCTCCCTCGGCCACCGAGAGAGAGAGAGAGAGGCCACTGGCCAGACACACCCACAGAGTGACCACCCCCGAAGTGGCCAGCCATGGCCTCCTCCTCCTTTCCCAGGACCTTCCGTCTGCCATTTGCACCTGCTCTCCACAAGGTTAACTTCCAAAGGTCCTCTTCCAGTTTGGAGCCCAAGAAGCATGGGTTTGTATTTCTACATGAGTAGAATTCAAAGGTCTAGCCGCCTTCCTCTGTGAAATCAGGACGCAGAGAGAGAGAGAGAGAGATGGCTAATGGAGCAGCTTTGGAACTCACTGGAAGAAAGACATTGGCAGCCTGAGAGTTTCTAGACTTCAGTCTACTTCCTCAGGTGCATTTGGTGGAGTGGAAAGCCAGGGACACACAGATATATGTGCCATTGGTATATAGATATATGTGCTTGTGTGTGTGTTCCTGTTTTCCACTCTACCAAATGCATCTGAGGAAGTATTATTCTCATTGTTATGCTTTATTTCTATAGTGCTGTAGAGTAGCGCTAAGTAGACCAAAGTCTAGGAAAGCTCATGCTGCCAATGTCTTTCTTTCAGTGAGTCTCAAAAGTGCTGCAAGATATTTCTATGGGCCTTTTTTTAGTTTTTATTATAATTTTTTTATTTAAAATAAAAATTTTACATGTTTTTCTTGGAGGTCCTACTTTTTGTGGTGCCTTGTCCTCCCTCGCATTCAGGACATTGGTCACCTTGGGCTGAGGCTGAGGCTGCACAGCATTAGGTCACAGCCTCACTCAAGTCCTCTTCTCTTTCGCTACTGCTGCTTTGAATCCCACTTTGGGAGAAAGGAGGGATATAAATCCCATAAATAAATGGATTATTATTAATATTATATACTTATAAAATGCTGTAAATTTACACAGCATTGTACATACGCTCAATTAAAATAGATAAAAATAAATCTGCCAATGGCATACATTCCAGGAAAATAATTAAACATTATACATATTAATACATCTTAGCATTCAAACAATAAAAATAATAGCAGACGACAAATTAAAATAGCATTGGATAACAACCAAGTAATGTCTGAGAACGCTTCCCTGAACAATATTGTCTTTAGCTTCAATAACTGAGATCCAAAACACACTGCAGAAAGAATCCAGTGTGAGACCGCTTTTTCACTGCCCTGGCTCTGTGCTAGGGGATCCTGGGAACTGTAGTTTGTTGTGGCACCAAAGCTCTCTGAGAGAGAAAGCTCAAAGTCTCACAAAACTACAGTTCCCAAAAAACCCTAGCATTGAGCCAGGGCAGTTACAGTGGTTTCAAACTGGATTATTTCTGCAGTATGTTTTGGACCTGAGTTATCTAACTGATGACAAGTTGTTTCAGACTTATGGCAACCCCAAGGCAACCTTCTCTTAAGGTTTCTTGGCAAGTTTCTTCGGAGGGGGGTTTGCCATGGCCATCCTCTGAGGCTGAGAGAGTGTGACTTGCTCAAGGTCAGCCAGTGGGTCTCCAGGGCTAAACTGGGATTCAAACCCTGATTCCAGAGTCATATGCTCAAACCACTACACCATGCTGGTTCTCCTTCATAGCCTAAGCAGTCTCCTATTTATTGGCTTGTTGTTGTTGTGTGCCTTCAAGTCATTTCTGACTTATGGTGACCTTATGGCGAACCTCTCTTAGGGGTTTCTTGGCATGTTTCTTCAGAGGGGGGGTTGCCATGACCATCCTTTGAGGCTGAGAGAGTGTGACTTCAGCCAAGCTCTTTCAGCGAGTTTCATGGCTGAGCAGAGAATCCAATCCTGGTCTCCAGAGTCCTAGTCCATCACTCAAACCACTATGCTGATACTAGAGCTAACTTATACTAGAGCTTACGAAATGTCTTGATGCACCTTAATAACAAACCAACCCGTTTTATGCGGCATAAATTTGCCTTGATAACAACTGCACTTGGAAGAAGCTATTAACTAATAAACTAGTTATCTGTAATAATTTCCCCCTTTTGCTATTATTATTGGGAAAAGGGAGATAATTACACTTAACGTATTTGTATCCCACTTTTCTCACAAAAGGGGGACTCAAAGTAATTTACAATGTAAAAGAACAATTCTGTACAATTAGAAACATGGGAAAGTGAACATTAAAATTAAATTAAATTATTCACAGTATTAGAACAATTTCAACCTCCAATTAAAAGAATAAAATTCAATTCTGAAAGATAAGAAGCTATTTAAAACAGTCCAATTTAAAGCAACACAGCACCCCCTAGCCTGTGTTTTAAGAACTTCCTGTTTTAAAAGCCTGTAGTGGTTAGAGTGCTGGACTACGACTCTTGAGATCAGGGTTTGATTTCCTTATCGAGCATAAAAACTCAGTCATCCTCTCTCAGCCTCAGAGGATGGCAATGGCAAACACATTCTGAAGAAATTTGCCAAGAAACCCCCATGATAGGATAACCTTAGGGTCACCATAAGTCAAATGACTTGGAGACACGCAACAACAACAGGAATAAAAAAAAGTTTTGCTTGTCCAGGGAAGGAAAACAAGGAGGATGCCATTCTGGCCCTCCTGGGAAAGTAATTCCAGAGTCACAGGGGCAGCCACCACAAGAGACCTCTCTTGCATCCCTGACAGCCATGCTTGTGATGGTGATAAGACTGAGAAGAAAATCTTTCCTGATGATCTCAGGGCCAAAGGCTAGTTCACACAGGGAGATACAGGGCTGGTACAGATGGTCCTAAAGGGGTAGCTTGATGCCATCCCTTTGATCAGGGCTGTGATCACAACCACATGCCACAGCCCTGATCCGGCATTTTTCCTGCCCAAAAACAAGCGGCAAAATGCCGCTCCTTTTGGGGACAGAAAAAGGGTGGTTTTCCATTGCAGCACTGGCTTTTTGGCACTTCTGCGACATGTAGTGTATACACACTGCATCACTAGAGCACTGCAACACTGCCCACTGTCTGGTTGAGCAGGCAGCATGACACTGGCTTGAGGAAAGCATCAGGACGTGTCATCTAAATGCCACGCCACCACCAAGCCAGTGTATTGTGCCAGTGTGTTCAGGCTCTCAATCTGCCAGATAGGCAGAACCTATCATCATCAACACTTTGAATTGTGCCCAGAAACAAACTGACAGCCAGTGGAGCTGTTTCAACAGGGGTGTGGTCTCTGTAACCAGCCCCAGTTAACAGCCTGGCTGCAGCTCTTTGAACCAGCTGAAATTTCTAAACATGCTTCAAAGGCAGCCCCACATAGAGCACGCTACAGTAGTCCAGACAGAAATGTAACCAAGGCATGTACCACCTAGGCCAAATCTGACTTCTCCAGGAAAAAGTGGAGTTGGCACACAAGCTTTAAAAGCACTCTTGGCCACTACAGAAATCTGGCCTTCCAGGTTTCAGTCCAGGAGTACTCCCAAACTGTGAACCTGCATCTTCAGGGGGACTGTAACCCCATCCAACACACAGGCTGAATCCCTATTCCTGACTTGCATTTTGACTGACCAGGAGCATCTCTGTTTTCTCTGGATTAAGTTTCGATTTCTTTGCGCTTTGCGCTAGAACCAACATGGCCCCCAATAACTAAAGATACAATGAAATCACAGTACAGTTCTAACTTGGCAGTGGATGCCTGTGCTCCTTTTGAGTGCAACAATAAGTTTTTAGTTATGATTCTGTTTAAAGGTGTGTGGCCTCACTGCGTGCTGGAGGAGGAATATCACCTGATTCAGGTGCTGGCTCTTGCTGTGTCCTGTGTTGAGGTAGCTTAGCAGAATGTAAAAGTTCCACAAGCAGAACTACACCATGCTGAGCCATTTATTCCCCCCCACCCCTCCTAACCTACCATAATATTGCTGAAGTCCCCTGCCAGTTACCATTACTAAGTTTTGTTGTTGTTAATTGCTGTCAAGTCAACTTTGACTTATGGTGGCCCTATGAATGAGAAACTTCCAAGCCACCCTGTCATCAGCCAGCCTACTCGGGTCTTGCAGATTCAGGGCCACAAAACCTGTCTTTTCATGATATGGCCAAAGTATGACAGCCTCACTTCAGTCATCTTGGTTTAATTTGCTCTAGGACTCGTTTATTGGTCTTTTTAGCAGTCCACAGTATCCATAGAACTCTTCTTCATCCAGCACCACATTCCAAATGAATTCATTTGTGTGTTTTTTTCCTATCAACTTTCTTCATTGTCCAATTTTCACAACCATACATAGAAATGGGAAAGACAATTACTGAGTTATAATAGTCTAAGTCCAACCTATGCTATCCTCATTCCTAACCCACTTTTTTGTTGTTGCAGAGCTTGGAATTCTTTCCTGACCACACAAGGTCCCAAATCCTCCCCAACCCCGCTTTTTAAGCAATGCAGCCTCTACAGAGCCATTTCCAAGTTATTTGAGAGTTCGGGAGACTGGATCAGTGCAGATCTCTCAGTCTTGGGGAAAATGTGGTTTTATATTCAAGGAGCCTGAGACTGAACATGCTGCAACTATGGTGCAGTACAGACTGCCAAAATGCGGTGTGCTGGCACCAATTCTAGGGTTAGGGACTGCATGGCAACCACACGACCCCTAACCCTAGAATGTGACCACGCCATCCTCATGGCGGCCTCCCGTCCACACAGGGGCTGCCATGATGCCACCGGCACCACACAGTGACTATATGTCACACACAGGAAGTGGCGCCATAAGGACACCACTTCCTGGTTGCGGCACCACAAAGAAGGAGCTGCTCAAGGCAACTCCTTTTCAGTGTGCGCATCATTCCCACAGCAACCAAATGGCTGTGGGAATGATGCCGAGGAGAAAGGGGCTGGGCAGCCCCTTTCTCTCATGGCTGTGGCTCCCGGGGTGTCCGGAGGCATGAAGCCCCAAGGACACCCCTTTTCCGGACTTTGGGGAAGCGGCAGTTTGCCACTTCTCCATGGTCCAGAAAAACTCTGGATTGGGGTTGCGGGGCTGCCAGTGATGCTGCCCTGCCCCCAATCTGGTGCAGAAAGGGGTGGGTGCAGGCCGCCTCTGAAGGGGCAGTCTACCGCGCCTATGTCATCTGCAGGGAGCTTCCAAAGACACCAGAGATCCCTATACATGCCTTTTATACCATGTAGCTATATGCTGGACAGGTTTCCTAATGTAGGGTCTCAGCTATTGTGTAAGAAGTAGTGTCCACTGTAGTTATTAGCAAGTTATTGGTTACGTTATAGGGAACTGAGATATTCTAAAATAAAGATTAAGGAGTCACTATTGCAGGAAGAGTGAACTGGTTGCTCTCCCTCATCCTGATGTGTCCATGCCTAGTGTGCTTGTGGATTTCTGCGCAAAATGTGCTGCTACATTTCTGTCTCATCTTCTCTTTTCCCCACCCCCACTCCTCAAGAGTTAGATGTAAACCTGTCTAATCTTATCAAAGCTCAGCCTGTTTCACAGAAGGAAAGCCCGTTTCACATACGGAGGAAAGGAAGATCACTGTGGTTTTATGTTCATTCCTGTGTTTTTGCCTCTCCATTTCAGGAAACCATTGGAGACTTGGAATTGCTATTAGCTGAACCTGAACTGTGTCACCTAAAGTATACAATTACACATTCAGAATGTGGAGATATTTATTACAAGTGGCTTCTGAGCAGAAGGGGAACAGCCATTACAGTTTCATATCTGCTCTCTGAAAGCTTGGGACAACACAGACATCTCACTACCAAATACAAATACAGTATTTGTTTATTGTTAACAGAAAGGCATGTTACCCTGCACACACATTCTAGTCTGTACAGCAAGGATGGGGAACCTCTTTCAACCCAAAAAGCCAAATTCAGTTTCAAAACTATTCTTAAGGCAATGTATTTCGGTGTTGCTTAGGACTAAAGGCAAAAAGGGTATATATATCAACATATTTTAGTTTAACACTGTTTTTGCCAATAAGCTAAGGTTCCTTTCACAGTAAACAGTTATAGCACTGTGATTCTACTTTAACTGCCATGGCTGCATTGTATGGAATCCTGGGATTTGTAGTTTGGTGATGCACTGGAGAGCCTGGCTGACAATTCTAAATGATCCGTCCTAAATTGCAAACCCCAAAGTTCAATATGATGGAAATATGACAGCTAAAGTGGATTCTTATTCTAATTCTTACTCTTTTCCCAGATTTCGATTACCTGTATAGACATCTTTTCAAAGATAAAGGTAGTCTCTTGACACAAATGTCTAGTTGTAATCAACTGTAGGGGGCAGTGATCATCTCCGTTACTAAGCCAAAGAGCCAGAGCTGTCTGAAGACAACTCGGTTGGTCATTTGGCCAGCATGGCTGCACCAAATGCTGTTAGTTTCCCACTGAGAAGTCCCTAATTATCTACTTGCATTTGCATGCTTTTGAACTGCTAGGTTGGCAGAAACTGGGACTAGTGATGGGAGCTCACCCCATATTGTAGCATTTGGGCCTCAAACTGCCAACCTTCCAATCTTCCAATCATCAGAATTGGCATTTTAACCACTAAGCCACAGCATCCCTTACTACAATCTTACAACAGATTAAAAAACACAGTTAAAATTCACAAAATACAAAAGTTAAAAGATGATTTTAAAAATATCAAAAAAAATTAAAGCCAGTTTAAGGGCCTATACAGACCGGCACTTTGTGTTGACCTCTGAGCAGAGCCACGGCACAGCGTCCGCATGCTGGACTTTCTAGCCCTGCCACAGGATGCCATTTTGGTGTGCACTGGTCTACACAATGTGTGCATCATGGCACAACTCCAGCGCTTCATCTAGACGATGCAGTGCCAAAGGGGCATCATAAAGCCATGCCGCTGCAGCTATGGCACTGCTTGGAGAGCACAAAAAGGAGATTGATTTCAGTGGCTTTGCTCTAAGTACTGTATGTTTATGTTTAGATCTATCCCATTGCTTTCAATGGGCTTGCTTAATCATACATGGCATTGTCCACATTGTTTATGATGCCTCCAGCACAATACCAAATATCCTGAGTTCAGTGAAGCACCCTGTTTGATTAATGTGCCTAGGATTTTAAACTGAGGCTGCAATTCTAAATATTCTTGTTTGGGAGTAAGATCCACTGAACACAATGGGCCTAACATAGGATTCCATTGTGAGTTAATGTGTTAGTTAAAGGAGGCAAAGGAACTGACCAAATATGTAGATAATTAAACCTTGAAAAAATCAGTATGTTGCAGAAACACTAGACAAAGAAGAATTTATTAAAACCCTTATAAAGAATTATGGAATCAAGGAGAGGAAACAATAGAAGCTAAATTTAAGGAGTGGGAGAAGGAAGTGAGAAGAGCAAGGATAGGCCAGAAGTTCAATGTTTGATTTAATTTGAGACAGGGAAAAGACACTCAAGATTAAATATCAACTAGATGGTGTCATTAACTGAAGAAAACGTGAGGGGGAATATAGCTGAAGGTTGTCAAGATAAAAATGGTAACACATTAAATTAAGTGATAGGCTAGCATTCTGTTGGAGCATTACACTGGTGTGTAAGGAGGTCTCCAATACCGCCGACCAAAGCAATCTTCCATTTTCCTGCAGTGCAATATAACAGGCCCAAAGGCTGGCTAGTGCACAGGAACAGCTCTGTCTCCTTTCTGTGGAGGTGTCTGCATGGCATAAATAAAATGGTCTCCCCCTGTCCTCTCAGCGGGGAGCCCGGATGATGCAGGCCCCAATCCCTGAGTGTGATGTGAACAGTCTGGATGTCATCTTGTCCATTCAGCACCAAACCTGGGGACTAGAAAATGAACTAAAAAAGTAACCAGTAACTTTCTGGAATATCCGGAGACTTCTATTCCGAGGTTTGGCGGCTGTTTAAAACACATCCCGCTGTGCTGCCCAGTGCAGTTGTTGCGTATCACTCCCTTTGAGTTCAGAATGAGGCACCAGGCCATGATACCAACTCTGGGTGCCACATTCTGACCTTAGACCAAGCAATGTGCAACAGTGGCCACCATGCTGGCTGGCACAGCAGAACGCAAGTGTGAAAAGCCACCCAGCTTCAGAACGGAAGGCCACAGATAACAGGGAAGGTTAGAGCAGCTCCAGGGCCAGGATAATCCAGGCTGCTTCTGGAGTATCCTCATCCATCTTCATCACCTAAAATAGAAACTTAGATGTTGCCACTGCCCCTCAGCCATGATAATTGTATGAGGAAAGAGCACAGGTCAAAATCCAATTATACATTCCTTCTAGAGTAGACCTATTGAATCAAAGGGAGTTTGGTAAGTCACCACTTGACTTTTTTTTTTTTTAGAGGCATTTAGTAATGTAAGGATAGGCTGTGTTGAACACCTAAGAGAAGAAGCCAGATTGAAAGAAATTAATGTGAAAATTTTAAAAAGTTCTTAATTGGATGACAACGACTGCATTGATGATTGAAAAATTGATATGTTAGATCGGAGCATATGTGAAGCAGTGAAGGATTATATCAAATTTGAATGAGATGAAATAATACCTGCAAGCAATTTTTCAAAAATAAAGCCTAACTACTGAGCTAATAAATAACAAAAAAGGACAAAAACGTAACTATTAACTCCATAGATTAAGGATCTAATATAATCAAAGGTGTACAGTATTGTATTTTGTTGTTGTGTGCCTTCAAGTTGTTTCCAATTTATGGTGGCCTGTATACAAACATTAATTTTCATAATATTTTAACCTTTTTGTGAAGTCCTTCATTTCTTTTTGATTCCTTATATATTTGTTGATAAATAAAAAATGCTTTTTATCCCACAGCTTCTATCCCTGTGCTGCCCACTCCCACGGTTACAATCCAGGAAGAAAGGAATAAAATTAACCAAACAATTAAAATCTTTAATAAGCAATTAATCACTAGCAGCAATAAAAAAAAACCCAGCCCAAGCAGCAGGCAGATTAACAAAGAAGAAGGGCAGCCTGAGTTGGCATGTGTTTCCATGAAACACACACCTAAACTTCAACAACAACAAAAGTACTGGCCTACTGCCAGAGGTTGGTAAATCATTTGTAAACTGAGTCTCCCAGGGCAGTGAACAGGAATTACAGAAGGAAAGAAGGGAGACACAAAGGACTTGGGAATTTGAGATAAAAAAGGAAGAAAGGAATAAACTGTCTAGGCAGAAAAGGTGGAGTATAAGCTGATATAAATTAAATAAATAAATAAATGCTAAGAAATTTATTTGAGCGCAACAGTAAACTGAAAGAAGCAGGGTAGAAAATGATTAAAACATGAAATGACAGAGACCAGGGTAAAGTTGAGGGCACTCTAGGGAAGAAGGAGGCATAAGAACAAAAAAGACAAAGGACCTTTTCACAAAGCAGAATTATAACACTATGATTTCACTGCCATGGCTGCATCATGTGGAAATTTGGGATTTGTAGTTTGGTGAGACACTAGAGGCTGAGGATTCTAAATAGTATTCCCTAACCTGCAGATCCCAGATTTACTTCGAATGGAACCATAATAGTTAAAGCAGAATAATAGCAATATAATTGGGTAGTGTGGAAAGATCCATAGTGATGAGGAGCAGAGAGGAAACAGAAGAAGAAGAAATAAAATCAGCTGAAACAAGCAAAAATAGGCACCAGCACAGGAATAAAATAAGAAATAAAATCCAGTGATGAAACATCAGAAAAGGAAATATAATCAAAAGGGAAATTTGAAGGAGTGTGATTAAAACAGAATAAAATTTGAGGATGTGGTGATATCACATCAAAGAGGAGGAGAAACAGAACAATGTCTAAGAGATCAAAAAGAATGATAAGGAGTTCTGAAATGAAACCTGTGCATTAAGCAGGATGGGAGAGAACACATCCCACAGAGATGAACAGAGAAAGGCCAGCTTCACCCATAATGATGGTTGCATCCACACTGTGGAAATAATCTGGTTTGACACAACTTTAAAAGCCATGGCTCAGTGCTATGGGATTCTGGGGACTGTAATTTGTTGTAGCACCAAAGCGAAGCCACAATAAAGTACAGTCCCCAGAATTCTATAGCAGTGAGCCATGGCAGTTAAAATGGCATCAAGCCAGATTCTTCCCACCGTGCAGATGCAGCCTTTGATACAAAAAGAGGAAACAGAGTAGCTTAGTAGGACTCTCATTCAGACAGGTGGGAAGAAATATTGTGAGGCAGCTGATACCTGGCTGCGAGATTTGTAAATAGGAGAAAGAGGAACAACAAGAAAAGGAGTTGATAAGTGGTGAGATTACAAAGATCAAGATCCTTGCCAAGAGTTTAGGAAGCATGGGGAGGGGGAGGCCTGGTGGGAAACCCACTGGTTGAACAGAATGGGGGCGTCCCCACTTGCAATTTAAAACGAATTCAAATACAGCGGTTCATTTTAAAGTGATTCAAAATAAAGCGAGTGTTATCCCGCTTTTCAAATCGCTTTATTTGTATCGTTCCCATTTACGTAACGTTTTATTTTAATTCACTGTAATTGACCCTGTTTCGTTCCCATTCAAGGATGAATCGGTGTATATTTAAACCAGTTTGGTTACTTTTTCGTTCACATTCACTTGTTTTGGCTGTCAATCAAAGCGACGTCATCATGATGTCACATTAATTCGGAGTAACATACACCGATGTAGCCTGTACCTGCGTTCGCACTACCTGGCCATTTTTAATTCGTTATAAATTTTGCGTTTTTTTAAAAAGAGCCAATCAGGAGGCGCTTATTCATCCTCTTCTGTGTCTCCCCATATTAACTGCCATAACTCAGTGCTAGGGAATCCTGGGAATGGTAGTTTATTATGGCACCAGCACTCTCTGGCAGAGGAGGATAAATGTCTCACAAACACAACCATCCCATAGTTCCTCTGGAAAGAGCCTCGGTAGCCCCAAATTCGCTTTCGCCGCCGCATGGGGAGAGAATCTTTGGGGAAGATTGCTCCCTGGGCTGTCTTGGGAGCCATCCCATAGTTCCTCTGGAAAGAGCCTCGGTTCCCCAAATTCGCTTTGCCTGCCCCATTGATCTCTGGGCTGTCTTCCAAAGCCCATCTGGTGCTCAGCCAGAGGTGAAAAAGAAAAAAAGAATAGTTAAAAATGGTGTTCAATGGCTCTCCTCACACATCAGTCTACGAAAGAGGAGCAGAGAGGAGGTTGCAATCCACCGGAAGAAAGGCTATTATGCGAATGGAAGAAAATGGCGCCGGCAATGCAGAAAGAAACCAAAGAGGGTGACACCCCCAGGCCAGCCCCTTGAGCGCTGATCCTCTCATCCTGTGGAACCCGAATCAGACGACGAAACATTCCCATTTAAATACAGCGTTTCCTATCTCGGATCAAGGGATAGTACTAGGGTAGACCCTAGTATTTTTTTACGCTGGTTTATAGGCTTCTAATCCGGGTTAAATGTTACGATTCGAATCAGATTCTAATCGCAGTGGGAATGATTGCGGGTTAATCTAGAACTGTTCTAGAGTTAATTCGAGATTGAGTGGGAACGATACACCTTGGATTCTATTTGTAAACTGGTGTATAAGCGAGTGGGAACAACCCCAACGAAGACAATCCATTTTTAAAAAGCCAGCTAGGCAGTGAGGGAGAAAAAAAGCAAGGTCTTCATAAAGAATGGTAGTTTGGATAGCCAAACCAAAGAAGTTTGATGACTGCTCTCCCAAAAAAGAACACAGCATAGAAGAGACTTACTGAAAAGAAAAAGAAAAGACAACAGATCATAAAAGAAGAGTGAGCAATAACATAAAGAATGGTTGGCAAAAGGAGAAAGAAATAAAACTGGCCCGAAGTACAAGGAGGAGAGGAATGAAAAGAGGAAATGCAAGGAAGAGCAACTATATTGTATTAGCATGTCAAGAGAAAATCAGAGTTAAACTTAGGAATTCATTAGCTAGGCCAGGGTTCCTACCAAAAAATTACAGGTTGCGGCAAGAGCATTGCAATCCTTAAAGCTGGATGGTGTAGCTTGATAAAATTATTGTTTGGAATACTACTCCCAGAATCCCTCAGCCAGAATGGCCATTGGCCATGCTGGCTTGTCGATTCTGGGAACTGTTGTCCAAAAATATCAGTTGATTCTGGGGATTCAGGTATTGGAGTCTACCTTTCTTGATCTGACAAAGCAGTGGTGTCCCTCAGCCCAGTTGAAACTGCCTCTTCATCTGTTTTCTTGGTTTTATAGGAGCCTTTCCACATCTGGAGGACCAATGCACTCCTGCTGAAGCTGTATCATCACTGTAATCCTGATTCTTACTGTACTGAAGGCATCAGATCCCATCTGATCTTGGAACGTAAGCACGGTTAACCCGGGTTAGTACCGGGATGGGAGACTGCCAATGAATATCAGATGCTGTAGGTTATATTTCAGAGGGGAAAAACTGGCAAAACCACCTCTGAGTATTTCTTGCCTATGAAATTCATGGGCTCACCATAAGTCAACATCACACTGTATTGATATTGATTTCCTGTAAGGCCTCTGGCTGCTGTGGAAGCTTATCTTTATAACAATCACTGATTATTTTTCTGTTGTGAACACAGATTCTGGGATTTTGATGCCAGTGCTAGGAAATTGTACTAATGGCACACTGTATATATTGCACTGTGTTCAGTGGTTAAGTGACCCACATCAATCCCTCATTAATGCTGTTATGACACATTATCATCGAGGGGGGAATAAACTCACCAAAATAGACAATACAATTAATAGAGAAAAGAAGGTTTGACCCTGGGGATAGATAGATTATGACAACAATGCTTTTGGGTGGAATAAAAACAAAAGCAAAAGTAAAATAATGAAATTGTAGCAGATTCTCTGCCTTATGTAATTTTTTAAAAAACTCTGTACTTTTGTGTAAGAAGTATAAATATTTGAAAGATTCTTATGACTTCAGGGCTGGATTATAAAAACTCATCCCTTCATGGTTGTGTTGAATGGCTGTGTTTAATTGTTTTGGTTGTGTATGGGACTGAACACACTAGTTTTTTGTTGATCAAAATGATCAAGCTGGTTGTTGTGCAAAGTTCCTCCCCCTACCCAGTTAGTATAACAGTTTGTACTGTGAGGGAAAATCAAAGAGAATTTGTTGGTGACAAAACATTCCACTATTGCTAAAGGCCAGTTTATGTGTAAGATCTATAGAACTGGCTTGAGAAGCTTCTTGAATACAATGGACCCTTCCTGTTAGTGGGGGTTCAGTTCTACGAGCCCTACAGATGGTGAAAACTGTGGAGAGTCACACCCTATATTATTCAGTGGTGGCTACATGCATATGTCTGTTGTCAGGGTGTCTGCATGTATGCCCTGCCATCAAATAATATGGGATGTGGCAATGCGCAGGCATTCAAATCCACATTTTGCCAATCCACTGGTATGAACTCTTCATTAAACTATTTGAATGAAAAATTTGTTGTTGTCATTTATTGTTAACTGCCCTCAAGTCGATCTCGACCCATGGCAACCCTGTGGATGAGACATCTGCGTGGCAGGAGGTTGGACTGGATGGCCCTTGTGGTCTCTTCCAACTCTACGATTCTATGATTCTATTATTCCTGTCTTCCACTGTTCTGCTTAGTTCCTGCAAAGTCATACCCATGACCTCCGTAATAGAATCCATCCATCTAGCATATGGCCTCGCTCTCTTTCTACTACCCTCCACCTTTCCTAGCATTATTGTTTTTTCCAATGAATTGTGCCATCTCATGGTGTGTCCAAAGTACAATAGCCTCAGTTTTGTCATCTTGGCTTCCAGTGAGATTTCTGGCTTGATCTGCTCTAGGAACCATTTGTTTGTCTTTTTGGCAGTCCACAGAATCATCAGCTCTCATATCTCAAGTGAATTGATTTTCTTCAATCCTATCCTTCTTTCTTAACTGTCCAGCTCTCACATCCATACACGGTACAGAGAATACAATGGCTTGTATTAGTCTTAACTTTTGTGCCCAGTTCTATATCTTTGCATTTTAGGATATTTTCTAGTTCTTTTATAGCTGCTGTTGGCTGTGTTTCTCTTCTTGAGCAGTAATTTCCAAGTTGTCTAATAGTTAACCATGCACTGCACAAAAAAGTCATCTGAGAGTGATAACCTGAAAAACATCTCTAAGGGCCTTTCCACAGCACACAATTATAGGACTTTGATCCCACTTTAACTGCCATGGCTCCATCCTATGGAATCCTGGGGCTTGTTGATTTTTGTGACGTTTAGAATTCTCTGCCAGAGAGCCATGATGCAGCCATGGCAGTTAATATGGAATCATAGCACTATGATTGTTAGTGTGAATAGTCCCCACATCAACAAATAAGACTGTGTGAGTATGCTCCTCCTCCTTGTTTTTTTTTACTGTGTTTTATTTTCCTGCATTCTATATCAGAGTCCTAAAGACAAAATGAGAAGATGAAAGCCTGATTTTGAAAGATTGTTAACATCAATAAAATTCAGCCAATTCCTGAGGTCCCTGCTACTTTGATAGCACTAGCTGCTGGCGCTTTGTGATATCACTAGCTCTTTTCTGTGTCTCTGACCAATTTTATCCAACGGCTAACAACAGCTTGCTCACTTGGTAATAACAACCTGCAAAGGAAGAAATTTAACACCAACAAGAGGCAGCTGATACTAAAGGGCCCATTTATCAACAGAAAATATAGGAGGGATGGAAATAAAGTTAAACCATTGAGGCATGCAAGGAGAAAGAAAAAGGAGAAATCAGGAAAAATATCTATCAACATAATCAAGGGTTCCGGGTATCTGATTTGTATAGCATCTGTAACCAATTCCCTTGTGTGTCTGCATTCTGGGAAATTCTTGAATTTGTAGTCCAAAACAGTAACGTTTCCAAGCTCTGCCACATACATAACATTCAGTCAGTGTGTTGGGAAATTATATAGAAGAGGTAAACTTTGAAATAAAGGAAATGCAGTTGAAAATGTATGATTTAGTGAAAGAATTTATTTTGGTTTTGCGCAGTGTGCTGCTGATGAAAATGGCAGACACATCTGAACACATATTGCTTATTGGTGAATGCAGAACCCCAGGGAGCAAAGGTCAGCAAATAATGAGAAAAACAGATATGCCATATCGCTTACCTATGATGTAACACATACCAGCCTGATGAACTTCACATATACGAATTCCAACTCAGGTTCCTGTTAACCTGCTGTAATCCTGCCATTCTTTACTATAAGAGTCCTCTCCACTAAGAAATATGATCACTTATTCCCAGTTGTTGCTGCCTCGCTCTAATGTGGAAGCCTGCTTTGTTTTGACTGGCACAATAGCAAAAGAAAAACACTTCTGAATTCTTTTCATCCTTATTAGATTAATAGCCTATTAACTTCACCCATGACAAAAAAAAAACCCACACTACATATAAGCCACTTCCGTGTAGCAATTGATGTTCCATATGCAGATTGTCACATGGGATGATCTCATATGTGTGCTTTTTCAAAGATCACACGAAACATAAAACAAATTCAGAGCTAGATTTTTTTTATATAAACAGAGTCTGTGGAATTTTTTGGGAGTGTGGGAAAAATTATAGAAAGGGAGTGGAAAACACAATTTAACAGCAAACAGACCTTCATTTCACTTCCCGTGAATTTGTAAACTGGGAAATACACCTCCCAACTTGATTGATGATCATCTACCCTTTTTCTTGTTGGGTTGGATTTTCATTTTGCTTTCCCTCTTTTTGTTGGTTCTGAAAATGTTCCTTTTGGGACCATAACTCCCAGAATCCTAGGGGCTATGTTGGCTGAGAGATTCTGGAAGTTGTAGCCCAAATCAGTAACATTTCCAGGCATGGGCATCACTTGGTGGGGGGGGGGGGGGGAGGTTAGACCACCTCAGAAGGAATTGTAGCTCAGTACGCTGGTGGGAAGGTTTACCTTCTGGATCTAGTGGCTCTGTTGGGCAAGGGGTAGAGAGAATAGCCTCTCATGGCCACTCACCCAGCAGCTCCATCAGAGCCAGAAAGGCTGCAGGGCAGCTGGAGCATCCCACTGGACTGAACTGCCTTCCAGTTCTGCTGGCCAGGTGGGAAAGTAAGTTGCCTCCCTTTCCCACCTGGCCAGAAGCTCTGCCATACCCAGAAAAGGCTGTTGAAGCCTGGGATATACTGTATTTAAAATTATCTGCACCAGGTGTCAAATATAGTAGGTATGGAATGCGTCCAGAAGAGGGCAATCAAAAGATGAAAGGTCTGAAAGCCATGCCCTATGCAGAGTGGCTTAGGGAACTGAAAATGTTTAGCCTGATTAAAGAAAGCTTAAGAGGAAACATGATAGTCATGTTTAAATATTTGAAGGGATGTCATATCAAAGAGGGAACAGGCTTGTTTTCCATGGCTCCAGAGGATAAGACAAGGATCAATGGATTCAACCTACAGAAAAAGAGATACTATCTAAATCTCAGGAGCAACTTGCTGACTGTCAGAGCTGTTTAACACTGGACTATGCTGCTTGGAGTGTGGTGGACTCTCCTTCTTTGGAGGTCTTTAAACAGGCTAGATGGCCATCTGCTGGGTGTTCCTGCATGGCAGGAAGTTGGACTGGATAGCCCTTGAGGTCTCTTCCAATTCTATGAATCTGTGATTCTATGGAGGATATCACACGACTGAAATTGGAAGGATAATCCAGTGTCATTCTGAACGCAATCATGCGTATTCACGTTATTGTGCAAAAGGTTACCACATGCGATCGGTGGCAGTCCGAATGCACTCTGAACACAATCACATGTCAATCCACAGTTAAGCAAATTCGATGAACTAGTGAAGTCACAAACCCTATTCCTAGGCAACTTCATACTCAGTGCGCTGTTGTTTGGTGTGATGTGCATGTCTCCTTTGGTCCTGGTTTCCCCCCCCCAAAAAAAATCTGGAAGGGGGGTTCCCATGAGGTCATGCTGCAATTCCGCTTCAATTTTGCTTCCGCTTGTCCTTAAGCATTGCTGAAGAGGGGCTGCTGCCTGCTAATTAATAGACATGGAGCAGGAACTATTGAATAACCATTATATTCACATTTTAACATGACAAGAGTGAATATATGCTAATTTTAACGTGAATAGAGCATGTTCTTTCAACCATTCTTCTTGCCCCCCCCCAACCTCTTTTGTAAATTGTGGGTTTCCTTGGTTCCTCTCTCTCACTCGCCTAAATGTGCTATGCTCCAGTCATCTGGAGTCTCACTGAGCATGCGCAAGGTGCCAATTCGCAGTTAAGAACCCACCGATGTGATGGCTTACTTTCCACAGAATCTGGGTCACGTTCAGGGAGGGCGTTACAGCGAATTTAAGGTGTGATAAGTAATCACGTGATTGTGTGAATTTTCAAATTGACCTCGCTATCTTCTCTTTCGAAACTGAGAGCCTCCCGTCCCGTGTGATAAACTCCTATGCCATTGTTTCCAGGCTCTGAGATAAGTGCCCATAAAGGCTAGCAACTAACAAGTGATAGTCTACATTTGCTGGTGTGTATTTCTGGATATTCATAACATGCAACTGAGATTGCCAACATTCAGTTTCTGGACACTGGCTGATATACAATGCACATTTACATACTGACAATAATTTGACTATTTCAATAATGCTAATGCAAACTTATCTCAAATTGATCTCTAGTGCTGTTTGACTAAAATCTGAGGTATATGTTGATTTGATATTATTTGGAAGGTGTATGATGCAGTAGCCATCTTACTACAGCTCTTCATGTTTGTTCTATCTTGTTACAACTAATCATATTTGGGATAATCAGGGACTGAATAGGAGACCACCTGGGAATCAGGCCCAGTCTTTCCATTAGGCAAAATAATCCAATGGCATCAGGCAGCAAATGCTGGGGCACAGGTGACAGCTCTCCAACCATTTCATCCTGAGTTCCCTGGCAATTTGCCTCTTGGAGATCTAGGACTGCATGTTCTCACGCTTGGTTAATGTGGTGCACCAGTAATCCACGCCCCCAGTATCCTAGAGACTGTGACCATCTTTGTGTCCATTGGCTACCATTTTTTCCCTTCCCTGGAGACTTGTCCAGAAGTGGCAGCTGATGGCTCACTCATGGACCCCTTTCAGTAGCACTGTCTGAAGCTAAGCTACGCTGTGTAAATTTACAGCGCTTCATAAATAAAGGTTAATAATAATAATAATATGTCCCTTGTGTGAGATGAAGGATGCTGTCTTTTCATTGCCAACACTGAAGTAAACTTTAACTGCTGATCTGGTCAAGATGTGTACATAGAAAGTCCTTTGTTTCAGGCACCATAATGTCTTGGGTTATCCCTGCTGGGAAATCTGTGTGTACCACCTTGAGAAACAAAGATGTTAAACTGATATAAATAATAACAATTAACATGATTGTCTAGAAACAGGTTTGCAATTTTAAGGTGGTCTCTTTTGGATTCTCTAATGGATAAGCAAATATTATTGCTCTGCCTTTAATTGCCTTTCTGATTCCTAGAGAGCCCAGGGGCTGTGGTCAGATTAGCCTTTGAGAATCCACAGACTCTTCTTCTCAAACCACCAGAGACTAGTGGCCCTGACACTATCATTTCCTTCTTCCTTTCTCCTGCATTCTTTCTGGAAACAACTTTGGCTGATAAAGACACTCTTTGTTTCAAAACCACACGGAGAAAAAAATTGGTGCCTTTGAGGTTGGCCCAAGAAAGGCATTACACAGTATAGACTTGGGAATTTTATCTATGTTCAGTAGCGATTTTAGGCTGCATCAATAAAAGTATAGTGTCTAGATCAAGGGAAGTAATAGTGCCACTCTATTGTGCTCTGGTCAGGCCCCACCTGAAATATTGTGTTCAGTTTTGAGCACCACAATTTTAAAAGGATGTTGAAAAACTGGAGCGTGCCCAAAGGAGGGTGACTAAAATGGTGAAGGGTCTGGAAACCATGTCCTATGAGGAACGACTAAGGGAGCTGGGGATGTTTAGCCTGGAGAAGAGAAGGTTAAGGGGTGATATGATACTTGAAGAGATGTCATATTGAGGAGGGAGCAAGCTTATTTTCTGCTGCTCCAGAGACTAGGACCTGGAGCAATGGATGCAAGCTACAGCAAAAGAGATTCCACCTCAACATTAGGAAGAACTTCCTGAGAGTAAGTCCTGTTCGACAGTGGAACAAACTCCCTCAGAATGTAGTGGAGTCTCCTTCCTTAAAGGTCTTTAAACAGAGGCTGGATGGACATCTGTCGGGGATGCTTTGATTTAAATTTCCTGCATGGCAGGGGGTTGGACTGGATGGCCCTTGCAGTCTCTTCCAACTCTGTGATGTATCATCTTGCTAACACTGTGTATCATTCAAGCTATAAATCAAAGAAAGATTCACAGAAATTGTTCTGATTCCAAAATCTATTCAAGATGAAGAAAGTGCCAAGAATCCACTGCAGCTATCTTGCGGTTGTTTCCAGTATGCCCAGCAGGCAGTTACGAAGTAGTTACTTGTATAAGGCCAACAAGACAAGGCCATGTCCAGCTGCCTCTAGGCAAGAGCAGATTGAAACTTCTGCAAGGATACAGCTATGTTCCCTGTGGAAACCTTATGGAAAAGGCAGTGAAATGGTTGGGAAGAAAACTCTCATCACAACCTTCAAGGAATATTAATCTAATTGTAGCAGAAGGCAAGAAAGAATATTAAGCAGAAATTCAAGAGCAAAATCTCAACTAATGTTTTCTCTCTCTGGTTTTTACAGTGTCAATATTTTCACATAAGATGACTGCTTAAAATTCCTCATAAAGGGGCTTCCAAAAGTACAAATGATGGTTTATTTTATTTTACTCTGTGGTGTTATGCTTGCATGAACAGCCCTTGGTTTATTGCCAGCACAGAAAATATGGACCATTAAAGTGGTTCAGACTACAGCTGTGATAATTACCCCACCATCTAGTCTGATTTTCTAGGAAATGGGACTCAGGGGGAAAGAAGGCACTTGGCTTTAAGGATAATAAGGATCCCTCTATGATTTCTCATTCTCTCTCTCTCTCTCTCTCCCTCCCTCTCCCTAATCCCCATCCCCTTACCCCCCAAAACAGCCTGTCCTACTTATGTCCCTGAGCATCATGTATAGTGTCCATGTGTATGCTCAGTCTAAAATCATGCTAATGAACAGGATGAGAAAAGATAGAGCCTATCCTTCACCAGCAACACCACCCTGTTTATGTAAATGACAGCACTGAAACATTAAAGAGCATGAGTGGGGTTTCCAGGTCAGAACTATCCCAGGCTCACCAGGCTGATGACATTAAACATCATACCATAAGCATCAACTACAACTGCATAGAATACACCATTTAAATAAAAAAAAAGCCAATCATATTAGGAATATGCACCATCATCTAGATATTCTGGATAAATGAGAAATGTCCCAGGCAGAAGGCTGAGGACCAGAAAGGAAGAGCTATGTCCAGAAATCCTGGGACCTTAACAGTTGATTGGTTTGAAGAACTCTCAATAAATCATTATCACCAATTGTATTCTGTAACTGATGGTATATTTTATACTTACATGCACAATTATTATTCTTTTTTACTTATATCCCACCTTTCTCCCAATTTAGGGACTCAAGCACCTACATTTAAAATTTCTGATAATGTGAATCTCAAGTATCCTACATTCTTGGTTATTTGGGCCAGAGCTTTGAAGGGATATCTTTTTGGACTGCAGTGCCTAGAAAAAAACCCAGCTCACTATTCTGGGAATATGACCCAAAAAGTAGATTTTCCAAGCCCTGTGTTTTCTTGGTGCATCTTCATCAGTGTGATTATACAGCAACAACATATCTGTTTGTAGAAACGTCTGATTCCCTCATCTAGATACTAGTTCTTCTGGATAAATAAGAAACATCCCAGGCAGAAATGTGCTAGAAAAGTAGAACATTCAAACATTTTTTAAAAACAGAACTAAGGGCCCAAACAAACAGGCCAAAAATAAAGCTGCTTCGGGTCACTTTGGAGGCATGCTGTTTAAATGCTGCATGCATCCTAATAGGATGGAAGCTGCGCCAAAGCCACCCTCCAGTCCTAAGGACTGGAATGCAGCTTTGGCGCAGCTTCTGGCCTCTTAAGATGTGTGTGTCAAGTGGGTTATTTTGAGAGACTCCCACAGGAAACAGTTTAAATTGAATTGATTCATTCATCAATGTGAACCACAAGTGGGTTATTTTACTTTATTTTACAGCAAGAAAATGTGATCAGGGAAAATGCAATGTGAACTACGCTTCGCTGCCAAACCGATCTATTGATTCAGATCACAAAGCAATTTATTTGTATGTGAGAATGAGGGCAGGAAATCCTGCTTATTTCTTGAAATGTTCAGGGTTGGGAGGTGGGCATGATATATCAGCTGCCATGGCACTTCCTGCCCCACTCAGTTCCTTCTTTCATCTCTTCACTGCCTTCTTTTCTTGTATGCTGTGGCCATCATAATAGCGAGGATGATAAATCCAGATAGTTGAGGGCTTGGCTCAGATCCTGAACAGATGGAAATCTGGCAACCAAGAAGCAGGAAAGTTTTAAAGGAAACCATGCTGTTTGAGTCTTCCTTGAGAGAGGCTCATACTCTCTCCTAAATTCTTGATCAGTTTTACATCTCTGCCCTAGGATGTCTCTTTAGCAGTAGAGTACAAATGGTGGTTCACTATGGTCTGGTACACATGGGCCAAATACTAGGGTTCGGGAGTACACAGCAACCCCATGGTCCCAAATCCTAGTATGTATGGACACCAGTATCATGGTGGCCTCCCATCCATACAGGGGCCACCATGATGCCGCCACTGTACAGCAAGATGTCGCTAGCAGGAAATGGTTTCATGATGGTACCCCTTCCTGCTTCCGGCGTTGCAAAAAAGAAGCTGCTCTAGGCGGCTCTTTTTTTTGCAGCACATCTGTGCTGCATCATGGGGATGCTGCAGCACAGACACGGGGCAAAGATGGGTAGCACGGAGCCATCCATCTGTGCTGCCCCTAAATTCCCTTGTCTCAGAGCTTGAAAAAGTTACTTTGAGGGGATGACTTCTCCTAGAAACTTTGTTGATGGTTTCTGAGAGCTGTAGCCCACAAAGTTACCTTTTCCAAGCTGTGGCCCCCAAAATTCTTCCAGATTGGTCTGTCTTTCCTGAAAACTGAGTAAAAAGCCAGAATGTTCACTTCTGGTGCAGTTGACTCAATAGTTTGAACCCAAGGACAAAAGTGAAGCACAGGTGTCCCCCGCATCTGTGCCAGCAGATAAAAAATTGGCAACCATGACTGCTTTTCTCTTTCTCCCCACCCGCACCCTGACCCCACACTTTTTCTGCAACACTGCTATGCAGCTGGATATCCTCCAGCTGTCCTGTTTGGCAGAAACAGTCCTGATTAATCCTCTGTTTTCCCAGTTTTTCAACTGCTTTTAAAATATTCCAAATTCGCTCTCCTCCTTCCACTTTCCTTCTTTGTACTCAGCTCACTTCAATTGCTACAAACTAAGTTTAAAATGCAGAAGTAATCTGATCTCAATTAATTTAACAGAGGGGAAAGGAGAGGGCAGAATCTTGTCCTTCCCAGTAGGCCCAGGCAAAAATAATCCACTACGGCCTCTCCCCCCCTTGTGTGTTCTTCCTCAGTAATAACATTTGCCATCTTGACCCTACTCTGATGTTGCTTGGCCACATGTTTCCCAGCTTTCACCTGTGCAATGTTGAAGAGTATGGAACCACTTGATTAGGCTGCTGCTATTCAATTTGAAACTACATGATCAATTTGCAAGAGTGTGGCCTTACATCTGCAGGAAAACCTATGACCTGCTTTCCACATTCGTAATTGCCTTTTATCTTTGTACTGAGGCAAGATAAACTGTATTAATGTAGAACTAGCTTAAAAACCAAAGCCTCACTAAATAAAGCATATTTTGTACACCAAAATCCAATAGTTGATAAGGCTTTTGTGTGTGTGACGTTTGTGGCAAACCACCTTCCGCTACAGCTGATAAAATGTCAACAGTGAATGATACAATAAGCAAGCACCAATAAGGGTATAACAATATTTCCCTGGCTTATGATACTTTCCCAATTAATCACCATTATTTAAGTTTTAATCGCCCTTTCCTTCACTACCTATCGTTGCTCACTCATTGACCAGGAACTGAGTGCACTGAATAGTACTTAATGGATTTAATTTTAATGTTGTCTATTTGCCCAAATGGCTTCCATTTCTATCCCGCCATGGCATATGTCATTACATGCCTTTTAAGAGTCAGAGATCAAAGAGGGAGATATTGCTGGTCATCTCTTATTCACATACACATTGGTCCTGATTAACCAGCTAGTGCTGCACCCTGTGTTCCCATGTAACTCATCACTAGTGAATATCCTCCAGAAAGACTGATCAGTGGTCACCATTAAAGGTCCCAAATAGAATTCCCATCCCTTAACATCTTAACTAAAAGCTAGCTTTATTAAAGTCAATTGTAAACCTAATATGTTTACAAAAGAAGTCAATTCTAACAAATCCTATGTGACTTAAATATGAGTAAGACTAGAGTAGAGAGCCAGCATGGTGTAGTTGTTTGAGTGCTGGACAGATCCCTTCTGAAATCCACTGGGGAAGCAGTTAAGGAAGTAGACTTAAATTTACAAAAGCTTATGGTATCAGCTTCTTTCTTTCTATCAGTTAATATCAAAGGTGCTACAAGATCTCTGTGTATGTGAAAACCCAATGGTGGTCTTGGGCAAGCCATGCTCTCTCACCCTCAAAGGAAGGCAATGGCAAAACCCCTCTGAACAAACCATGCCAAGAAAAGCCCATGATAGGTTTATCTTAGGGTTGCCGTAAGTTGCAAACAACTTGAAGGCACATCACACACAGACACAGACACAGACACAGACACACACACACACACACACACACACAAAACTGGATTATATCAGTGAAGTGAGTGGATGGCCTGTCACAAAACAAACTCATAGCAAAACAAAAACATTTCAGATTTTGATCCAAATTAAATAGAGGGAAGCTGGCATCTTTGTTAATAACTCACCTATAGTCTCCTAACTAAAAGGCTGAAGTAATAATGTAGAAAACAACCAGGTGTGCCAGAAAAATTGTTAAAGAAAGCCCCTGAGTGCATCATTGCAAGTGTCCTTCAGTATCAACCAAAGAAGGACTGGAGCTCAGTAGGAGAGTCAAGGGTTGCATGTAAAAGCTCCTAGGTTCAACTTCTGACATTTCCAAGGAGAGCTGGGAAAGCCCCTGTCAGAAATCCTGGGAGAGCCACTCTACCATAGAACAGGAGCACTTCCATACAACATAATTATAGCACTATGATACCACTATCACTGCCATGGCTGAATCCTATGGAATTTTGGAGTCTGCTGTTTGGGAAAGAGCATATCCATTTTTTTCCCAGACAACTCTAGAGCAGAGGTGAGCAAAGTGTAGGCTGTAAGCAGCATGTGGCCAATTGACCCTTTTATGGTCCTTGAAGCTCACTCACCAGTCCCTGAAAGCATCCCAATTTTTTTTCAAAAAATCCCCCCCCCAACCATGCAGGAAGCCCCACAAAATGCATGAAAACTCATGAAAATTTGCCCCATACCACCAGCTTCCCATTATATATAAAATAGCTGTTTTCCTCTGCAGTCCTTCTCAAAATGGCAACAAGAATGGCAATATGTAATTTTCTGTCACCATTTTGAGAAAAATTAAAGAGAAAAAGATGGTATTTGGATGTGTGAAACTGGCTCTTGGCCCCCAAACAGTTCCTAACCCCTGCTCTAGAGTCATAGAATCATAGAGTTGGAAGAGACCACAAGGGCCATCCAGTCCAATCCCCTGCCATGCAGGAACTCTCAATCAAAGCATCCCCGACAGATGTCCATCCAGTCTCTGCTTAAAGACCTCCAAGGAGGGAGTGTGTTCTACTGTTAGATAGCCCTTACTGTCAGGAAGTTCCTCCTAATGTTTAAGTGGAATCTCTTTTCTTGGAGCTTGCAAACATTGTTCCAGATCCTGTTCTCTGGAGCAGCAGAAAACAAGCTTGCTCCCTCCTCAGTATGACATCCCTTCAAATATTTAAACAGGGCTATCATATCACCTCTTAACCTTCTCTTCTCATAGGGCATGGTTTCCTCCTTTGGATGCGCTCCAGTTTCTCAATGTCCTTTTTGAATTGAATATTTCTGAATATTCCACGTGGGGCCTGACCAAAGCAGAATACAGAGGGACTATTACTTCTCTTGATCTAGACACTATACTTTTATTGATGCAGCCTAAAATTGCATTGGCCTTTTTAGCTGCCACATGCACACATCACACTATTGGCTCATATGCAACTTGTGGTCTACTTGGGCTCCTAGATCCCTTTCACATGTAGTTTCATTCAGCCAGGTGTCCCCCATCCTATATCTGCATTTCATTTTTCCTCCCTAAGTGCAGTACTCTACATTTCTCTGTGTTGAATTTCATTTTGTTAGCTTTGGCCCAGCTTTCTAGTCTATTCAGGTCATTTTGAATTTTGATCCTGTCCTCTGGGGTATTAGCTACTCCTCCTAGTTTGGTGTCATCTGCAAATTTGATAAGTATGCCCCCCAATTCTGTCATCCAAGTCATTGATAAAGATGTTGAATAGCACTGGGCCCAGGACAGAGCCCTGTGGAACCCCACTGGTCACTTCTCTCCAGGATGAAAAGGAGCCATTGTTGAGCACCCTTTGGGTTCTGCCAGTCAACCAATTACAAATCCATGTAACAGTTTCCTTGTCTAGCTCACATTTTACAAGCTTGTTTGCAAGAATGTCATGGGGAACCCTGTCAAAGGCCTTACTGAAATCAAGATATACTATATCCACAGCATTCCCTTCATCTACCAAGTTGGTAATTTTATCAAAGAAAGAGAATAGATTTGTCTGGCATGACTTGTTTCTCTGAAACCTGTTTTGACTTTTTGTGATTATGGCATTGCCTTCTAGATGTTCACAGACTCTCTGTTTAATGATCTGCTCTAGATAAAACCTTTCCTGGTATTGATGTCAGACTAACTGGACGATAATTGTTGAGTCACCAAACTGCATACCCAAGGATTCCATAGGTTATAGATATGGCAGTTAATGTGGGATCATAATTATGTAGTGTGAAAGAGTGTCAGAAAGGAAACCCCACCTATGAGATTCCCAATCCAGTCTGTAAAGGGCCTGGAGAATTGTATGTCCATTTCTTCTTCTGCTCCCTGTCCTCAGGGAGATTAGCCTAAATCCTCCATACTGATTAGAGAAAATAGTATCATTCTCCTGTGCCTTTCCAAACTGAGAGGGCAAATGGCATGCGGAGAATCCCATGCATCACTTGTCTTCTTATTGGCAGAAGCACGCAGCTCATCGCAGGATCTTGTTATCGCTTGTCAGCAAAGTATTGTGGGTAGGGTATCCACCTCCTCATTTGTGATTCCCTATCCTGTCTGATCTTGGAAGCTAAGTAGGGTCAGCTCCGATTAGTACTTGGGTGGGAGACTGCCAACAAATACCTGATGCTGTAGACTATCTTTCAGAGGAAGGAACTGGCAAAACCACCTCTGCCTACGAAAACCCTATTCCTAAGAAAACCCTATGAAACTAATGGGATTGCCATAAGGTGACAGGTGGCTTGAAGGTACAAGCACACACACATTGTTATATTTAGGCATTACTAGATGGGTCAAAGGTTTGCTTCAGTATAAAGCTGCTTCCTGTGCTCTTACTAGGGTATCTGCATACCCATTTCTACCCACATTCCATCAGGGCCAAATCTTTTCAATTAGACACCAGTTTATATCACAGCTTGGGAAAGTTACTTTCCAACTACAACACTCAGAAGCCTGACAGGGTTCTTTTCATGTCATACGTTGATCAACTGAATCACCACAGTTTGGATCTGATCCTTCAAAGGCGACAAGCCCAGCTTAATCTAGCACACTTCAGGTTGACTGGTATGGGGTGATTTTTTTTTTAAAAAAAGGATGAAGTCACATCTTTCAGTGTCCAGATGGGCCCATTATGAAAGCACATGGTACTAAGCAGAACACCTGCTACCCGTTAGGCACTTGGCACAAACACATCATAGATCCCAAATCTTTCAGTCGACTATGACAACCAATAGATATTTGAATTTATTGCTTTCTCAATAGAATGACCAAATCCTTTCATACCCACCAGAAACTATACTTCAGACAAATCCACTAGTACCCATTTCCATTCTCAGGAGTTTATCACATGAAGGAGATTGGGAGTTTATCCCATGAATATCCCAGAAAAATCGTGTAATTACAAAAAATGATTTCCCACAATGTTGCACAAAACCTGCCATTAAAGTGGTCACAAATAAGCATTAATGCACATCTTTTTACTTTCAGGATTTCAGCGACAATGCATTTCCGATATCACTTTATTTGTGCAATTGTATATGATCAGATGCACAATTACTTGCCATTTCCGCTTTATTTGTAGGATGCTTTAAATACACTTTAATCTCTCTTTAATGCCAAAATTAAGTGATAAATAAATTCCATCTGTACAGTTGCCCTTGAATCAATTAGAGCTGGGGCCAAGCCCTGTCCACAAACATCAAAAGATGCTACACCGCAACAAATAGTTGCCATTGTATTGCTTTTCTGTTATTTCAGGTCAACAGTTTGCATGGCCTCTGAGGGAGGGGGGAAAAGCAGCCAGGCACCATGCCATTGTGCCTTGGCCCTAACCACTGCTAAGAGACCCTCCATCCATCCCAACTGCCACTGCTATGGCTTCTGAGGGAGAAAAGAGCAGCCAACATCTAGATTTAATTCCCTCCACTCACTATCCTCCTCTTTCCCTTCTGTGTCATTTTTTTAGACTGTAAGGTTGAGGGTAGGGAACTGTCCAATTCATTACTTGTCAGCCTTTCAGGAGTGTTTTTGTTGTGTATTTCTGCATGGCAAAGGTTAGACTATATAGACTTTGCTGTCTTCTAAGGCTGCATCTGCACTTCAGAATTAATGCAGTTTGACATGGTTTTAACAGCCATGGTGCAATACTATGGAATACTGGGATTTGTGGTTTTGTGAGATATTTAGCCTTCTCTATCTAAGAGCTCTGGTGCCACAACAAACTACAAATCCCAAGATTCCATAGGATGGAGCTGTGACAATTAAAGCAGTGTCAGACTGCATTAATTCTGCTGTCTAGACACAGCCTAAGATTGTACTATTCTAAGCTACCCTGGGAACTTTTTAAGCTAAAGATCAGGGTATAAATATGTTGAATAAACAAACAAAACGTGTGACTCACCAAACCTGATGAAGTCCATTAGCCATGCAGTGCAATGGAGCAAGAGCTTGATATAAAGAGCAGAATATAAAGGGACCAGTGGGGGGTAGAGCTGTAGTAAAGCCAGGGTTTTCAGGGGCAAAGTATATGAATGTTTTGATTACTAGGCATGATGGCATCATCTTATCATCTGCTCATTTTCCTGAATTACCTGTTTCCTCTGAGATTAGCTGAAACTTTCACAACAGCCAGAAAAAATCAATATCTTCCTATAAGCTAGTTCTGTTGCAATACAAAGCATTTAGTCTTAAACTGGCAGTTAGGATCAGTTAGCTTTACAAAAGACTGGCTCCCAGTGGAAATACGTCCCCTATTAGGAGAAAGACGGGATATAAATTAATGAAATAAATAGAAATAAATGAAAACTGCTAGAACTGTACACGTAATTGCCTACATTAGCAGGCTCTTTCTGGGAGTGTGACTGTCAGGACTATCATGATGACCACCTATATATCAAAAATGATCACCCCACAACTACAGAAGAGCATTGCCAAGGAATTAGCTAGCGGTTGCATGTCTGAAGATACACAATATGTGCCAGCCTGCATTATTCAGGTGACTATGTGTGAGTTCTAATTCTGCTCACTTGAAGCAAATGCTGTAGAATTATTCCAAGAAGGAGTGACTAAATGTGTGAAGTATCAGGTGGGAAAGGGAGATCTGCGAAGGTGAGGGTTGGACTTCAGCCAGCATTTAGCAAGAAGAGTTTTGCAACACCCATGTGTGTGTGTGGGGGGGGGGGGGGGAATGAATCCTGTCCTAGGGGTGGAGAATCTTTGCTCTCCATATGGACCCACAATCCATTATTATTATTAGCCATCTGGGCAGGGCTGATAGAAATTCTAGGCCAAAACATCTAGAAGGCAAAATTTTGTCCCCCAGTTGTCCTATTTATTCTATGACTTTTCAAATGTCTTCAGCAACTTTTAAAGGGATTTGACTAGTAAGCAAATGCCCTATTAAAACAAATTAGGAATTTCCTCATTGCAGCATTAAAGGTGCTGCTATTAAAGAGAATCCAGTAATTTCTTGGCCATGTTTACAATACTCCCCTTGTGTTATATGTGAGAATGATCAGCACCCCAGGCATCCTCTTGGTTTTCATTAACCATTTCATTAATGAGGCTACCAATTTGTGCTCGTTACCAATAGGCAATGCTGCCACCTGCTGTACAAACTGTACTACTGCAGTTGTTTCAGCAGAGTCTCCTGTCAGGTGTGTCTTGATCACTATTTTTGAAAAATGGGGAGATACTCTGAAAGTGTGCTGTCAAAAATGAAAGGGGTGAAGAGTAAACATTATAAAGTAAGGCTCTTGTGTGTAGCCTCATGCCAAGGCTCTGCCCAGAATTTTTCAAAGAAGTAGCCAAAAAGGAGAAAGGGATGGAGCAGCACCTTTAAGATTAATTGGATTTTATTTTTGCATGAGCTTTCATGGATATAAACCCACTTCTTTGGATTCAGTACAGACTGATATTAAATGCTCAGGTATAAAGCAGATTTACACAATTGTGGGAGTGGGATGGAGTGTAATAGGATCCAGAAGTATCCAAATCATGATCCTTGCAGTAAATTTTCAAAGGTCTGCAGAAGGCGATAGAGGTCTTTCAGATGTTTACAATGGTCAGTTAGTTCTGATGTGTGAAACAATAAATCTGTTTACCAAAAATAAACTTCCTTAAGTTGAAAATCTCCTCTGAGAAGGTTCCTTTTGTTACAAGAGCAAGGATTCTTGTATTAATATTTGTAGTGTGCCATGAAGTCATTGAGGGCTGTTGTTGTTTGTTGGTGTTAACTTGGACCACTGGTGCTTTTTGCTCCATATGTGGTAAAGGCCTTTTTAGAATTCTGAGCATCACTTTGCTTGCACGGAAATTAACACACATTTCCTATGGTTACTGCAATTCCTGGTGTTCCCTTTCATGGGGATTGGAATGTATATTAAATGTTTCCAACCTGTGGGCCATTGTTTTATTTTCCATATTTGTTGACAGATTTTAGTTAGAACTAGAGTAGATTCTGTAGATTGAAGAAGCTCTATTGGTATGTCATATGTTTTTGGAGATTTATTTCTCCCAAGTGCCTGAGGGCAGGTTCCACTTTACTTTCTCAAATTGTAGGTTAATATTCAAACAGCTCCTCTTTAAATTAATCTGTCATCCTTTCATCTTTTTTATACACTTCTTCAGCGTATTGTTTCGATCAGCTTGGTGAGCACCCTTTGGGTTTGATCAGTCAACTGATTACAAAACCACCTAACAGTTTCATTGTCTAGCCTACATTTTACTTGTTTGCAAGAAGACAGTTGGCCCGCTGTATCCACTGATTCTTTATCCATGGATTTCAAGCACCCATGGTTTGAAAATATTCAAAAAAAATATAAATTCCAAAAAGCAAAAAATTGATTTTACCATTTTATATGTGGGATACTATTTTACTATGCCATTGTATTTAATGGGACTTGATCATTTACAGATTGGTATCCACGGGGCGTTCTGGAACCAAATCCCAGCAGATACAAAGGCTCCAATATAATATAATACAACACACATTATTTGGGAACCTGCCCCCCCCAAAAAAATTAATGTAGCAAAATATTTGTGGGGGGGGGGAGGTTTGTAATGACCAGTGCAACATATTCCAGCTGTCATTCTGTTAGTGAATTATAATTGCCTAAGTCCAACCTGTGCTGTCATAGCCCAGGTTTTTGAACATTGAGGATCTTAGTATCCACATGGGGTCCTGGAACCATACCCCCTCCGATACCAAGGATCCACTGTATTATGGGGGACCTTGTCAGAGGCCTTACTGAAATAAGATATGCTACATCCACAGGATTGCCTTTATCTACCAAGCTTGTAACTCTATAAAAAAAAAAAAGAGCTCAGATTAGTTCCAGTATGGCTTTTAATGATCAAGGCATTCCATTCTAAGTGCTTATAGACTATCTGTAGTAGATCCTCACCACGACTTGGAGAGGGCTAGTTCTTTACCAAAGATCTACTTTATCACAGTACATAGGCCAAATGTTGCTTTTTATTTGGCAGTGTCAAACGTTTTTCATTATTACCAGGACAAGTTGGAAAACCTTACTTCCTAACATGCCTATTCATGTATATGTCTAGAAATTTTGGTCAAAGGATGACCCCAAAACCCTGAGTTGATTTATAAGTGTAAGCACTCTACTTTTACTCTTATTCCAGTCTTGCAACAGTTATGCAACCATTTGAAACTAAATCCCACATTAATGCTAATAGAGTAGAGCCATCAAAATGAATGAAACTAGATCAAGTCAAATTTTATTGATTCCAATGAGTCACCTTTAAGTAAGGTGTATATATATGCCAACAGATATAGGTGTGTAGGGTAATCATCCACAAATCATGTATCTGGGCATATCAAAGGTTGGCACGAACAAGAATTCTGAAGTGTAACATGTGGTCAAGGACAGGGCAGTGTATGTATGTGGAATCCTGGATCTAGGACAATGGTTGAAAGGTGTAAAGGACTTATGCTAGCATTCTGAATGCAACAAAGTAAAGTGCGCCCGCATATGTGGCTTTCAGCATACACTGAAAGTCACAATGGAAGAAGCAGTGCCATGCGCCAGAAATAGTAATTGCACACGCACGCCGCCACACCACTGTGGGCATGAGCTCCATTGCTTTTAATGGGGCTCAAGCATACGCAGAATTTCCCTTACGCCGCAGGGTCTGGAATGGGAAGGGCCCACTGTATTTGGCCAAAATACTAGAAAGGATTAAGCCAGGGGTTATTCAGACAGTGAAAATATCCCAGGTAGAATCTGGGTTGAATCTTGTCCACATGCATTTCAAATGCATCTGATTATGTTGGGAAGGGGGACTGCCAAAAACCACAGTTAAACCAGGATAATAAATGTTGGGTCTTTTTCCAAGTTTTTCTAAAAGATTTGCATTGCCTGTTGTGTGAATAACCAATGCAAATAGACCCGGGATAAACTGGGATATAACTGCATGGCTTGAACGTACTTTGAATACATTCGTATCATCAGCTCCATCTTTATTTGAGTGCTGGCATGTGTGAGCAACCAAACTTGCAGAGATGTGGTTCTCTAATGTGATCAACAAAACCAGAAAGCATGAGTGGGATTATCTGCATCATCACACTAAAAAAAACCCAATGTCTGAATAACCCCTTATCTACACATCCAACTCACCACAAACTGAATCAAACTACAGATAAATTTTGAACTAGACTTCATCCATTACCATTATCAGTGATGGCTTTTCATTTGGGGAGTAAGGAATGGACCATTTGGTATAAAAAGAATTTGTGTTCTCCATGGAGAATATCAGCAATATTCAGAAATGGTTTTGAAAAAATCTGCAGGGTTTTTATCCATTTCTCATTCAAAAATGGAAAAACAAAACAAAAAATCACTTGCTTTTCAGAGCTGTCAGAAATATTAGAATGAATGCCCTGCCCTGCAGCAAATTATTCAGCAAGCATCTCTTCCTTGGAAGAGAAGGCAAATACATGTCTCATTCCAATTAACCATTCCTCTAAGCAATTATGCTGATCAAATAAATGAGTAAGTGATAGACACATAAATGATAGGCAAAGCTAATTTCATTCAGCTGGAGGAGATAGCACTACTTCTATGAGCACTTAATGTGTCATTTCAAGCTTCAATAAGAAACATAAACACAGTTAATAGAGTAACAAGGAAGACATGTGCACATAAAATATGGCTGTTACACTTATCATTTGACAATTGCAATAATGAAGGTCTTTGCTTCTGTCTTGTAAAGCCATATTGGTACTGGTTGTTCTTTCCCCTCTCTCCAGTCTTTGTGCCATTACTTTAGCTCTCATAGGTCTAAAACACACTGCAGAAACAATCCAGTTTGAGACCGCTTTAAATGCACTGGCTCAATGCTAGGGAATTCTGGGAACTGTAGTTTTCTGAAACATGCAGCCTTCTCTGTCAGAGAGCTCTGGGGCCACAACAAACTACAATTCCCAGGATTCCCTATGTCAGAACTCCAAAGCCAATTACTAATCAATATTCACATCCACTTTAGTTACTGCTCATATTGCTGTGTAATTGCTTTAGCTGTAGTTCTGCCTGCTTTTAATGGGGGGAGGGGGTGCTAGCTGGTGCTTGGGAATGATTGCAGTCATGGTTTGGAATGCACTGTTTAATTAGCTGGAGACATCTGTGAGGCTTGTCCAAGGTCAGGTTGGCTTCTCAGGCCTAGCTGGCCTGGGAAGCAAGGGGGGAGGAATAGGACTGGCTACAGGAAAAAAGGGTGGGGGCTGAGTGCTTTTAACTTAGTGTTTGAGGCTTGGCTGTTAGATTTCGCTGAAAAGTCTGTCTAGCCACATCTGCTTGTATTTCAATAAAACTTCACTGCTTTTAAGCAAGTTGCTGTTGTGGATTTCTGGTGGAGGTTGCTGGATCTTACACCCTAGCACTGAGCCAGGGCAATTAAAGAGGTCTCAAACAGGATTATTTCTGCAGTGTGTTTTGGACCATAATCTCCATCCCAAGACTCAGATTCCTAAGAATGTATGGATTTCTTTGCCTTGGATATATCATGAGGCCAATGGAAAAAATACTACTACTGGGGAAAGTGAAAAGCAGTAGGGAAAAAGGAAGACCACACTGCAGCTGAATTGATTCAGTAAGAGAAGCCATGGCCCTGAGTTTGTAACAACTAATGTGTTGTATGTTTTGTGTGCCTTCACGTCATTTCTGACTTATGGTGCCTCTAAGGTGAATCTATCTTGAAGTTTTCCTGGCAAGATTTATTCAGAAGATGTTTGTCATTCTCTTCCCTTTAGGCTGAGAGCATGTGACTTGTCCAAGATCACCCACTGAGTTTCATGGCCAAGCAGGAATCAAACCCTGGTTTCATCATGGTCCCACTACCCTGCTAGAGCTAAGCAAAGCTGTTAATATTTGGGGATCTTGGCGATCTCTCATTCATAGGGTAGCCATTAGAAAACCTGATGGCAAATGACAGATTCATCTTTCCAAATATTGCATTAGACACTGCAGTTTAGCAATGGGGACACATGGCCTTTAAGCCATTCTGTCGCTGTATGCTTTTGCAGCTTTCTAGAACCACCCCCCCCCCCCCCCCCCCAAAAAAAAAGAAATGTTGTTCCTGGACAGGCACTTTCATGCCTTGTTTTGCACCCAGATAGGACTTTTAGGAATTTATAGCAAGATGTAGTGGTTTGAGCATTGGACTAGGTTACTGGGAGATCAAGGTTGAAATACCTGCTCGGCCACAGAAACCGACTTAGATGAGCTTTGGCAAGTCACACACTCAGCCTCAGAGGAAGGCAAGGGCAAACCCGCTCTGACCAAATTCTGCCAAGAAAACCCTGTGATAGGGTTGACGTAAGTCAGAAATGACTTGAAAGTACACAACAAGAAGTAATTTTACAGAACCAGAAGTTGACTTTGGATTCATTTTGATGAGGCACAACTCACACTGAATCCCAGGGGTTAGGGCACTACTCAGTGAATCCCAGGGGAACAGGACCTAGCTAAACATTGTCTCCAACCCACTTTATGGAAACTGAAGTCATGGGGAACAAATATACAGTTATTGTATTGTTTACCTGCAGTGTGCATTATTTAGAGGCATAGGACTTCTGGACCAAGAGATTTCATTTAGCTGTCAGTGAATAGCAACTGGTAGACTTGGCCTTGCGAAGTCATAGACATATTGATGGAGGCTATCTAAGCTAATGGAATCACCACCTAATATAAAAGGAGTGGGGTGGGGAGGCCAAGATACTCTGTTGGAGTGCAAAGGGAAAAAAGCGAAGAGCCTTGGGGATGCAATAAAGACTTGTGTATTTTATTTGGCATAAGATTTCACAGGCCCCAGCCCACTGATAATTACAAATAGAACTTGTTAAATCTTTAGGCCAGGTCAAGCACTGGTATGGTGATAAACTGATGAAACACAGACCTTTATGATAGTAACACTAACAAAAGTCCAAAAATGAAAGAGGCAGTGTTGTAGTTTTCATCAGCACTAGGAGTAGGATTTGTGTTTAAAATACACTGAATTGCAACAGGACTAGCTTATAACAATGCATTGCTGAGAGTCCAAGGGGCATGGCAGATGCTGTCATAGTCTGCTAGTCAAAATTCCTAGGGCTTTCAATCTGCAAGCCTTGGCTCTACTAAACCACTGGTCACAAGACTCATTTTAACTTAATCCAGATCAAAATCCTATTTCAGCCATCATCCTGATGTACGGATCTCCTGCCTCTGGATATGGTAGGCACAAACAGACTGCACAGCCTCCATGCAGGAATGAATCATTCTCAACCTACAGAACCTCAACATTGTTAATTATATTGAAATAGTTATATAGCATCCTAAATTGCTGGTCTCCTGTTCTCAGTAGCATAGCCAGGCTGATAAGGGATAATGGAAGCAGTAGTTCAGCATCTAAAGAGCCATCAGTTGGGGATTCTGCAGGTACCCCACCCTTACTACAGGGGATTTGATTCGTTTAGGCAACTTTAGATGATTCTGTGGTCTTACCAAATATTGTACCAACTGCTGTTAGTTCATATAGAACAAGTGAATGCATACAAACTACCTCCTGGCACATTACAGCAAAGACAGAACCCAAGATCTTGTACAAATCACTGCTTTGGAAACCCCAGCTATGCTCCCCACTTACCAATTCCAATAAAGATGAGACTGTATTTTGTATGAAGCAGTGGAACTGAAGGCTCAAATCATTACATCCAATATCCCAAAAATGGTGCTAGAAACTTTTGGTACCATTTTATTTAGAAAGCCCTGGTGGTGCAGTGCTTAAATGCTGCTACTGCAGCCACAACGTTGTGAGTTCAATCCCACGACTCCAAGGAAGAATCAGCTTTCCATCCTTTCATAGGCCAGTAAAATGAGTATCCAGCATGCTGGGGGCAATTGCCTTACCCACTGTAAACTGCTTAGAGAGTGCTGAGTTTACTAGGAACCAGTATAGAAATGTAAATGCTATTGCTATTAAGTGATAAGTCCCTAATTTGGGAGGGAAAGCTGGGGTGTAAAGAGATGATGATGGTAATGATTTTAATGTTCAGAACCTTTCAGGCTTATCTCTCTTACACTTAAATACATACAAGAAAACTGGCAAGTTTAAGTATATATCACTGCTCTCTTTCATAAAGAATTTGACCTCCATATACTCTTGGATGTGGCATAAACAGAATAATAAATGATTAAAGACCAAGATTATTCAGGGTTGTGCAATACTCATAACTGTTCTATAAACAAAGATAATCAGGGACATCTTCAAACATCTGATCACTAGATGAGATTCTTGTCTTTGAATGAAATGTCAATTTCTT
The DNA here is from genome assembly GCF_019175285.1 of Sceloporus undulatus. Classification (NCBI taxonomy): domain Eukaryota; kingdom Metazoa; phylum Chordata; class Lepidosauria; order Squamata; family Phrynosomatidae; genus Sceloporus; species Sceloporus undulatus. The sequence continues at coordinate 70,729,028 of NC_056522.1, read as the reverse complement.
GGATCTGCTAAGATTACAGGATGGAGTGTACTGGCAAGAAGATGGTTGTATTTAAGCGATACAATCACTAGAGACCAAAAAACTGCTTCTGTATTATTCTTTCCTGCTCTAGTCAATAAAGTGATAAATTCTTATCTAATCTCCTTTGGTGTAAATGCATGTGTCACCATGGTACTCTAGAGTGAATACTGTCTACCACATTCTCTAGTCTATACCTTTTTGGAGAGAAAAAAGAAGCTGAAGAAATTTAGCTACACATGAACCATAGTCAGGTAAGTATTCCTGCCATAAGAACTGCTAGCAGCAACAGACAAGAGACTTCCCTCAACTGTTTGAACCAAGCTTTTGTGGGTAAGAAAGAGGTAATGTCTACATCTCTTCTCTCTGGGCAATTATGTTTTATTTCCAATAGTTTTGACAGTGATGCCAGCCCTCCCTACCAAAGGCACAAAATCTCCACTGTGTAGATCTAAAGATCACAATAGTGAATTAGAAGGTTTAATACTTTCATCATACAACCCAGACATTGCATTTCACTTTGCTGAAGACTGACTGTAAGGCTCATTTTATAGCCAGTTGGAATATGTCCTTTTTGTGCTATTAATTCTGGTTGAACAGAGAACACAGGAAATGAGGGGGGTGGGGTGGCTCACCATAGAGATCAGCATTTCCCAAATTGATTTCCAGATATGTTATGTTACAACCCTAATCTTCTACCAGCCAACACGGAGATGATGTGAGTGGCATATCAGCACATCTGGAAGGCATCATGCTGGGGAATGCTACAGTAGACAGCATTAGATTTGGAGAGAATCCCATATGCTCTTGAAAAGAAAAAAACCAGCCTGCACATTTTATACACAATACCACTTGCACAGACCTACAGATGAAATTGCTATCATTAGGCCTCAGCTACAGTCCTTAGAGGTTTTTGCTCCCTCATTTCATGCATGACTCCACCCCAATTTCCACTTGCAATAATCTAAAAGCTTCTTGCTACCTACATATGGTTAGTCCCATTGCACCCTTCAGCACCTGATTGCAAATTGATGATTTGTACCCCATCATGAAATTTCCATAGGTCCCAGTATTAAGGTAATCTGGAAAGTTTCATTTATATTTTCAGCCATAATTCTTCTATGCTACATAAACAGAGAATCAGCTTGGTCATGGTTTATATACCTCTCCTTCAGTTAACAGCACTAGTGACAATCCAGAGATGTATGGCACAAAGAAACACTGTGCGCTATCTGCAGACATGTATGTATAGGTACAAGGGAATTGCAGTACTTTCTCTGCAGTTTCCAACACATCTAATTAAAAATGTAGAGTGATTTTTAAAAGTTAAATAAACAGATTTGGTGCTTGGATTGCAAAAACACTAGCAAAACTGCAGGAAAATCCAACCATTTGCTTGTTTTCTTTGTGCACATAGCTCCTTGGGATGTCTCTTTGGCACTAGCACTTTACTTATTCCTTTATCATCTGCTACAAATCAACCAGACACATATTTGACCTCTTTACAATTACTGTAATATTTACTGCTGCCAAGTTTCATGATGTACACTGGAAATGAACTTCAAAAGACTTTGAATTCTACTGTCATGTCAAGTTTTCGGTTTCATAGGAATTTTAAGCTAAATCTTTTTGAAATAAAGTATGCACTAAATTTTTTACCATTTTTTTCTCAAATTCTCTAAGAGGGAATTATGTATGTATGTATTTTGTTTCCCAAATAGGTTATTTTTCTTCTTCTGAAACCCAATATAATAAAATTGCTAGGTGTATCCTATATCAGTTATGCTCCTACAAAACAAATGAATATTCATTAGCAATTATTTTTTATCATATTCTAATTAGTATAATTATATCTATATTAACTTGTTAGGTTCTGGACCAAAACATTTTATGTCACCAGGTAATCTCCTTTACCTAAAATGCCACAACCAGACCTTTGGAGGGAATGTGGCTTTCCAACTACAGTATTTACTTTAAGTTTTCCATTTTCTTTCCTTTCCATTTTATTTGCAATACATTACCCACTAAAGGGAGCCTTCTTAGATTTGGCTACTGTTAGGGGATTGAAAAAAAGGTTATGTGTATACATGTATATACAAAATTTATATGAAAAGGATTGAGGCATTACATTTCACACCACAGAGGTAGTACTTTCAGGATTAACACGCATCAGTCTTGAAGCATTCCTGAGATCCTGTAACTGCTTAGCTGGCTTCCCAACTCCTTCCTCAAACCGCTTCTCCACCACTGGAAGAACAGTTTCGTAGAGGAACGATGCATTCTGCCTAATGAATGTCTTCCTCTCAGGGTCCTGTTCGCAGCGTAAACTGTAATCAACATGTTGGACAGCCACAAGGATGACCTCCAGCAGACTTTCCAGCAGAACCATGTGCAGCTCTGGGAAGTACAGTTTGAGGGCTTCCTCCAAGAAAGCCATTGTCTGTTTTGTGAAAGCCACAACTGTGTAACTTAGGTTCACCCAGCAGTCGTCACCAGTGTATTGGTCAAAACTGGTGATACCACAGCTCCTCATTTCTTCTCTAAGCTTTCCTAAAGCTTCTGGTGTCATTAGGTTCATTCTCCTCCACATCTCTTCAGAGTTGCGATGCTTTGTGGCCTCAATGATGATGTCTTTGTAGCTCTGCAAAGCGCCTTTGATATCCTTCACTAACAGGGCATGAATGATGAAAGTCAGGTCCAACCCAATCTCACTGAGCTGCTTGCAGTGTTCCTTCGCCACCTTCAAAAACAAGTCACATTACTAGTTTTTCTACACATTCACTGATCACACAACAAATACCAAAACATTCCAAGGTACTGTATATAGTTATTTCAATACAAAGGGTACGAAAACATAATGAATATCAAAGCAGACTTTTAAAAGAAACTAGTTTGTTAGTGCTTCTTTATAAATACTCACTGCAAACATTCAAGAACTTATGAAGGTCTACAACAAACTTTAATTGTGTCTAATTCTTTTGAAAAGAACAGATAATTGTGGAAATGTCTATCAATATTAGGAATTGCTAACGCTTCATGGTTGTTTAGGGAATAATATCTACTTTTGAGGATTTTTTAAATTTAATTTTCAAAATATAATATAACAATCTCTATTGCAAAAATCCATTCTATATTACACACATACAATTACATCCATACCTAACACACCCACCTCACCCTCTTCCCTTCCCTTTTCTTCCTCTTCTCTATTTCTTTTAATAATCCTTTCTATCTTCCCTACTCCCTCAAATATCTTTTCTAAGTTCCTTTCCCTTCCATCTCTTCCCTACCTTCTCTTCTGACCCTCTCTACTCATCTTACATATTATTTGCTACTCTGCCCTTCTTCTTCACACCATCCTCATCCCCTAACCCCTTTCACCTCTAAAACCCTCCACACATAGTCTAACCATCTTTTTTATTCATTCCACCTTCTCTACCTATATGACTCTTGAAAATTACCATTCTCTCTATTTTATATTCACCTATACTAAGTTATTCATTTGTGATTTCCTTCTTCCCCATATTTAAGTAATTCAACCTGTATCACTTTTGTCCAACCTTATTAACCTTTGTTATCTGTACTCTTACTATTTGTACTCTGCTGTTCTAAACTCTGTTTTTCTTCTACCTCTAGATATTTGTCCTTACTACCTTTACTAAGTTCTCTTTGTTAATATATTTTCCTTTACATTATTTAGTTATTCTTACTTTCTTATTTTCTATTATAACAATATTATATTCTTCCATTGTTCCTTCATATATTCTACCACTAAAAACCAATCTTTATCCATTTCATTTGTTGGTCTATTTCTTAATAATTGCATTAGTTTATCCATTTCTACAGTTTCAACCAATTTAAACACCCAATCTTCCCTACTCAGAATATCCTTAATTTTCTACTTTTGCGCTAATAAAATTCTAGCCATTGATGTCATGTAAAATAATATTCTTCCATATTTTATTTTACATGAGCCCTGCATTTTGTCACATGTTAATGCCTGAAATATGCAGTAATTGTCCCTAGCAAAGCATCCAAATGGAAAACTTCCTCTGTCATTAGAAGGGGGGAAAGGAAGCAAAATATGTAGCATCTGGTCTCATTTAGCATTAAAGAACTATGCAGGTCTTCAACAAACTTTAGTTGTATCTAATTCTCTTGAAAAGAAGAGAACAAGACAGCTATGACTAAATGTATTTAAAAGCAATAGGTCTTAGGTCAGTTCCAACTAAGTTTCTGCATCAATCTCAAAAGGACATAGTCATAATTAATTCTGAGTCATATCAGAGCCATAAATCTTTATGCTTGTTTGAAAATAAAAACTTGCCAGGACGGTAAACAGCATGACTTTACATTTATCCCCATCTCTGCCACCATTCTAGCCACTTGAAAAAGACATGTGTATAACCCACTGCAAAGTGCAGAAAATGGAAGGAGAAAGGGTGGGGTTGAAACGCAATTCCATCCAACCCATCTTTCCCAGATGCAGCTATCAATTGCTCAAAACCTCTCATCATCACTGCAGATTGCTCTGATAGCACTACAGTTCCTGGCAAGTTTAGTCTCTATCATCACTGCTACTTGTGCACAGTAAACATAGGTACTAAATTCTTTTCCTATAATTCATTTCTCAGAACATACTGGTTTTTCTTGGCAGTCAAAGCAAGGAGCAACATCAGGAAGTGTGACAATCACACCCTCCCTCCTGTGTAGGAACAGTGCATTTTCTAGATAAAGCCAAGGGGCAGAGAGAGCTTGCATAACTGGTCCTCCCTATTCTACTTAGTGGTAAGAGGGCAGGGTTTGTAAATGCTAGAACAGCAAGAAAGACAGGAGTTACCCTCTCTTGGAATATAGCAATAAGCCTATAAACAATACAAAAGTGCCAGTATGTCTGAGTAGGACTTGAGCGACGGTGCAAATGAAGCATATGCAGCCACACACCCCATAAATAACTGTTTATACACAGAATATCCTGTCTCAGAACAGGAGGCTGGGCTAGATGACTCAACAGTTTCCTTCCATGTTGCTTCTATATTCAGTTATGCTATCTGGAAAACTAAAAAACTAAGGGCTGTGGCTATCTACAGCAGTGGTCCCCAAACTGTTCTCTTTAAAGGGTTTTGGACTTCAGCTCTCAGAATCCCAGACTACTGGCCAACATGGCTGAGGCTTCTGGAAAATGAAGTCCAAAATCTCTTAAAGGGCACAGTTTGGGGACCACTGATCTTTAATTATATGTAACTAAGCACAGCACACAGCTCCTCCTCCTCCCTTGACTTTGGGCCCTTACCTTTACACACTCAGCAGCAGTAGATAAGCTCTCCTTACTGTCAAACACCTGCTTGCTGAATGCATCCACAAACATCCTCATAGCGGATCGGGCCCACACAACAAAAGCCGAATAGCAGCCGCTGTTGCCAGCAAAGTCCGTCTCAAACTCCTTCGCAGTCTCTAGCAAACTGGTGAAGAAGACATGGCAGAGCTTGTGAATGTACAGCAGAGTGGCACCTTCAATGCGCAACTGCCGGATGGCCGTGTGAACAGCAGCTTCCCTGTTCCGCAGGAAAAGTTCACACGCCTTGGTCGACTGGCCCAACCGGATGAGCTGAGAAACGGCGCGGCGGGTCGCCCTGGGCCCACCTCGCAGCGACCGATCTGGAGAGAGCTCAAACACAAGCACATCCGTGAGCTGCCTGACTCTTTCGTCCACTTTTGCTCGTAACTCCCTGACTGGCTGGGTCACAGGCTTGTCCCCTAGATACTCATTCAGCTTATCCAGCAAGTCGACCGCCCCTTCAAAGTCTCTCTGGGCGATGCAGACATCCAGGTCTTCTGGCAACTCCTGGATCCACTCCAGGGAGAGATCTACCGCTTCTTCTTCCTCTTCGGGTGTCCCCCTTTCCTCCTCCTCATCCTCCTCAAAAGGGTTGGTGGTCTCTGGGGGGGTCTGCGGAGGGGCCCTTGCCGGGATTTCTTGTTCCAGCCTCCGCTTCTCGCTCAGGACGCGGCTCCTCTTGGTCTCCTCCAGCACTTCCAGCCACTCTTTCTTGATCTTGGCATTCTCAGCTTGGAAGATGCGGCTCTCTGGGAACATGAGGAGCTTGAACATGTCCTTCATGGGTGGGTTGTCCTTGACGTTGACGACGGCCAGCCCGTCCAGAGGGTAGAGGGCGTCGTAGCGGTAGGTGCCCCGCCGGTTGGGCAGCCAGGCGGCTACCAGCAGGCAGTCGTTCATGAGGAAGGCGTGCACCTTCTGGACCTGGACCATGTGGTCGGCGTCGTACTCCACCAGGTCCCCATTGTAGACCAGGTACTTGCCGGGGCTCTCTGGGAGCAGGTCGCGGCAGCCCTCCACCTTCTCCAGCAGAGTGGTCAGGGTCCGGCGGCGTCCCTCCTCGCTGGCGGAGGCCTCCTTGGCCGAGAGGGGCAGGAAGGGGTTGGCATGGGGGTCCGAGGAAGCCCCCGCGGCCGCGGCGGCTCTGCGTGCGCTGGCCATGGCGGGGTCGTCGCGCTCGGCCTGGAGGAGCAGGGCCTGGGTGACGGCCTCCAGGATGCCCTTCTGCTCGGTGAGGATGTGGCTGAGCTGGTACATCTCGCTCTCCAGGTAGCTGATCTCGCGCGCCGTCTCGATGAACTGCCGGTAGTTCTGGTAGACGTTGCGCTTCAGGCTCTGCGCCGTCTCCTCGCTCAGGGCCTGGATGCGCTGGCGGTGCTCCTGCAGGTCCCGGTCACCATCCGACTGCTGAGAGAGCTGCTTCACGTACTCCTCGGCCGCGTAGCTCCCGGACTCCAGCTGCCGCCTCAGCCGGCTCACTCCTCCGCCTGACCCCGCGCCCACCTCGCCCACAGACATCGCCATGGCCCAGACGGAGAAGCAGCCGCACGGCACGCACCCACCGCCGCCACACAGGAAGACGCGGAAGGGACGTCACTGCGCCCGCGCCGGAAGCGGTCACTGCGCTTGCGCCGGAAGTGTCGTAGCCCCGCCCGGCGCATGCGTCTTTCAAAGGATGGAGGCGCGTCAGGCGAGGGACTTTTCCTGCTACAAAAGAGGGAGATGATAAACCCCGCGTAGTGATTGGTTAGTTGACTGATTGACTCGGGGGCCGGATCAGCCAAAGGCCAACCTCCACAGAGGAAGAGCATGCAAAACAGGCGTGAAACGTCATGGCGCTGGGGGAAGCGCGTGACGTCATCGCGTCATAGCCACCGCCCAGCGCATGCGCCTTACGAAAGCCGTGAACCGTTGACGTAAGAGGCACGGGGGGAAAAGGAAGAGAGAGCGGGAGCATTGAAGGCTGTGCGGCGGCGGCGGTAGCGGAGGGGAGGTGGGCGCATACATACACACACTTTCCATCTGCGCGTGCGCGGGAATTCGAACGCCGCGCGCGAGACCGGATGGAGAGCGACTTCTTGCTGGCGCTGCGGCTGCAGGAGGAGTGGGAGGCCGAGGCCCTGGAGGAAGGCGCTTACGCGGGGGAGAGGGCTTCCTCCTCCTCGGCCGCCACCGCCGCCGCCGCCAAGGCTTTTCCCTCGCGGCCGCTGTCGGTGGTGGACGAATCCTGGGAGCTGCTGGACCCCAACCCGGACGCCAGGGGCCTCTTCATGCACTTCAACGAGACCCTCTTCGAGGGCCAGCTGGCGGCCGTGGAAGTGAAGTGGAGCCCCCGCATGACGCTGTACGGAGGGGACCCTGAGGGAGGGAAGCCTCCACCAGCCCCAGCAGGCCACTGGGGAGCCAGGGGGGTTAAAGTGGAAGCATGCTGCTGTTGTGATTGGTTCACGTGGGATGTATAACTATTAGTAGTAGCAGCAGCGTTGTGGGTTTCTTTTCCTTAGAGAGACCCAGGAGCCATGTTTGCAAAGGACTGGAGAAATAGCCCGCTCTGGCCCCCTTTAACCGCCCTGGCTCAAGGCTGTGGAATTCTGGGAGCCGCTCTGTGAGGCTTTGGGGCTGCAGGAGGGGTATGAATAGATACCATGTCGCGCATGCAGAGAGGCCGAGTGGTTGTGGGAAACTACCTTGCCTAAGAACTATAGAAGCCTATAGGGAAACATAGAAGTGTGACGCTAACTTGAAGTGTAGGAAACAGGCGTTCATGGCTGGCGCTTCGTTGCCTTCCAGGTGTGCAGGGATGTGCTGCTACGAAGGCCGTGGGGGGATGTGCTCCATCCGACTCAGCGAACCCCTTCTGAAACTGAGGCCAAGGAAGGACCTTGTGGAGGTATTGCAGGGCCAGACGAGGACATTTCTCAGCCCTTCAAAGGTGTCAAGTAGTTTCCCGCTTCCTTGCGTGAACATCACTTTTGGTGTCCTGTTCAACTTGAGCTGGGTTGCCCTCAGGGCAGGAACAGACCATGCCTCTTTGGGGCTGGTCACCTGCATTGACGTTTAGCCTTGTGAAGCCACAGGGCTTCTGTAGGGGTTTTGATACAAGGAAAGGAAAACAAGGTAAGTGGGTACAGTCAGCCCTCCTTATCCAGAGATTCAAGTACCCACGGCTTGAAAAGATCTTAAAATATATATACATTCTAAAAAGCAAACCTTGATTTTTCCTTTGTAAACAAGGGACACTATTTTACTATCTGTTATATTTAATGGAACTTGAACATCCACGAACTTTGGTATCCATGGGGGGGGGGGGTCCTGGACCAAACCCTAGTGAATACTAAAGGCTCATTGATCTCGCTGCAAAAGTTGCCTTCTGTTACAACTACTGCTGCAAAGGTAGAGGAAGTAGGAACCTTTTTGCAAGCAGCGAGGAGCCTTTTTGACTTGGTGTCCTCTTCCTGGCTTGTAGAACGTTGCACTTTCCCCACATCTTTCTTCACCATTGCTTTTTTGTGTAATGTGAAATGACCATACGCAGTAGTGTCTTTCTTCCAAGAGAACAGACACCTCTGAACGTTCACATTTCCTCTCCTCCATGCTGCATACATTGCTCCTGACGGATGGAGACCCTCAGGATTTAGGTGGTGTTTGAGAAATGTGCAGAAAATGGACAGTGTATCAGCATACATACATTTCTGTAACATTCAGTTTAGCCCGGTAGTGGGAAAACAACGCATTGACACATGTAGAGTCAAAACAGGTGAACAATTGTGGCAGGTGTCCGTTCCCCCGCCCCTGGCAGGGAGTGTGACTGCATTTCACAGAAGAGACCATAAGCGTCATCCAGTCTAACCTTCCGCCACACAGGAATGAATTTGGCAGAAAAGTCTATTCTGCATTTTATTTCTGTTTTTTCTTGCTAATATTTGTCAGTTACAATGTGTTTTTGGTGTTGGGGTATTTTGTGGGTAATTTTTTAATCCCCCCTTTTTTAAAATAGTGGGATCTGAGAATATGAGCAGCTGTCAAACAGGGTGAGATGCATGTAGCCCATTGGATGCACTTTCCCTGTATTTAATTTCAAAGAAATGTTTCACAGATCTCCTATCCTTGAAACACTTGCGAAGAAGGTGATACTACAAAATGAAATATGAATAGTTGGGGGGGGGACTTTATTCTCTTTTGAGGTAATTTATTACATTTAGAATCAACAAAAATATCTGAGATCAAGAAACATCTTCCCTCATGTTTTAGCTTCAAAAAAATCATAGAATCACATTTCTAATCTATCTGGAAACAATTACAGCAACAAAACCCACTGGCCGGAAAAGTCTGAAGAGAGAATCTCTCTATTGTACTGTGTCAAGACAGTCATCCCTGTCACAGATGTGTTCAATCTTGGATGCCCTGTTTTTGGACTTGGGTGAGACAAAAGATCAAATCTGATTTCTTATAAAGTTGAGAGTGAATTTTGAGCACAGACATTCCTCCTTCATTCCTTCCCCTTGTATGTCAGCTTTAGCATGTTGATCTTGGTTAAAGATCAGAGTTATCGTAACTGAACAATCCCAAAGAATGGGGAAAATGGAAGGAAAAGTTTTAAATGTTTAGTTTATACTGGTTCCAACTATCTCTTGTAAGTCAGCTAATTGTAAGTAATCATTTCTGACTGATTAAGAAATAAAATCTTCAACTAATTTGTTATTTGAATTTCAGACTCTTTTACATGAAATGATCCATGCCCTGTTGTTCGTCACTAATAATGACAGAGATCGCGATTCCCATGGCCCAGAATTCTGCAAACACATGCATCGGATAAACAGCTTAACTGGCGCCAATATTACGGTAAACTTTTTCTGTGTGGCATTGCAATTTGTACACTTCTCAATGCTTGAAGTGCAATAGATTAGGCTATATGACATAATGGGAAATTACAGGCTAGTAGTGATAGCGTATTTTAGCAGAGTGGTGTAAGGAATATGTGGATGTATATACAACATTTTAAAAAGCTTGTGGATAACGAATGTGATTCAGTATTATTATTCTTAAAGGTCCTCCAGTTTATACTGCGGCTTTTAACATTGTGACCAGACAAAAGACAGACATTTTAGATTACTTCTCTTAAGAAGCGATGAATTTGATGCAGCTTTTACCACTTGTGAAATCATGATGCTTAGAACACAAGAAAAGCCCTACTTGATCAGGCCAAAGACCTCTCTAGTCCAGAATTCTGTTTACATAGTGGCCAACTAATAGCCCATTAGAAGCTGCCAGCACAGTTCTTCATAAGCTCCCCATGAAGACTGTATGCATGATCCACTACATTACAGCACCAGGGGTTATGGGTCAGTCTGGTGTATTTTGTTAACTTGTGGCCTAAACAGACAGGACAAAAGAAAGATCTAACAAAAGGGCCCGTACAGACAGGCCAAAATAAAGTGGCTTGGGGTCACTTTGGAGGTATGCTGTTTAAATGCTGCATGCGTACTAAGAGGCCGGAAGCCACGCCTAAGCCACACTCCAGTCCTAAGGACTAGAGCACAGCTTTGGCACAGCTTTTGGCTTCTTAAAATGTGTGAGTGTCATTTAAACAGCATACCTCCAAAGTGACCCAAAGCAGCTTTATTTTGGCCTGTTTGTTTGGGCCCTAAGGTTTTTGCCAAGTTCTACAGTAGATGTTTATTTTCATCTTAGATCTATCATGATTTTCATGATGAAGTGGATTCCTATCGCCAGCACTGGTGGCGCTGCAATGGCCCTTGTCAAAATAGAAAGCCGTATTTTGGCTATGTGAAGCGTGCAATGAATAGGGCACCATCTGCAAATGACTTCTGGTGGTCTGAGCACCAAAATACTTGTGGAGGTACATTCACCAAAATCAAAGAGCCAGAGAACTACTCAAGGAAAGGCAAACAGAAGAACAATCAAGCAGAAGTTCCAGCTAACGACAAAGGTATTTCAGTCCTTTTTCATTCTTTATCAGTGAAATGGCTTTTCTGGAAAATTTGAATTGAACAGTTTGTCAGGTCCCTAAATAAAGTGTGGCCCAGTGTAGCATGTTTATGTGATTTGTATTTGCTAACCAAACTTCTTAATATTCCAACAGCCTGTAAGCATTTGAATGAAAATATCAGAGTTGGAAAAAAGCAAATATTATATTCAAATAAATTCAATGTTTTATGTGGTGGGTTTTTTTGTATTTCTGTTTTTACAACAATATGTACTTCGCTTACATTGTTTAAAGTTAAGGAACATAGCACTAAAATCAACATACTGACTTTAGCATACCCAACAAAATCTGCATGACAGTGCTGTGGTTGTCCATGCACCTGCTTTCAACAGTTTTTCTTTACTCTCATCTGTTGATGCTATTGGAGCACTTTCTGTTTCTCTGTCACTGTCTGTACAGTCACTGGTGTTACTTGTATTTCAGATTGCACCAAATGTATTTTAGAACTACCTGAATTACATTTTTCAAACTCTCTTGGTATCCATTTGTTGTTAGTAAAGTTGTGATATTTTTTTTTTTTAGAAACACATTGTTTCAACAGTAAAATTAAACACTGAGAAATTCCCCATCACTGTTCTTCAGAGAGTATGGGATATGTAACCAGTTCCATAACGGAAAATAAACTAAAATTGTTAACTATAATCAAAATCCAGTTTCACACTAGATCTACAGTGCCAGTGCAGTTGAACATCTTCCCCGGCTGTATCTTTGGAACCATCCTAAAAAAAACTATGCTGAGGTTTTCCTCACAATTTAGAGTAGGTTTTGGGGTGCATGGGAGCTACAGGTAGAAGATGATATTTCACAGTTCTGTCAGCAGATGTACAACATTAAAGATTTTTCTCAGCATTAACCATTATTCTGATAATACTGCTGAATGTTATATCACTCACATTTGTGTATGCACACAACACATATGTGTTTCAAATACAGGTAGTTATTATAAAAGGAAAGGCCAGTTAATAGTTTTGTACGTATGACTGACTTCTATTTCAGTGGAGCTAACAAAATGTCTCCAAACAAAATTCTTTCCTGTTCATTTGAAGCTGTTTGGGTAGAGCATGATGCTATGGAGTAAGACACTGATGGGAAAGCCTCCTTGTTTAGCCTTTCTTCCCCTCATGGTACTTCAGAGCTAACTCAGGATGTCGGAACTGGAATACTACTGAAGTCCTGACCAAATCAATATGGTATCAAATGCTATGCCAACACAAGCCTCAGTACAAAGGTTGCTTTGTTGATATGTCAAGAAAGGATCTGTCAGTTGAGGATCTGCCTGTTTTATTAATTTAATCCATTCTACTGCAGTATATTTACTGCAGTGTCATAATTTTTCTTAAAAAAACTAACAGAAATGTAATTAGATTTCTTGCATTTTTTTATAATTTTGATGTCACAAAATTTCCATTGAACACAATTCTTACCATTAACAGTATTCATTATGTGGCTGGTGAACTATCTAGTTTAATTGACATCCACCACCTGTGCATTTCACCATTGTCTAAATCCAAGAGCCTGCAGGATATGTTGAGAATTTCCAAACTGAATACCTCTGGTTGTAACGTTCCAGAAGCTGTTTGTTTTTACCTACCTGTAACAGTTACTAGTCAATGCTGTGTTGCAGCTAAGGGGTGTGTCTTGTTAAACCTAAATGTGTGAAACTGACTAGCATGATAGTTAACTTTCCCTGCAAGGCACTTGTTTGTAATAGCTAACTAAACTATTTGAATGTAAAGTAATTGTTTCTTCTGTTTTCACAGAAAGAGCTCATGCAAACAATATACAAAGCATAATTCCTTTTAGTGGAAAAGGATATGTCCTTGGTGGGAACACAAATGTGTCATCATCAGAGAGAACCACAAGTCCTAGCAACCACAAGAGGTCACAGCATCATTCACCATCTGGTTTGACTAGACTGAATCCCAAAAATGAACAAAATGTTTCCTTTACAAATGTCTCCTCTTCATTTTCATTTGTTGAGGATAAAAAAAACCTGTGCTTCTAGCTGCATGCTCTCTAAAGTTTCAGTTGCTAACAAAAAAAGTTTACAGCAATGTTAATGGTTCACCAATTAAAAATTTTTTGTTTACTGGAAGAAGTTCTCATTCAAGCTCCACAAATGCTGCATCAGATTTACTGCCAAAGGAAACACCAGAAAAAACGCTTTTTTGAACCAGCTACATCAACTCCTAAATCCCACATTGCAACGTATGGAAATTATGACACACAAAATAGTGGAGCACCCAAACGGGCAAGGATGGAAGACACAACTGCCTTTGAAAACTATTTTTCAAAGAAAAAGGATCCAGAATGGACTAGTCCTTCAGTGAAAAGCAAGTCTGAACCAGTAATCGTGGAAAGTCTGACGACTTCTGTCAGTGATGAAAAGAGAATGGTTTGCTGCCCTGTCTGCCAGTGTGAGGTTTTGGAAGCAAAAATTAATGAACACTTAGATTCATGCCTTTGAGATTTCAGATCTTATATACCAAAACACTAATCATAGCAATGCTGGTTTCCTCTATCTGAGTGTCTCTTGGAACCAATAAAGTTCATTATAATAAATTGCATTCTCACAAGATGTTTTTGCAGAACTTTAAAATATTGGGACAAACATGTAAGTGAATTAAGCCACTAACCCTAAAACTGTTCATTGCCCCATTTAACTGTCTTGAGAAGTTGTCAGCATGATTCTTTCCAGTTAAATATCTTGCACTGTATCCTTTATAGAATCATAGAATTCAGAGACCCACCAGGGCCATCCAGCCCAACCCCCTGCCGTTAAGGAACACACAAAGCGCTTCCGACCGATGGCCATCTAGCCTCTGTTTAAAAACCTCCAAAGGAGACTCCACCACACTCCAACTGCCAAACAACTCTTCAGGAAGTTCTTAATGTTTAGGCAGAATCAGGAAGATCTTAATGTTTAGGCAGAATCTCTTTTTTTGTCATTTGAGTCCATTACTCCATGTTCTTTACAACAGCAATCAAACTTCTTCCTCAATATGATATCCCTTCAAATATTTAAACATGACATGTCTCCTCTTAACCTTCTCTTCTCCAGGCAAAACATATCCATCTACCTAAGCTGCTCCTCATAGGGCATAGCTTCCATACCTTTCACTATTTTGGTCACCCTCTGGACATGCCGCAGTTTGTCAATATCCTTTCATGGGCTTACCTTTATTGTACCTGTACTAATACACTAGGTACTACTCTGATCAAAATTAGAGTTAAGACCTCTTTGAGATGGAACAACTTAGAGGAGTTATGATAGATCAGTCTAATTTTTCATGAGAATCAGATCTAGATCTGATAAGCCTTCCACTTAAGTTACTTAGAGCAGTTTCCTATTCTAAAATATCCTTTTCCAGTTCCATTTTTGTTCGGAAGACGACCTGCTCTCTCGATCCCTGTCCCTCGTGGCTAGCGGCCCAGGGGGGACCGGCGGTAACTTTATTGTTACGCCGGATCATCAATACATCCTTGAGGGAAGGGCAATTTCCATCAGAATTAAAATTGGCCATTGTAAAACCTATATTAAAAAAGCCCTCCCTCGACCCCCTGGTACATAATAATTATCGGCCAGTCTCGCTGCTGCCATTTTTGGGGAAGGTGATCGAGAGGGCGGTTGCGATCCAGCTTCAGGCGGTCTTGGATGAAACGGATTATCTGGACCCATTTCAAACTGGCTTCCGGGCAGGTTACGGGGTTGAGACGGCCATGGTCGCCTTGGTCGATGATCTCCGTCTGGGCATTGACGGGGGAATCGTGTCCCTGTTGGTGCTCTTGGACATCTCAGCGGCTTTTGATACCATAGACCATGGTATCCTTCTGGGGCGCCTGGCAGAGGTGGGAATTGGGGACACTGTGCTCCAGTGGTTCCGGTCCTACCTCTCCGGGAGGTCCCAGATGGTGCAGCTGGGAGACGTGTGCTCCGATGAGAGGGCCCTCAAAACCGGGGTCCCTCAAGGAGCCATTCTGTCTCCCATGCTATTTAACATTTACATGAAACCGCTGGGAGAGATCATCCGGAGACATGGGGCGCGGGGTTACCAGTACGCTGATGACACCCAAATAATTTTCTCTATGTCTCCGACTGATGCAGTGACTGAGGATGGCGTCTCTCCTCTCGTGGCATGTCTGGAGTCAGTAATGGGCTGGATGAGGGAAAACCGACTCAAATTGAATCCAGAGAAAACGGAGGTACTTGTGATAGGTTCCCCTGGTCCAGGAATGGCGGTAGTTCCACCTGTCCTGAACGGGGTCACGCTCCCTGTGAAGGACTCTGTGCGCAGTCTGGGGGTGCTTCTTGACTCGTCGCTTCACCTGACTGCTCAGGTGAATGCGACGGTCAAGAGCGCCTGTTATCAGCTTCGGCTTATTCGCCAGCTGCGCCATACCTGGCCCAGAGGGACCTTGAAACGGTAGTACACGCTCTGGTAACCTCGAGATTGGATTTCTGCAACGCACTCTACATGGGGCAACCCTTATACCAAACCCGGAAGCTGCAAATGGTACAGAATATGGCAGCCAGGCTGGTCACTGGAACTTCCAGGGCCAGCCATATTACACCGGTGCTTAAAGATCTGCACTGGCTGCCTATTCGCTTCCGGGCACAATATAAGGTGTTGGTAATGACCTATAAAGCCCTAAATGGCTTGAGCCCAGGATACCTGAAGGACCGCCTCTCCCTGTATATTCCGTCCCGCACCCTCAGAACATCTGGGCAGCAACTCCTTAGGGTGCCAGGGGCTAGGCTGTCCTCCACTACGAGGAGGACATTCTCCATCGCCGCCCCGCCCCTTTGGAACACGCTGCCCACAGAGCTCTGCTCGATTACCTCCCTGGCCCAATTTAGAAAGGATTTGAAAACCTTTCTCTTCCATCGTGCATTCCCCGATTAAAAGTCCAGTGGGCCTCCCTTCCTCTCCTGTGGCAAGAGGATGGGCAAACGGGGGTTTTATATTGTTGTTGGTTTACTGTATTTGTATTGTATTGTATTTTAATGTATTGATATATTTTGTATTTTATCTTGTTGTAAACCGCCCTGATCAATGGAAGGGCGGTATATAAATAAAACTTTTAATTATTTATTATTATTATTAAATCTTGAACAGGACAACAGTCCAGGCACTGACCTCAACTTCAAAGTGATCTCTAACTTTGTAGAGTTCATGAAGAATAGTGTTGCGTCTATGTTGAAAATGATTGCTTGCTACAGAATAGTATGTCCCATTTCTGCTTCGAAGCTGATACAATTTGGTCATACATCCAAAACCTTTCCTGTTAAATCATAAGTTATCAGCTATTTGGCATTACATTCTCATTAGCCAGACTTTTTTCAGCTGTTAAAGGCATATGCACATGTGGTAAGCCATATCCCTTACTGGTAAAGTGTTCATAAATTATGCCCAGTGTTACACTTCTTTCTTCTGAAATGTAAGTTAGTATCTGAGCACTATTAAGCATTTGATAATTTGTAGATCTTAGCATGTAATGACTTTTCTGAAATGATCTGAAGTGCTGAGAGGTATATTTCACAAACAAATTCAAAATTTTCAAAATAATTCTACGTGTTCTGAATGTCCTGGAACAGTTGATACAATTTCAATTAATTTCATATTGTGTGCATATTTTTCTGTTCTGTTTCAATAAATTTCAGTACTATCTCATACTTAGGAGGATTCTGGAAATACACTCAACTGCGAATAAGTAGCCTTGCACTTTGTCTTGAGTAGTAAAGTTAGAAGGGAAATCTAATATCAGGGATTCTTGTGGCTAAGCATCTGCTGGAACTCATGAACTATCAAAAGGCCTAACTAACAACTGAAGTGCCCCCAAACTGACAACTGACAAGAAAGAGCAGCTGTGACAATATACTGTTATTCGTCCAGTAGTGATTTTACCAGTCTGCTTGCTGCTGCTACATACTGTCCAGGAGATGGAGAAAATGAATGGACTTGAGTACTGAGAATAATCAGCAGCAAACAGTCTAGGGGATCCACTAGAGGAAGTAGAGGAAAGCTGGGGGTCAAGGAGGAGGACAGTTGATGTTTCTGTTGGTTGCCCACCCTTCTCGCCTACCAGAGCAGAGAATAGAACAAATAGCTGCCTTGCCCAGTGTCCTTCAAGTCTTTTGCTGAACTTATCAGATATCAGTTCTTATCACTTGGGAAGATTTCTCAAGCAGACACAAGAACTCTGCTGCATCAGATCAAAAGCCTGGCTAAAACAGCCTAGCTTTTCCACCATGGCCAACTAGCTGCTTCTTGGAAACCTACAAGCAAGAAATTAACCTTTGCATCTGACTTACAGAAGCACATTCCTCTGGTAGTTTTGAGGTAATATACTTGGGTCATGATTTGTAGTCTCACCTTTGACAGACCCAAACAGCTAGATAAAAGCTTTTGTGGTTTAGTTCAACTTGTAAAAGTGTGATATCCACATATGTTTCCTTTTCTCATATTACATGGTTCAGGGGGTAAAGCTATATATTAATTAGTGGAACAGTAGGGCTAACTAAAATACATAATCAACTATACATGTTACCCCAAACCCCTCAACATCAGTATGATATGATTAACAGCAGGGGACCAATTCCTTTTGCCCATCAAATGTCCTATATTCAATTTATTCTTCTGAGGCTACTCAGCAATAGCTGCTCTGCACAACTGTATATCCAAACAGCCCTCAAACACTTTATATTCATCTTGTTAAGAATGAAACCTTTACCTTTGGTAAGAGAGCATATGAATTTGTCAGCTATGATGGGACAGTTTAATAATAGTAATAATGTTCATTTCTATCCTTCTCCAAACAGATTGAAGCGGCTAACAATAAAAACATCAGTAAAATATGACTTATCATTGTATATCAAACCCATCCACAATAAAATACAATTAAATTATTAAATAATTATTAAAACATTATTAAAGATAGGGCAGAGGTTGTTGTTGAACAACTGATTATGTTTATAAGAGATTGCTGGAGTGATAATATGAAAAGCCTGTCGGAAGAGATATGTCTTCATTACTTTTTTAAAGCAACCAGTACTGATGATATGTCGGGTCTCTTCCGGCAGACTATTCCATAATTTGGGAGCGGCAGAATGGAAGATATTTTGGGTAACTGCAGCTAACCTAGTTTTAGCTGCAGTATGTTTTTACTTCAGGATCTCAATGTGCGGGGCAGATTATATGGGAGAAGGCGATCCCATAAGTAAACTGAACCCAAGCCATGAAGGGCTTTAAAGGTTATGATCAACACCTTGTACTGTGCCAGGAAATTAATAGGCAGCCAGTGAAGAGACTTTAGTATAGGTGTAACATGGTCACCTCTAGATCTTTCAGTGACTGTTCTTGCTGTCATATTTGAATTAGCTGAAGTTTCTGGACTAGGTACAAGGATAGCCCGATGTAGAGTGCATTGCAGAAGTCAAGTCGTGACGTTACCAGTGCGTGTACCATAGTTTTTAGGTCTTCCGGTTCCTGAAAAGGGTGCAATTGGCGTATTTTGCTGCTGCTGCTGCTGCTGCTGCTGCTGCTGCTGCTGCCGCCGCCGCCGCCGCCGCCTCTGCCAGTGGAAAGCATTTGGGAGTGAGGTTTTAAAACTCTTCTTCCTGGGGCAATGCACGGGTAATGAGAAAAATCCACAAAATTGAGATTAACAAACAACAATGATGTTGACAAAATATTAAAAAGATCAATTAAAGGTGATGGACTTGTCAGGTTTTAAAATTGAGAAGATGGTTATTGGGAAGAAGAATAACTAGGATTATTATGATATAGTTCTAGTCCTATTTTCCTCCTGTGGCAAAGAAGCCCATGCAAAATCCAGCATGTGAACTATTTTCAAACTGAAGCAAGCCCATGTTGATCTTAGCAGACTATTTTGGAAACTTTGGCCTGGTACAGATTATAAGAAAGGGGTGGGCAGAGGCCGCCCCTTTCTCCTCCAGATTGTTGCCGCGGCAACTGCACAGTTGCAACAACGATCCTCCCCAAAAAGTAGCTCCGAAATGGAGCTCCTTCCCACGATGATGCCGAGGTGCCATTTGCACCCTGGGGCATCACAGTGACGTCACGCACGTGCCACACTGTTTGGGCACGGCGCTTGTGTAACGTCATCAATATGCGCGCTGTGTGGACAGCAGCGCTGTCATATGCTAGGGTTCCGGAGTGTGCTGTGCTTGCCGGAACCCTAGAATTGGCCCCAGGCTGCTGCAAGCCAGCAGTCTGTACTGGACCTTTATTTATAATTTAATTCTCTGCTCATCTCTGTGGTATGCAAGTGCTTCCCAATGATCATTAGGAAAGATGACAAACATCTGCCACATTCAGATCTGTATGTTATTTCAAAATAACTACAGTATGTCAAAACATGGAAAGCAATTAAGATTTGTGAAGATGGGAGAAAGCAAAATTGTCATTGTTGGGGAAAAAATTCAGTGATAAAGATTAATGCTTTGTCTAGAATGTTTTTGTTGCAGATAATACTGATTTTGACTAATGTGCCATTAAAAGAATTGCAGAAGGATTTGTTCTACAGAATGGAAAACAAAGAGAAGGACTGGCAATAAGTATGGAACAAGTACAAACCTAGGTAGCCCAAAGAAATGTCAATAGAAGGAGCCTTTTATGTAAAGGAAACAATAGCAAAAGAAACATTAATTTACCATTATTTGATGGAGTTTGAACAACTATAGGATTAAATTGAGTGAGAAATTATCCTCAGAGGATATAGCTGAGCAAAGATAATAGTTTCTTGGCACATTACTCAGATTTCAACACTATCCCTCATCCTCATGAGGACACCCTGGATCACATCACTCTGTTTCCCATACTCATCTATTCTTCTATCTGCAGGTTACAGCTTCCTCTACCTGTCTTTAAAAATGGACTTGCCACTTCATTTCCATACACAAACGATTTTGAATTTGAATTGACATTCTCACACACTAATGACATATATAGATCTGTTCCTGGCTTTCCACTCCACCAAATGCATCTGAGGAAGTAGACAAGTCTACAAAAGCTCATGCTGCCAACTTTTTTCAGTTAGTCCCAAAGGTGCTACAAGATTTCCTTACATATTGATTTTACAGACTAACAAGGCTATGTCTTTGAATGTCTACCTCTATGAATAGCAGATAGGGACATTTTATCGTATGTGATGGACAGGAAAAAGGCAAAAATGTTTGGGTTCAAATAGATACTTTAATACAGAAGACCGTGAAGGTTAATGTCCTTTTTTTTTCTTTTGGGACTGAAAGCAGGGTGGGAATTGTGCAGCCTTCCAGATGTTGTTGGACTGCTGCCATTGTTAGCATGCCCAATGGCAAATGCTAGGAGATGCAACCAATGCCATCTGGAGAGTGGCACAATTCCTACCCTTTGCATAAGACTTACATAAAGATATTTGGGGTGAAAGGAGCATGGGATGAGTGCTTGGTGTATAAAGGCAAGAATGGTTCAACATGAAGATTATCTGAGGGATGACATGCAAAAAATGTGCAGACCTATTCCTTTAAAATACAGTACCTTGCTTTTCTGCCCAGGAGTAGCCCTCCAAGATGACTGTCAGTAAATGAAACATTAATATGTAATACATGCACCTTCTTATTAAAGGCATTGGTGGCAACAAAAAGTAGGTGAGATGTTGGGAGATTTCCATACCACAGGCCTTAAATCAGAGATGGGAATCATGTGGCTGTCCCCATGTAGTCAGAGTAACTCCCAAAATTTGTTACCATTGGCAAAGTTGCTGTCTGACGCTATCTGGAGGGCCAACTGAATCCTACCCATTCCTAGATGTTGCTGTTTATTAAAGTCAGAAGGAAAACTATAGTACAGTAATGCATTGTAGCTGATGTGCCCAATCAGAATTGTTCTGCACTTCTGTTTTCCTAAAGCAAACACTAGATGGTGCTCTATCTAGGGTGGAACTTCAGTGCATGGGGGGGGAATGGGAATTTCCCATCACTAATGTGGTTTAAGTGTTAGACTATGACTCTGGAGAGCAGGGTACAAATCCTCACTTGGCCATGAAAACCCACTGGGTAACCTTGGGCAAAGGCATGCTCTCTCAGCCTCAGAGAATGGCAATGGCAAACTCATTCTGAAGAAACATGCCAAGAAAGTCTTGTCATAGGTTCGCCTTAGAGTTGTCATGTCGGAAATGATGAGAAGGCAAACAACACATACACAATGTAAATCTCTACATGTTGGAAAAGTTGCACTGCTTACAGAAACATAGATTAGAAAATCCAATGCAGTAAACACACCAGAGACTTGCTGTGTCAAATCATTGCCCCATATTGTCCAGCATTCTGTTTGTGCAATGGCAAAACAGGTGCCACAAGTGGGACATAAGAATAACAGCTCCCTTCTGCTTGTGTTGTCCAGAAACTTGTATTGAGATTCATGCTTCCATTGATCCTTATGGTAGCATATAGCTACTATGACTAGTAGCCTTGACAGCCTCATCTTCTGAGCATGTGTCTAATCTCTTTATAGATGTCCTACATTTGTGGTCATCACGACAAATGGTCATAGCATAATACACAGTTTAGTGTAATTTGTAAAGAGGGACTTGCCTTTTTTTGGTCATGAATCTTCCCCTGTTCTGTTTTCTTGGAGGGCCCTTCATTGGATGACTTTCTAGTATCATGGGAAGATTAAAACTTCATAGCTGCATCCTCAGAGCATGTATGATTTTATATACCTCAATCATGTTCTCTTTACCTTTCTTCTATGTTACAAAACCACAAACATTTCATTATAGGGAAGTTGCTCAAGAACCTTGATATAATTTTTCCCCTTTTCCCACTCTTGTAGTGATAACATAGATAAAGGTAACATGCTGTTGACCATTTTACAATGTTTTGCAGTAGTATTCACACACACACTTTTCCACATTTTGTTGGAAATAACGTGGGATTGATATGGATTATTGGTATTATTATTGCTCAGTGTACCCAAGATACAGAACACTGTGGAGGTGCCAAATATTTTCATTGTGTCACAAAAATTAACAAAAACAAACTGGTACTTGTTGGTTATATAAGAATTTACCTATTTTGCTGTGACTTGCCTACATAAGCTTTGGTTCAAACCACTGCATCCAGAAGTCAAATAAGTAGCTGAATGAAATCCATCAGTCTGCAGTTCTAGTAACATACATTCGCAGGCCTCAGAGTTTGCTAGAGAGAATATAAAATCAAACAGGATAATGAAGCCTGAGGATCTATCAAAGCAAGCGTGGGATATTGTACAAAAAGCACAAACCAGGGTTGGGGTATTTAAAAAAAATATTCCAAACTATAAATATCCCACAGAGGGCTGTTGCTTGTGCTATTAAGAAGTGGAAAAATAGCTCTGCTTTCACTCGACCTAGAAAATCCATCCACCAGAACTCAATGTCTGGGGAAGGAGGGCATTAATTAGAGAAGCAACCAAGATGCCAGTTGTAACTTTGAAGGAGATGAAGAGATTCACAGCTTGAGTTGGGAAGAACTGTCCATGGAACAACGACCACTCAGATGCAGCAAAAAGAAAGCTATTGCTGAAACAAAACCATATCAAACCTGAAGCAATTAATATTTGGAATAGCTTGGAGGGGGAACCTGCTCTGTTTTAGCATGTTAATTTTTTTTTTCAAAACCTTTTGGCCACTTCCAGTTTTAAGTTGGGGAGGGAACATTTTTGGCATTCATATAGCCTCCCAGAGGCATACCATTGCCCATCCTGGTTCTAGAATATGTCTGATCAGTTTGCTTCCATCACATTTATCAGAAAAGTAGTGAAAAGTGTCAAGAATATTCCAGATAAAAACAAGTTACCAAGGTAAAGATGGCCATGTTCCCATGCAAACTGCCCCCCTGTTGAATGTCCTGGGGTCATGATGTCTTTATTCAGCCAACCAAAAGGCATAACAGTAGCTTTCGATACTCACTAAGCACTACATCAAGCAAGAATGGTAAAATATTATGCAGTGGAAGAAAAGTGACACTGTGGCCTCTGCATCTGGCATGTTGGATTTATTCAGAAAGCAGAGCTTGGAATGTAAGTGTTGAAATTAATTGAATAATGTTAAACATTAGAAACTGGAAAAATAATTCATAAGCATAAATAATACCTCCAATAATTAGTTATTGTGAATTTATTCTTATGATTAAAACATTAGCATTGAGCCAGATCATGAGAATTATAGAGAATGGCATAAAGATGATCACTGTTGACCTTGGGGGGGGACATTTTTTATTGGCTTCTTCAATGGGGTTCTTTTTTTCCCTTTTAAAGTTGGCTTTCTCCAACCTAGAATTCCCCCCACCCCAAGATTACAACCCCCCTCCCCCAAATATGGTTGTTGCCTGGGAATGGTGGGAGTGCAACATGTTTGGGAACTGTCAGGTTAGGGAACATTGTCCCAAAGCATGGCATCTCATCTTATAACCTCTTAAATTCAGTTTGTCATTCTTCTGCATCTCTCTTTTCTTTCCACCCCCACCAGCAAACATGCACTTTACTCACCTTTCAAATGCCCCACTTGTTAAGTTGGGTCACTGATCTACCACAGGCATAGCAATAGGTGGATAAATACATAGGATAGTCAGCGAATTAAGAGAGTAGGTCTTTAAACAGAAGTTAGATGAGCATCTTTCAGATGTGCTTTAGTTGTGTATTCTTGCACGGTAGGGAGCTGGACTATTCCGCCTAAATATCCTAAAGGCATCAGATGTTGTCTGATCATGGGAGCTAAGCAGGTTAGCAATGGTTAGTATTTGAGTAGGAAACCTCCAACAAATGCCAAGTGTTGTAGGCTATATTTCAGACTAGGAAGGAATTAGCAAGCTACCTCTGAATATTCTTTGCCTAAGAAAACCCTAGAAAATTCAGGGGGTCACCATAAATCAACAGGTGACTTGAAGGTTTACACACACACACACACACACACAGGATTAGATTGTTGTTGTTGTTATCATCATCATTATCATTATTATCATTATTATCATTATTAACCTTTATTTATAAAGCGCTGTAAAGATAGCCTTTTGGTTCCTCCCAACTCCTAAGATTCTATTATTTTTTGTGCTGGATTCTTAAAATAGGTTTTGAGAGTGTCTGAGCATATGCAGAATATTTTCTTGTAGAAATAAAGTGCTGCATCCTTTCTATCTTTCCACCTCCACTAAAGCAATGCAGTCTACAAATGTCAGTGGAAGAACACAGGTTTTGTATGCAGAAACTGGGAATGCCAAATATTGTATAGTCAGCAGCTTCTTCAGTTTAAATTATAAGGTAACAAGCCCACTGTAGTGATTTGGCCCTTGCCACTAGGAAGATGGATTTTAGAGTCTTTGTGAGAATCATGGCCAAAGGTTAATAGCAATCCAGTGGTGTAGAAAGTGTTAATTTGTATTACTAACTTTGTTTTGATACATTTTGCATCAGCTTGGCAGTTTGTGGATGGGAAAAGATATGAAGGCTGAGAACAGACTGGAGGAGTGAGTTTTTCCTCTGTCTCTAACCTGCCTACACAATTCTCATAGCTGTTGGAGGGGGGGAATGGGTCATGCCTATAAATTTTGTTTTTCTTTGTTTGCTTCTGCACTGTGTCAGACCTTGGGAGCCATTCTTCTATTCTTCTTTGCCCAGGAACGTGCACACCAGATGAGGGAATCCATATAGTTAGCTATGGGGAATTGGATACTCTGGGTAGAAATACGAGTTGTTATTTAGAGGCCCAGTTCTACCATTGGCTGTGAAAAGATGCTAGACTCCACTGGCCTGTTTTGTTGTATATCATCTGCTGTATAATTTGCCACCAATGAAGCTTTTCTTATCTAGCAATGTGTCATTGTTTGATACCAACTAAAGTCTTGTGGAGACCTGAAAATACACCCCATCCCAGAATGGAAGGGGTGGATAAAAAGAACAAGATGGGTAAAAAGAGTGAGAAAGGTGAGGAAAGAGGGAGGGAGACCAAAAGAAGCCAAGGGTGACAGAAATTGAGGATGGACATCAAAAAGGACAGGTTGCTTACCTGTAACAGTATTTCTTCGAGTGGTCATCTGCGAATACATACAAATGGGTTTCACTGCGCCTGCGCAGTGCTGCTCGGAACCTACTGGAATCACTGGCAAGAGTTAACTCTGCAACATATTGAAACTTTTTGGCGGTAACTCCGCCCACCCGTTATAAGGCCCCTGCCTTCCCGCTCTTTTCCCCAGTTCCGCAATTTTTCCGCCAAGCAGGCGATGGAAAGAGAGCCAATGAGAGCAGGACACTGAGGGGACGGACGGGTGGGATTTGTATGTATTCGCAGATGACCACTCGAAGAAATACTGTTACAGGTAAGCAACCTGTCCTTCTTCTTTGTGGTCTCTGCGAATCATACAAATGGGTTTAGACTGACAAGCTAAGGTATGCGGCGGAGGGAGTGTCCTGAAACCAAAGCTATGGTGAACCAAAGGTATATTTATTACAAATAAACACCTTGAACCATAAAAGAGTCAGTCTTTTTGTTCATGCACAGATCAAATAGCAATAACGTTGCTAAACCTGAGGAGGGAACAGAGGTCATGCAAGACCGATCCCATAGAACTTGTGCAAACCAACATTCAACAAATGTAAACAGTGTCAACTGTACAAGTGTAGTAAACACAAAACATCAGTAGTGCAATCAATGCAACCCTGAAACCAACACAGCCCTCCCGAAAGCTGCGTCTCGAATGGCCCTGGTGTCCAACCTATAGTGCTTAATAAAAGTCAGAGGTTGGGACCAGACAGCAGCCTTGCAGACATCCTCCAATGGAATCCCCGACAGGAATGCAGAGGATGCTGCCATTGACCTTGTGGAATGGGACCGAACCCTGCCAGGGAGAGGCTTGCCCAACAGTTCATAGCAGAGGTGGATGGTACCAGCCACCCATTTGGAGAACCTCTGCGCAGACACAGGCAACCCTTTCTTCGGTTCCGAGTAGCATTGGAAAAGTCTCTCGGACCGACTGGAGGCAGCAGGTCTGTCCAGGTAAAATGCCAGTGCTCTCCTGACATCAAGAGAGTGTAGGCGTCGCTCCTCATCCGACGTCGGGTTGGATGCGAGAGTGGGCAACACAATGTCCTGGCACATGTGGAAAGCAGACACAACCTTCGGCAAGAAGGTGATGTCCGTACGGAGGACCACTTTGTCCTTGTGGAACCTCAGGAATGGCTGGTCCCTCCGTAAAGCACAGAGTTCGCCCGCACGGCGGGCAGAGGTGATGGCCACAAGAAAAGTGGTTTTCCAAGTCAATAGTCTCAAGTCCGCTGTGGCCATCGGTTCAAAGGGCTTGGATTGGAGGGCGGACAGTACCGTCTCCAAGCTCCAAGCCGGCGTTGGTACCGACACAGGAGGATACAGGTTGGCACAACCCTTCAGGAACCCCTTCACCAAGGTGTCCTTGAAGAAAGAAACCCTCCCCCCGAACTGGTATTTGGCACAGATGGCAGACAGGTAGCATTTGATGGATGTGAGGGACAGCCCTCCATCCAAAAGTGCCATCAAAAACTCCAGCACCACTGGAGTGGACACCTGTGCAGGAGACAAGCCCTTTTGGTCAAGGAAGAGGCAAAATCTCTTCCATTTCAGGGCATAAGACCGCTGGGTGGAAGGTTTCCTCGCAGCCAGGATCACCGTCCTCACTGCCTCAGGCAGGGCAGTCAGGGCTGTATCCTCCAGGCTACCAGCGGCAGGCTCTCGATGTCGGGGTGGAGAATTCGTCTGTCCTGGATCGACAGCAGGTCCGGGCGAGGATTGAGACGGAGGAAGCATCTCCTGGAGAGGTGAAGAAGGGATGCGAACCACGGCTGTCTCGGCCACCACGGGGTGATCAGGATCGCATGCGAGCGGTCCGTTGTCATCTTGGACACCACTCTGATGATGAGAGGGAACGGAGGGAAGGCGTAGAGGAGCTCCCCCGTCCAGAGGAAAGCGAATGCGTCTCCGAGGGATCCGTCTAATCGCTTCCTGGAGCAGAACTGGGGACAGTAGCTGTTCCACCTGGTCGCGAAGAGGTCGATCCGGGGGGTTCCCCACCGATCGAAGAGGTCGCTGACCGTCTCGGGATGGAGTCTCCACTCGTGGCACACCGAAGGGGATCTGCTGAGGCGATCTGCCAGCTCGTTGTCCTCCCCGGGAAGGTGAATCGCCTGGAGGAGGACGCGCCTCTGGATGCACCAGTCCCAGATGCGGAGCGTGAGGTCGAGCAGGGTCCTGGATCTGGTACCACCTTGTTTGTTGATGTAGTACCTCACGGTGGTGTTGTCCGTCCTCAAGAGGACCACTCTTCCTGAGACAGCGGACTCGAACGACCTCAAAGCCTTTTCCACTGCGAGCATCTCCAAAGCGTTGATGTGGAGGAGCTTGTCCTGTGCGGACCACCTGTCTTTGACGACAAGGTCGAGCAGGTGGGCGCCCCATCCCTCCAGGGATGCATCGGTTGTCAGAGTCAGTTGTGCCTGGGGCTGATGAAAAGGCATCCTGGTGCAGACGTTGGAGCTGTCTAGCCACCATCTGAGGGAAGCAGCCACCGGTCTCGGTACCGTGAGCCACTTTGAGGGAGGGTCCTCCAACGGAGAGAAGACGGAGAAGAACCAGGATTGGAGAGGTCGAAGACGAAGTCTTGCCCAGGGGGTGACGAATGTCGTCGATGCCATGTGGCCCAGGGCGACTTGAACGTCTCTGGCTCTCACCCTTCTGTGGGAGATGCACGGCCTGAGGGACGTTGTCAGGGCCTGAAACCGGTCCGGAGGGAGGAAGGCTAAGCAGTTCTTGGAGTCGAGGATGGCCCCGATGAACTTGACCTGTCTGGTCGGTGTGAAGTGGGACTTTTCCCTGTTGACGACCAGCCTGAGGGAGTCCAAGAGGTGCAAGGCGAATGAGACTGCCTCCTGCAGCTCGTCTTGGGATTCGGCTGCAAACAGCCAGTCGTCCAGGTAGGGAAAGACCATGAAGCCCTTCTGATGAAGGTATGCCACCACCAGTGCCATGCACTTTGTGAAGACTCGTGGAGCCGTGGCCAAGCCGAAAGGAAGCACGTTGTAGTGGTACGAGTCGGAGCCGACAGCAAAGGCGAGGAATCTCCGGTGGGACTCTTGGATCCCGATGTGGAAGTAGGCGTCCTTCAGGTCGACGGTCGCGAACCACAGACCCTGATGGAGCAGAGGCAGAATGGAAGCCAAAGTTACCATTCGAAAGTGACGGTAGTCAAGAAACAAGTTCAATTGTCTCAAGTCCAGGATGGGCCTGATGCCCCCATCCGACTTCGGTACCGTGAAGTATCTGGAGAAAAAGGCCCGAGGACATTGATCAGGCGGCGAAGGGCCGATTGCCCCTTTATCAAGCAAGGTGTGCACTTCGTCGAGAAGGGTGTCCGAGGGGGGAGTGGACATGACGGCTCCAGTTGGAGGGAGCTCTTGGAACTCGAGGGCATAACCCCTACGGACGATGTTGAGAACCCACGAGTCTGATGTTATAGAGGCCCAGGTGTTAACAAAAGGCCTCAAAATGTCCAAAAAGAAGAGGGATGAAGGAGAGACGAAGCGCGCTGCGTCCCTTCAGGCTCTCTTCTTCCCCTGGTCGGTGTCCTGCCGGCGGGACTTGCGGTACCGAGGCGGGAAGTTGCGACGGCCAGAGGAGGAGGAAGACTGCGAGGGGAAGCGGTGTCTCTGGGAGCCCTGCTGCTGGGACTGCCGATCCCGGGGGAAGGTCCCCTGTGACTGACCTTGCGGCTGCCACGGGCGCTGACGCTTCCGGTACGGAGAAGCCGGTGCTGAGGACATGCCGTGCTTCTTCGCCGCCGCCTTCATCCTGAACTTGCGGTTCAGGCGGTCGTCGGTCTCGGCGTGGAAGAGCCCGGTCCCGTCGAGCGGCATGTCCTCGATGGCCACCCTGACCGTAGGGTTGAGGTCGGAGGCCCTCAGCCAGGCGTGGCGTCGAAGTGCCATGGATGCTGACATGGCCCTCCCTGAACAGTCCGCCACATTCCTGGAAGTGGTGATGAGCCAGCTTCCAATAGAATGGGCTTCGTCCCTGATCTCCACCAGCTGCCTCTGGATGTCATCTGGGACGTCCGGGACGAGGGGGGAGATCCGTTCCATGAGGGTCTGGATGTAGGCCCCCATGCAGGCGGTGTAGTTGGCAGCCTTGACGCCAAGAGCTGACGCCGAGTAGGCCTTCTTGGCCAGTCCGTCCACCTTCTTCGCCTCCCGGTCGACAGGGGAGGTGGCCTACTTCGGAACGAAGCTGTGTTGGGCTCCCTCGACGATGGCAGAGTTCGGCCTCGGGTGGTCAGCCAGCCAAGGGCAACTCGCCGGGGCGACCCTATAGAGGGACTCCACCTTGCGGGAGGGCGCCGACAGGGTGGCCGGAGAGTCCCAGGACCTCTTCACAATGGTCTGGAGAGAAGGAAGGAGAGGCAGGCACGGCGGAGTAGGCACCCGTCCGTGCACCTGACGCTCAACCGGGTCCTCGGCATCGTCTTCCGCGGAAGCGAGCTCGATGTCGAGGGCCCTCGCCATCTTGACGACGTGCTCGGTGAAGGACCGGACGTCGTCCGAAGGGGAAGACGGCTCAGGGTTGTGCATCCTCTGGGGAGAGGCTGGGTCCGAGAGAACATCCTCGTCCGAGGGTGCCTCAGAAGGAAGCAGCGGCTCATCCTCGGAGTCCAGGTCGGAGGAGAGAGGGTCCGTCACTCGAACCTGGGATCTCGGGCGGGTTGGAGCGAGGTCAGCTGAAGACCGGGAGCGTCTGCGAGATGGAGACGGCGACCTCTCATAGACCGATACCGTCGGGACAGATCTGGACGGGGTGGCCCGGTCTACGGGACGGGGGTTCAGTCTGGTGAACTCCCTCAAGGCTCTGTCCTCCAAAACCGACACATAGTACCGGCGCGACTGCGTGTCGAAAAAGAGGTCGAGGACGTCCTGGCCGCGGGGCTGGTCTTCCTCGTCGTCGGTTGCCGGGTGGGAAGGCGACCGGTGCTCCGGAGAGCGAGGAAGAACGGTGTCGTCCGTCCCATGGAGAAAATCCATGGTTGACAGAGGCAGTGGAGTGTCTGGCACCGGGGTCCCCCGGTCTACCGGTGTCAGCTCCGGGTCGCGGGGAGCTGTCGAAACTGAAGCGCGGGCCTCTTTGGAAGGGGAGCGCTTCTTCTCCTTCGCCTCCGGTGGATCGGTGGCGGGCCGCTCCTTGGAGTGCTTGGATTTCTTAGGGGCAGGATCACGACCGGACTTGTCGTGGTGCCTCTTCTTCCCAGACTTGGGAAGCTCCTCCGTTGGGAAGAACGGGTTGTCCGGGAGGTCCAAGAGGACAGCAGCCGCTGTCGACGACGAAGGCCTTGGGGACTTCGACCCCTCCACAGGCCCAGCCAGGTCCTTAGGCTTCGCATGGCACGATTCCTTGGATGCCTTGGAGGATGAAGGCGATACAAGGTGGACCTCCGGTTTGGTGGCCTTCCTCGGACGCGAGCCCTCCGATCCCTTCTTCGGTTTGGAGGTCGGCCCGGTACCCTCAGTCCCCGACGACTTGTGGGGGCGCTTGGAGGGTTTGTCGGTGGCACTGGGCGGTTTGGAGCCACGGGCCACATCGGAGGTGGTGGAAGGGGTCCCGGCCGGGACACACACCACGCTGGGAACGGCGGGTCTCCCAGATCCAACGCTGGATACACTGGCCAGAGAAGATGAGGCGGGGGGGCGCCGAAGGTGGGACAGAAGACGACCGCGAACCTCCCTCTTGCACCTTCCCCAGGGCGATCGCCGAAGTGAGCCGGGACTCACGGTTTTTCCGGGCCTGGGAGGAGAGGGATCTGCAAAGCAGGCAGGCCTTGGTGTCGTGGTCCTTGCCAAGGCACAGCAGGCAGGAGGAGTGTGGGTCCTGGACGGGCACCTTGCCCCCGCAAATGTCGCACTTTTTGAAAGGCGCAGGCATTTCCGAAGTCGTCAAAGCCAGAGGAGAATCCGAAAACGAGGTCAACAGTCCGAAAGTCCGAAGTTACCAGGGGTGGGAGACAAAGAATGGTCAAGATACAGTCCGAGGTCAAAAAGCGAAAGTGATTCCAAGCAAGCAAAAGCAAGCAAAAGTTCCCTGAAGCAGCTAGCGCGGCGGAAAAAAGGAACTGGGGAAAAGAGCGGGAAGGCAGGGGCCTTATAACGGGTGGGCGGAGTTACCGCCAAAAAGTTTCAATATGTTGCA
This sequence comes from Sceloporus undulatus, assembly GCF_019175285.1. NCBI lineage: Eukaryota > Metazoa > Chordata > Lepidosauria > Squamata > Phrynosomatidae > Sceloporus > Sceloporus undulatus. Next base: position 70,697,433 of record NC_056522.1, on the reverse strand, counting down.
GAGTTAACTCTGCCCAGTGATTCCAGTAGGTTCCGAGCAGCACTGCGCAGGCGCAGTGAAACCCATTTGTATGATTCGCAGAGACCACGAAGAAGAAGAAAATTTTCCTTCCTGCCAGATTGTTAATTTGGGGTACATAAGGTGACAGATAGGGGTCTGTGCAGTTCTGTCTGAGAAATATTGCTAATAGTTTCCCTCAGCCATCTTAGAAAAGAGAGAGAGAGAATATGGGATTTCCTATAGCCCCAATTCTAGAACGAGTTCAGTTGGACAGAAACATCATACAGTGGGCTATTGTTATCTGCAGGCTTACCATATGCAGAGTTGAGCTTCCGCAGACAGCAAGCCCCATTGTTTTTAATAGAGGTGCATCAATGTGGCTGAACTAGTGGCCATGAACACGTTGTACCACCATAGTAAACAACGGGACTTGAGGTCCAGCTGGGGGGGAGGTCCGGAATGGGACAACTGTATGCGAAACACAAGGTGACTGTGGAAAGATCTGATCAAGGGATAAACCTCTATTCCAACACATTATCTCTGACATGCAGATCAAAAACCCCAGCACACACTTTCTGGAGACCCACAAGATTCCTGAATTGAATGTTTGGATATAGAAAACTGATGTCTTCAATACAAGCTCCTGAATATACTCTGTAGTTTGGCCTGTTCTTTCTGTGCTAAAGGAATCCAGACATCAAAGACAAGATATGAAGCAAACAAGGGAATATTCCAGATGAGGCTGGTGCAAGTGTGAAATTCAGCATTACCCTTTTAGGAAAATGGGTTAACAAGGAAGTAGTTTTATCCATGAGAATTCAGCAACTGAACTTGAGGAATGTGGAAATTTGCCTGATCACTTTCCCCAAGGCAAGTGATTTGCACTGCAACATCATAAGACCAGCACAGTGTGTTCCAGTACTATAATTGTTTTCCTTTCTAATAGCTGAGAGACAGGGAGAAGTTTGTCAGGTGCTGTTTCCCCTGCAACAATGAAGCAGCTTTGATGCAATCTTCTATACCTGGGGAACCTTTCCCTGCCTCAGAGCTCTCAGGAAAAAAAAAAAAAGGGGGGGGGGAACACCAGCAGCATGGTCATGTGGCACTTGGATCCTATGAAGCTCTACAAGTAAGACAAGATCAGGCATAGATCAAATAGGACATATGGACATGGTGACAACAGTTTCAAGGTCCATATCAAAAGATTTTAAACAGAGAAGTAGCTTAAACTGGGGTGTGAAGAATAGAATGCTTGGCCATCCAGAGAGATAAAGGGTGTCAGTGGGAAGAGTAGAGCAGTGAAGTTTAAAAGCTAGGACAAAGGATCAGGGCTGTTGCTAGGTTGACAAGATGGCTGATCTTGAAAGCTTCATGAAAGTGCAACCAATATGAAGTTATTATGATGAAGTGTTTCTGTTGTTGTTGTTATGTAATGTTTTCACTGCTAGGGAAGGGAGATGTTCTTCTGGGAATTTTCTGCCCAAGATAAATTGACCCGACATGGATACTCTACATTTGGAGGGAGGTAACAGTGGCAAGCCTGTCTCAGTCAGAAAAAATTGTGTGCGCTGACTTTGTTGGGCATAAATTGCATAACACAGAAGGGGAAAAGTTTGATGGTTTGAAAAAGGTTTATCTCCCCTGCCCCTCCTTTCTTGTCTTTCTGCAAACTATAAAAATTGTTTGTTTTTATGTGCCTTCATCGTGGCTTCAGCTTAGGGCAACTGTATCACTGTCCTCCTCCCTGCTTTCCTTTTGCCATCAGTAAGAAGAGGTTTATCACTGGCCCTTATCACACAAGGGGTTTTGCAGCTCAAATCCAGAATCACTCATGATCCAGTCATGCGAATTCACGTTAAAACGTGATGCATTATCACACATGATTGCTTTATATGGGGGGGTCGTTCCAAGGCGGATCCACAGTCAATCCGAAGTGACTCCTCAATTTTGTGAATTTGGAAACAAGCGAATTCACAAAAATTGTTTCCAAGCTCACTTTGATTTCAATCTGAATTGGTCTGGTGTGGAATGCAATTTTGCTTCCATCCTGGTACACCCCCCCAAACCTCCAAGATGGCAAATTTCCCATGATATGGCACTGCAATTTTGCTCCATTTGCTTCCGGTGCTCCTTCAAAAACGGAGGATTAGTTTGGATGTAGCTGACAATGGAGGGGGCGATCGGAGGCTGGGGGGAGAGATGAGAGCAATGGAGAGGGCGATCTCAGGCTGGAGTGAGAGGTGACAGGAACTCCAACTCCCATAATTCCATAGCGTTGAGATAACAGCAATGGAGGGGGCGATCTGGGGCTGGAGTGAGAGGTGACAGGAACTCTAACTCCCAGAATTCCATAGCATTGAGATGGGAGCAATGGAGGGGGCGATCTGGGGCAGGAGGGGGAGGTGACAGAGGTGACCCTTCGTGTGAGGGTTGCATTCATGTGAAGCAGGAACCAGGAAGTGGCTTCCTTCTTCACCCCGGAAACATGAAAGGGCTCAATGCGTTCAGAGCCCCACCGAGCATGCGCAAGGGTGCCAATTCTAATTGTTGAATTGGCACGGTATGTACCAGTGTGATAATTTAATGTGCACTCGCTCCGCTTTGACTCAGGAGTGACCACAATTTCGTTCTTCACATGTGATAATTCATCACGTGAATTGCCTTGGATTCAAATTGACTCTGCTAACCCTTCAATTTGAATTGGCTCTGGATTGGAGTTCCAGTTTCACATGTGATAAGGGCCAATGTCTTTTTCTTAGGCTGAGAGTGTGAGACTTTCCTAAAATCATTCAGTGGGTTTCTATGGCCGAGCAGGGATTTGAACCCTAGTTTTCTGGAATCCTAGTCCAGCACTCAGATCACTGCACCAACCTGGTGGTTACTACAGTCTCAGGAGAGATAAATTTAAGGAGATGTGTTTGTTTAAAAATGGCAACAGGTAGGCCTTCTACCAGTTAGTCTGCTTGGGCATAAGGCTTAGCACATATAAGCATTTCTGAGTCACACATGCACTAACTTGTGCTAATTTTGCTGGGTTGCAATTTTTAAAAGTAGTTAAGCAAACAAAGAGAAGTACAGGTTGCATTCCACGGAACTGTATTTTTTTTCTTTTTCTTTTTTGGCAGGGGCATGCTTCAACAGAATCAGAATTCAGCAGTTATAGGGAGCATATGACTGCCTTGTTAGAACAGCTTTGCTTGCTACTGGTTTGTTTCTGGGCACAATTCAAAGTGCTGGTCATGACCTATAAAGCCTAATACATCTTGGGTCCAGGTTATCTGAATGATCATATATCCTGATATTAACCTGGCAGACCTCTAAGATCTTCAGAGATTTTTATCCCACCATCATCACAGGCTTGCTTGGTGAGGACATAAGAGAAAGTCTTCTCAATGGCTGCTCCCACCATCTGGGATGCTCTTCCATGGGAGGCTCGGCTGGCCTCTTCCCTGCTTTCCTTTCGCCATTAGGCAAAGATATTTTTGTGTAAGCAGGCTTTCAATGCATAAGTGTCAGTGAGTTATTATTAATAATATAAACATTTATTTCTATCCCACCTCTCTGTGCAACACAACCGGGGTAGCTTACACAAAACAATACAGACCTGTATCCCAAAATCCCACCCCTCCTAAAATACAATTTAAAAATTCATAATTTAAAACATACCTTAAAATGACAAACAAAATTAACAAGTAGATCAAAGCAGTGGCTGTGGCGGGAGTGAGGGGTATAGGAGATTCAGATTTTTGGTGGCCAGTTGTCTATTCAGGAAAGGCCTGCCAGAAAAGATCCGCCTTGCTTTTTAAAGGGTGGTAATGAGGGACATGGGTGCTGTATAAAAAAAGGACTACATGTAGCCTACAAGATGGAAAATTCCTCTGCCTTAATACTGAAGTAGCTGATCTGGAGATGTTGAGAAAACAAGAAGTTCAGCAAAGGCATTCCTGTCTCCTTCACTGCCATGGGCATTAGAGGACCCCTGTAGTGGGGATGGGGACAATTTTACCATATTTTGCCCCTGCTTGAGCCATAGTACTTTTTTTTTCTTATCAGGAAGTAGCCTGTTATATGGTGAGGTCTCCTAGGGAGCTAAGACAGCCTACTCTCCAAACCACTGACATTTGCACACCTATTTTTGATAAGACAGGTGGATTGTGAAAATGAGGAACCAGCAATCTTATTACACATCTTTAGCAAATGTAGTTTAGTGATCCCAGGAAAAGAATGAAGGCTGCTTATACAAATGCCTGTACAATGGAGACGAGCTCCATGTGAATGGAAATAAAAACACAATGCTAGTATTTAATACTGAAAATTATAAACTGGATTATTTCTGCAGTGTGGATGCTGCCCCAAAACCAGTGGCTTTATTTTGTGGATTTTGGATGTTACTGTACTTTGCTATATGGCTGACAAGAGCCAGTGTAATGTAGTGGTTTGAAACAGAAACCCACCAGGTAACCTTGAGAAAATCACACTCCCTCAGCCTCAGAAGGCAATGGCAAACCCCTCTGAACAAATCTTGCTAAGAAAATCCTGTAACAAGTTTGTTGTGACTAGTCCTCTGGGAGGTCAGGGTTCAATTCCCCATGACACCACAGAAATCCACCAGGTAACCTTGGGTAAATAACAGTCTCTCAGCCTCAGAGGATGGCAATGGCAACCCCCCCTCTGATGAAACTTACCAACGAAACCCCATGATAGGGTTGCCAGAAACAACTTGAAGGCACACAACACACACACACTCACCCAAGTCTGGGGTGAGGAGGAGATGCTGGGGGGGGGGGCCTTCCAGCCACAAGGAGTGGCACTTTGCTTCTGGAGGAAGGGGCACCGTCCCCTCCACAGCCTTAAAGGCAACAGATCCCATCTGATCTTGGGAGCTAGGCAGGATCGACTATGGGTAATACTTGGATGGGAGATGGCTACATTTCAGAGGAAGGAACTGGCAAAATCACCTGAGCATAGAATCATAGAATCATAGAGTTGGAAGAGACCGCAAGGGCCGTCCAGTCCAACCCCCTGCCATGCAGGAAATCCAGATCAAAGCATCGTTGACAGATGGCCATCCAGCCTCTGTTTGAAGACCTCCAAGGAAGGAGACTCCACTACACTCCTAGGAAGTGTGTTCCACTGTCGAACAGCCCTTACTGTCAGGAAATTCCTCCTAATGTTGAGGTGGAATCTCTTTTCCTGCAGCTTGCATCCATTGCTCCGGGTCCTAGTCTCTGGAGCAGCAGAAAACAAGTTTGCTCCCTCCTCAATATGACATCCCTTCAAGTATTTAAATAGGGCTATCATATCACCTCTTAACCTTCTCTTCTCCAGGCTAAACATCCCCAGCTCCCTGAGTCGTTCCTCATAGGGCAAGGTTTCCAGACCTTTCACCATTTTAGTCGCCCTCCTTTGGACATGCTCGTTTCTCAATGTCCTTTTTGAATTGTGGCGCCCAGAACTGGACACAATATTCCAGGTGGGGCCTGACCAGAGCAGAATATAGTGGCACTATTACTTCCCTGGATCTAGATACGATACTTCTATTGATGCAGCCTAAAATCACATTGGCCTTGTTAGCTGCCGCTTCACACTGTTGACTCATGTTCAACTTTTGGTCTACTTGGACTCCTAGATCCCTTTCACATGTTGTCTCCTTAAGCCAGGTGTCTCCCATCCTATATCTGTGCATTTCATTTTTTCGCCCTAAGTGCAGTACCTTACATTTCTCCCTGTTGAAGTTCATTCTGTTAGCTCTGGCCCAGCTTTCTAGTCTATTCAGGTCATTTTGAATTTTGATCCTGTCCTCTGGAGTATTAGCTATTCCTCCTACTTTAGTGTCATCTGCAAATTTGATAAGTATTCCCCCAATTTTTTCCTCCAAGTCATTGATAAAGATGTTGAACAGTACTGGGCCAAGGACAGAGCCCTGTGGGACTCCACTGGTTACTTCTCTCCAGGATGAAAAGGTGCCATTATTGAGCACCCTTTGGGTTCGGCCGGTCAACCAATTACAAATCCACTTAACAGTTGCCTTGTCTAGCCCACATTTTACAAGCTTGTTTGTGAGAATGTCATGGGGAACCCTGTCAAAGGCCTTACTGAAATCAAGATATACTATATCCACAGCATTCCCTTCATCTACCAAGCTGGTAATTTTATCAAAGAAAGAGATTAGATTTGTCTGGCATGACTTGTTTCTCTGAAACCCATGTTGACTTTTTGTGATTATGGCATTGCCTTCTAGATGTTCACAGACTCTCTGTTTAATGATCTGCTCCAGAATCTTTCCTAGTACTGATGTCAGACTAACTGGACGATAATTGTTGGGATCCTCTTTTTTCCCCTTTTGGAAGATGGGGACAACGTTTGCCCTCCTCTAGTCTGCTGGGACTTTTCCTGTTCTCCAGGAGTTTTCAAAGATTATTGCCAATGGCTCCGATATTACATTGGCCAGTTCTTTTAATACCCTTGGATGTAGCTCATCTGGTCCTGGAGACTTAAATTCATTTAGGTTAAACAGGTATTCCTGTACTATCTCTTTACTTATTTTGTGCTGAATTTCCCCTATTCTGCCCTCTGCTCCATTATCCTCAGGTTGAGCACCCTTTGCCTTTTCTGAGAAGACTGAGGCAAAGAAAGTGTTGAGTAATTCTGCCTTTTCTCTTTCTTCTGTTAGCATTTTGCCATCTTCTCCATGCAGTGGCCCTACCGTTTCCTTCTTCTTCCTTTTGCTGCGGACATATCCAAAAAAGCCCTTTTTATTGTTCTTAACCTCTCTCCAGGATGCCTTGTCCAGCCCACATTTTACAAGCTTGTTTGTGAGAATGTCATGGGGAACCCTGTCTTAGCACTCCTTGCTAAGAAAACTTTATGAAATTCATGGGATTGCCATAAGCTGACAGGCCACCTGAAGGCGCGCGCGCGCACACACACACACACACACACACACAACAGAACCAATGCACTGATGTTACCTCCATGTTCTGTAAAACAAAACCTTAAGTCAGAATGTTGTACACCTTTCCCCCAAAGAAGTCAACATGTTGTTTAGAATTTTTTTCCCCTTAAATGATGTAGCAGATAGCATTTTCGTTTGCTATGTTTTCTTCTACCCTCTTTCATTGCTTCCCCCATCCCTATTCTTTAGCACAACCTGTGCAGTGGTGGCAATGACACAAAGCATGAGGAGCAGCAAACAATATGAGAGATAGGAAGGAGCAGAGAAAAGCTGCCTGAAGCACACTACCTAGTGGTGCAGCATGCATCATGGCAAGGAAACTGAATGATGAGATGGAAAAAAGAGGAGTGGATTGGCAGAAGACAAAAGAGATAAGAAAGGGAATGGATGTGGATAGAGGGATTTAAAAAGATGAGCAGAGTAAGAGATAAGAAAGAAAGGTAGAAGGAAGAAAGAAATGTACAGACCTAGCACGAAGCATATGCTAACATGCAATACTACAGGGATGACAGAGGAAGGATACAGGACATCAGGGATGCACAGTGGCAATGGCATGGACACTGTTGTTATTGTGAAAGCAGACAGTAAAGTTACTAGCAGTCATCTCCCACACAGCCCCATGCCTTCAGCTTTTTTCCTTTAAAAACCAATCACAGCCAGATAATTAAAAACAGGATTTACAAATGAAGCTAACAGAAGACGCTTGACTGCAGCTGCAATATCACTGATTGCTAAAAACAGACACACACATATTATCAGATTACTAATTAGTACTGTGGAGTAGGCTTTAAAAAAGTTACATAATTAAAAATAACCACCACATTGTTTCAAGAACCTTTATACATCTTTTAATTAGATTAGCTTTACAAGCAACTTGAGAGCTCTTTCAGTAATGAACACTGTTTTTCAAAAGTTACATGACTTCATAGGAAATCTGCAAATGAATCCTGAAATTTCTTTGCCTGCTAGATAAAAGTCTTGTGTTTTACAGCTGGCTAATGTCATGAAATAAAGATAGCATTATGAAGCTTTATCTTTAACCAGGACTAAACACACATACAGGCATAAGACAGTTTAAAAATAGTCTGCAACAGGTAGGTTCCTGCTTGGTGATACCCAAGGCTGGAGACTTAACTGACACGAGCAGTTTTCTGAACAGTTGTTATAAGACCCAGTTTGGTGATCTTTTGTAAATAACAAATTAAGAGATTTAAGCACATATAAATCTCTCAGCAAGCACAAATGTAAGACATTGATACTTTGAACAGAGGGACAAACAAAAATGTAAAGGCTTATGTTGTGCATTTCTAACATATCAAACATAATACAAAAGCAGTTAAAAGTTAGAAATGGTGTTCTTTAGGCCTAAAACAGTGCATTGCACTGCAGACCAGACAGAAAAGAAGATTTACACTCCTTGGTCAGGCTTGCAGAGGCACTTACAGTAGAGATGTTTTCTTCTGATTTACCAGGATGAAGAGAAAAATCAAACTCTTAAAAGTTTTGACAGCTTCTTTTTGCAGGGGTGAGGGAAGGGACAAAAAAACCCCAAAAACTCTTGTCACAAGTTCCCCTATTATGCTATCACAATACTGAATTTCCCTCTTCTATCAGTTGTCACTAAACACACGCCTTTTTCATGTTTTACATGAATAGTAAGCTTATTTTTAATAAAAATTACTGAGCTTTCCATAGAAAAGGTCTCTAATAATACAAACTATACAGATGCTAAAATTGTCCAAGTTGTACATGCAGAAATATTTCTGTACACTCACATTGTTCTGCTTGAGTGAGGGAATCAAGGGACAGATGATGGAACATTATGTAGGGAGGCTCATGTTTCTAAGGCTGGTAGAATTGAAGCTTCCCTTCAGGGGTTACTCTTGAGCACACACCCATCCCTTCCAAACAAATATTTCAAAATGCCTGGATGAGGGAACTTTATTGCTTCTTCATCTTAAAGTAACTAATTATTTTCCCTTGTCAAAAACATCTCCATATTGATCAGAGGCCAATGTTAAACTTTCTCAGCAGTATGAAAACCTTTAGATTATTAAGGCTGTAGTGATGCACTTCAGTCTTAATGCACTGAATACAGCCTTGACATTATGTAAGATCAATTGGCTAAACTGCAAATGAGAAGGAATACTACTGCTTTAAGAGAACACATCATCTCTGTTTTTAAGTTGCATTGCCTTATAGTGGAAGAAAGTAACGTTTTTGTAAAGAGTCAAAACAGAGAACTCCCACCAAGGTAGTAGAAAGGGTGTTTGTTGGTACATCTAAAAGCCTAGAAAAGCCCTTGTATTAAAGGGATCTGATGGTACTTATGGGTATTGTCCACTTGATAATTCATCTATACAAGCCCCACTAAAAGCAGCAGGAGTTGCCCAAAAGCACAGCTGCATTCTTGAAATGAATTTTTGATTTTCACTTCTATCAAGTGACTTTCACAGATGAAATTCCCAATGGATTGTACCCATGGTTTTCAATAGCAAGGACAGTACGGATAGCGTCAAGTCCACTTAGTGCAAGCCAGTCACTTAGAAAACCCAAATGAGACAAGATACAGAATGCTTGCTCTCTGCATTCAACATATAAAACCACAAATTTAACAAAGTAATTGACAGCGAGATAGGCATCTGTTTCAGTTTTTAAAAAGTTTCAGAGAACACAATACAGCAGCAATCTTTTTAAAATGTTCAAATTAGTGTAAGATATGAAAATAAAAACAATTGGGTTCAGATAGTAATTAAAGTGCTCCTTTTTGGATTTTAAATGAAAAGACAAAGTGATCATCAGTTACTGGCAATTCTTATTTAAATTAGGTTTTACATGGTAAGGTAACAGTGTGAATAGCAATTTAAAAAAAAACCCAGATAAATGGTATTCTGTGGAATAATGTTTTGTTTTGCTTAATTTTGATCAGTTGAACCTGGTTATTCAAAATAATAAAATTAAAAAATTCAGATCTTTACCACTTTCCTTTTTTTTTTAAAAGAGGAAGATGAGTAACATTGAGCTGGATGACTGAATGGCAAAATATGAATGATCAAAATCTTCTGTGTAGGGCACTTCATGTGTAAGCTGTTTCTTCTCAATGCTTATCTTCATATAAGCAGTCACAGAACTGAAGTCACAATCATGTAGTACAATGCTTCAGCAATTACAAAATCCATTTGATGCAACACTGAAACCTATTATTTATTTATTCCAAGTGTTGATTTGGCGTTGATTTTCCTTTATCTTATTATTCACATTCAAAAGTTATAGACAGTGCCAAGGACTGTTTGGGAGCAGGGAGAAGAGCCAAGGAATTGCTAGATCAAAGGCTTTATAGAAGGTCTTTCCCATTTGAATCAGAAGGTTTGTTGAGCTCAACCCTCACACCCTTTTCACCTGAAAAAAAAAAAGGGGGGAGATTATTAAATGGGGAAAGATTACATTAAATGCATGTTCCAGGGCAATGGTTCCCAAACTTTGGTCCTCTGGATGTCTTGGACTTCAGCTCCCAGAATTCCTGTATGTTAGCCAAATTGCTTGGAGCCCAAAAAAACTGGAGGATCAAAGTTTGGGAACCACTGTTCTAGGACTTCTAAATATGATACAACACATACTTTTGAGAGAATGAGGACACTTTTTATTTAAATTAAACACATGAATATTCTAGGGCAGGGGTAGGCAACCTTTTTGAGCCGGGGGCCGGGTTGCTGTCCCTCAGACAACTGGGGGGCCGAAGCCAAAAAATAAATAATTAAATAATTAAAAAAAAAATTAAATATATAAATAAGCCAGGACAAATGTAGGACAAAATTTTCAAATGGAAGACACTTTTTTTAAAAAAATGGAGCACACGCAAAAAAATTTGCTGATTTTTAAAAAATGTTAATATAAATGCATGTTTCTGAGGCTTCTATAGACAATTGCCCCCCAAAGGCCTCGGCGGCAATCGGCGGCAGGACCAGGCTGGGGCCGGTCCCAAGGCCTTGCCGGGCCGCATCCGGCCCGCGGGCCGCAGGTTGCCTACCCCTGTTCTAGGGGTTAACAGGACAACATCTCAATATCTTCAAGATTTTAGATGCCCAGGGTAGTCTCTTCTAAAACTGTCATTACCACCTTAATTGTTGCAACAGAAAACGTACATTAAATAAGGAATTTAGCAAAAGCCTCTTATGAAAGCCTTAATGCAGTTGAGCTTTTCTGTTGGCTGAACAGAAGATGCTATCTTGTCCAATTTCCTCTTATCCTTATTCCCCCCAATTGGTTAACTCTGATTTTTACCCTTACAAACTAGCTAATTTCTCAACTGGTGCTGTGATTTGACAAGAGGCTTAATGTGTATGAACATTAGATTTAAGAGTAATACCATTTTATGATCCAACTGAAAAGCCACAAAATATTTTGGAAGATTTCAAGTTCTCCAAAACTAATCATCAACCAAGAAACCTTTCTCCCTCTTTCTTTTCTCCTTCCCAGTACTTCTTGGGAGAGTCCCAGATACCATCCCAATTCATGGAACAGCCTAATCTGAACATCTAAAGCCTTTTTTGACTTTTCATTTTAAAACTCCAACCAGATACAGCCTCCTTGGCTTAAACCTCAACCACTCCCCCCCACTGGGCTATGACATCTTATTTCATGAACAGTTCTGGAGAACTTGAAAGCTCGCACAGTACTTTGTGGCTTTTAGCTGACCTAATAAATTCTAAGTTTTTCTTTTGACTAACAAATTTGCTTTTAGTCTGAATGGTAAAAAGCAAATTTATTTATTTATTAATACCACAATTAAGAGAACAATATACTAAAACAGGAATGGTAAATGTAAATGGCTGTTTCAGTGGTTTCTGCTGCCACCAATGCTGAACTTCAACTCAACCTAACCCAACCCAACCCCTCAGTATTTCTAACCTTCAATAAGAGAAAGGAAGGAGACACTGCCATGCCAGCCTGTGGGGCGCCAGGCAACAGGAGAGCATTCTGCCACCTTCCTACATTACATAAAGTTGCTGGAGCTGCCTCTGGATTTCAGTGGCAACCATGGGAGCAGCGTGAACCTTGGGAGCAGCTATCAAATTATGTAACAACATCCAGATAGTTGGGAGTTAGAAGTGGCCCGCATGCTCAGGTCCTCTGGAAAGAACCTATTACAGCCTACTAAAACAAGGCTGGCTATGGTTACCCAATGGGCTTTCTCATCGGCCACTCCTAACTTATGGAATGGCCTGTCAGAAGAGATCTGTCAAATTACGAATCTTGACAGGTTTAAAAAGGCAGTCAAGACAGATCTCTTCTGATGGCCGCCGCCTTCCCTGACTGACCATACTGCACCTATGTCCTAGAATTTAATATCGTGGATCACCATTATCATACCCCATGAAGCCCTCTCACAAATGTTTTAATGGTTTTTAGATTTTAATGTTGTTATTATGTGAATTGTGTAATATGTAAGTTTATGGGTTGGGCTGGATAATGCGCAGTGGTGGTGAACCTATGGCACGCGTGCCAAGAGTCCTCTCTGTGGGCACACATGCTGTCACCCTAGCACAGAGTTTGCCAGAGTTTATTACTAGAAAGCCAGAGGGACGTGGCACTTACCAATAAATAAGTGGGGTCTGGGTTGCAGTTTGGGCACTCGGTCTATAAAAGGTTCGCCATCACTGGATAAGGGGATAGAAGGGTTTAATTTTATGTTATTTATTATTTTATGAATATTATGTTATATGTTTTATATATGTAAGCCCCCTCGATCCACTGAGAGAGGCAGAGTATAAATTTTTATTATTATTGTTATAATGTTGGTAGTTAATTCTGTCAATGTGCACAGTGGAACCATGCAGTCAATGCAGTGCATTCTGCACTTTCTCTATTATAACAGTAACTCATGGATGGGCGACTGTGGCCCACCAAATGTTGATGGACTAGATCACCGCCAGCCAATACTAAAGGATCATGGAATTTAAAATTTGGCAACATCTGGAGGACCATAACTGCCCACCCCTCATCTAGCCCAATGGATTCTCAGATTTTGGAGAGGGTAGGTGCTACAGGAAATAGCATGGAGTGAAGAAGAAGCAGGTATGTAAGGATTATTAAGGTAGTAATTTTATATAACAAAGATCAGTTGAAACCAATTTTTCATGTTTATCAAGTTATCCTAGATAAGTCTAATCCAGAAGTAGATAACATCCACTCAGTGGGCTGCTTGCAGTTCCACTTTTTTGTTTTTGTTTTTAGCTTTTAGTGGTGGTGGTATAGTATTTGTATTTTATTATATTTTAAAAGTCTTTTTTTAAATGCTATTCCCAACTTGTGGTTTTAATTTGTGTTTTTTAAATGAAAGTTAACTTAACTGTGTTTCAACTTTAGTATTAAGAGGTTTTTTTTAAATTGTACTTTGTTATCAAATGATGTACACTATCTTCAGTCCCATGCTGGGAGAAAGGCAGGATAGAAACCAAATAATAAATAGGAATTTCTCTGCTATCCATTGATACTGCCATGGTGCCAAATTCTCGCATCCAAGGGAGAAAAAAGAGGGTGGTGGAGGAGGCTGCCATTTTTCTTTAAAAACAAGATGCACAGAGCGTATCCCACTCTTTAAAAAGACAGGATTCTGTTGAATACATTTCCATTTTTAAAACAATGTACATGTACTAACCACACGATCTGTTCTTAAAGGAAAACACAGGTTTACTGTCACTATGCAACCAAGATATAATGATGCTGTGAGTGTTGTGGGACCTTGCCAGGTGAAATGCATCCCATTATCCATAGAAGTGTCTATCTTTGCAATAGTCCATTTGTAATACGTTTCTCATAACTCTCGTTTCCTTGGTTGACATGATTTGACTGTTAATGCTAAATAAAGGGTACATTTCAACAGACTTGTTGCTTAATTTGTTCTAGATCATATATTTCAACATATTGTTCTCTGACTGCACTAGGTTCTGGTGATAATAAGGGAACAAGAAAGAGCTTGAGCCATTGGGGTGAGTTACAAGATATAATGAAATTAAAGCTATCTGTATTTCACTGCTAAACATAGAAGTTCATTTATTAAGTGCAGCTGTAATGGTCACTGTACTCAGGAGGTGCTGTTGAATGTTACATTCTTATGTGTGCATGGTAAGAAATAGTTTCTTCTATTAAGAAGAGAACAAAAGTGTGAACATAGGGAAATTAGTTACCTGTTAAGTATTTTTCTTTAGCACGAGCTCGTTCATCTGCATCAAAATACCACACTGTTATTGCGTACCTTTAAAAGAACGAGACAACGCAGGAATATACTATTAAACACAAAGTCACTGAAATATTTTTTCAGGGACATTTGACAAACGATTATGCCCAAACCATTTCTCATTCTGTATGCTGCTACCTTCTCCTACATGGTGCTAGTGGACATCAGGGCTTCTGTAAAGACCTCCCATGGCACTTCCAAAACTTCTCCCCCTGCAATAACATTTCTACCAGCTGGTCAGGCCAATAGCTCATATCTCAACAGTGTGGAAGTATGCCCAGGAAAAACATTTCAAAAGACAAAGAGTATAGTGCGCCCGTGCCACATGCAGATGCATTTTATGCGGTTTCCAGCTTATGCGGAAGCCGCGCAGGGAGAACAATAGTGCGTGTGCCTTTGGCACGCACGCACTGTGCTGCCACATGCACGTGCCCCATTATTTCTTATGGGGCTCGAGCACATTATGCAGGGGGATCCGGAATGGATCTCCCATGTAAGGAGAAGGCCGACTGTATTTTACAATTTTTCCCTTGTAAGTAATATAGCTAACCAGAAGCATTTCTCAGCCAAGAACTGGCTAGTTTGCAAGAAGTTCTATAAATGACTGATAAATTACTAGTTTGCAGAATGAGTCTCTTGTTGATAATATATCATGAGTCCACAACCTTTTTAGCTCCATGTGCAGATTTTCAAAGATTCAAAAGTCTTGTGGGGAAAATTCCAAAATGACTGTCACAGGACTATGTGGCTAATGAGATTTAGTAAATCAAAAAAGGATCATCATGATTGTGCATGATTTTTATGAGATCCTCTTCAAGCCACCATTAAAGCATAAATGATTTTTTAAATGGACTTTAAAAATCACAGATCTGGTATTGGCCAGCACTGCCATGATACAAAACCTATTTACATTAAATGCCAATAGAAACATTACAAAAAAACATGTGCATGAGCTCATGTAAAAACATTTGCAAGTTCAAGATAGTTTGTTTTACCAGATCCAGCTATAACATACAGACCCCCACAGGAGTACCACTATACCTGTCGAATGAGAGGATAATAGACTCAGTGAAGTGGAACTCATGGTTTTACTCATTAGGAGACACTTATCATTATAGGCAAGACTGACCAGAGCCTAACCGAAAATAAAATGAATAGAAGATCCTAATAAAGGCAGTCCAACTGGAAGGGTAGACTGAGGAAATGTAATGTTACATGTAGGACTGTGTATGTACATGCTATAAGCAAAGCAAATGACACCACTATTCACATGAACAGAATACGATCCGATAACAAATTTTAACATTTGTTCCGTATCAAAACAATTACCTGTCAACACTGAGAACCAATTATTCAGAAAATTGGACATTTCTAATCTGCTGTAGTAATAAATGTGTTAAGTGTCTTATCATTAGTCCCAAACTGGAGTAGATCTATTCATCAGTTATTTACTTATGTGTTGATTTCATGTGATCTATCTAGAAGACTCAAGCTAGATTCTTACATTTACAATCAAGCACTAGATTGTAAGCACTGATTTCAAGAGTCACATAAGACATTATTTTCTTTACTATCACCCACATGCACATATACAGGATTTTTTTAAAAAGCCAGTTCATTTTTTTAAAGCTGTGGTTAACCAAAAATGTGTTCACAATGGTTTCAAATACAGCTTCCAATGCATACACTAAGGAAATTCACATTAGCAATAACAAGATCTTAAACATTAAAGTATTTTATTCCCCCTTTCAATCTTACAAAATCAAAGCCAAACATGTATGCCAACATTTCCATATTTAGTGACTTGCCTCCCTGATCAATCCCTTCATCTTCATTCACTGTATATACTGAATTTAAATGTTTTTGACATGAAACACTAAATGTGCAGGGATTCAATTGTCCTGAGGCAAAAACAAGTTACAACAACACATAGCAACATGAACTTACTTTTCCTAGTTTGATATATCTAATACAGTGAGTAAAAAAATGGCTTTTATTGGTTTATAACTAACACCAGTGCAGCATGATGCTGATCAATCTAAGTTTGCCCTCCCACTCCCAAGGCTGGATAAGCATAAGTTATACATTCTGAATAAGCAGGGGAACTATTGAGGCCTTGTTTACTCATTACTTTCCAAAGAAGAATTAATCTATTTTTGAAAAAAAAAAATACAGGACAACATTGACAGGTTTTTAGTTCCCACCTATTTTGTAAATGTACAAGTCTACATGCAAACATTCATTCATCTTACCGTGTAGCAAATGCAGGCTGCACTTCATGAGGGTTGCGGCGGTCAGACCAGAAAAACAGCAGTCTATCAAATTTAGGTTCAATGTCAGCAAACTGGGCTTTGCCTTCTGGAAATATTCGAAGAATACCTCCACTTACCTTTAAAAACAAGAACAGCATTTCACATTAACAGTTGCTATAAACAGTTTTAAGGAATTAACAGCACTACAAACAGCTTCCCTTAATCTAAGAACTTCTAGGTTAACTAAAAAGCAGCCAATAAGCTTTCCTTTTTATAAAGATTGAAAGAAGAACAACCATAGGTAAAATAATCTGTCTTGAAAGTTCTTTTACTGGCTCTTACAAAATTAGTTAGTAAGGACAGAAGTTATTATTACAACATTTATTTTTCTCACATTTTTGCAGGATATTTTAACAGCTGTGTTTTAATGCATGTTTACTGATTCAATACTCATAATATGAATTTCTGAAATACCAAAAACATGTGTTTTTTTAAAGAAGCAAAAGGTCTAGGTAGTGATGATGGAGTTTAGGTTGTTCATGCATATAAATTTTAATCAAAATATCTGCACTAACATTATTAACTAGCAAGTAAAACTGCACAAACAGTTCAAAAATCTGACAGTTCTACTGTGTAACTTATATTTGTTGTGTGACAAGTAACTGTAGTATTTTCACTTCCCTTTCTTTAGTCTTCCTAGTAACCTCATAATCTTTAGGATTAAAATTTAGAAGGACAGTTTGCTTATATACAGTATAACTGTGGTTCTTTGAATGGTCATTCATGAGCTGACAGATATGGCTTGTTTTGCATTTGTGCAGAGCCTACTGGAAATTTCTAGAGCTCAGCAAAATAACTGTGCCTTGTCCACAGTGTGTATGCTCTTTTCCTCAGTTCCCATTCATTACCTACTTTTACCATATGCTTCAGCACATAGTAAAAATATGAATGAAGAGAGACAGATGACAGTATTATGGAGATGAGCAGAGACTGTGTGAGCTCACAGACTACCATTCCAAGAACCAAGTTACAGGTAAGTAACCTGTCCTTCCTAATGGTTTCGGTGATCCACACATATGAGTGAACAGCAAAATGATCTAATCTGGAGCAGGGTGGTTGTTACTAGCATACAGATGAGGAAATAAATTTCTCAAATGTAGCCTCTCTGTGGTCCCTGACATCGAGACTGCAAAACTTAATGAATATGAAGGGTTGTGTCTGAGTTGCTGTTTTACAAATGTCTACCAGTGGAACATTAGAAAGAAGCATTATAGATGCAGCCATACCTCTTGCAGAATCGCTCCTGACTGAAGAAGGCAGTGGGTTCTTTGGCTATTACATATGCTAATGTTGGTGATAGCCCAATTTGAAATGCATTGGGGAAGAGGGAGGTACCCATTTCTGAGGGCTTCAATACTATATAAAGAACCCATTGGAGGACTAGAAACTCTTTGGCCTATTTACACAAAATGAGACAATCTTCTGCACATCTAAAGAATCCAATACCAATTCAATGGATTTGGGGGGATTGTGAAAGAAAACTGGCAATACTACTTCCTGAGACAAGTGAAACTGAGACAGTACTTAAGGCAGGAAAATGATAGGTCATAAAAACACCAGGCCAAAATGGGGGAAGAGAGTGTTGCAATGGAAAGCTGTCAACTCACTTGCTCTTCTAGCTGACATGATCATCACTAAGATGGTAGTTTTCAGAGGGTAAAGCACAAGTTGCAATGGGTTTAAAGGGCTTCCCCATAAGACCTGTGAGGAAACCTTGGAAGATCAACATTGGCACTAAAGATGGACAGGGTGGACAGAGATCACCATAATTCTTGAGGAAAACCTTCACTTGTGGGTGGGTGCACCATGAACTGTTCTTCTGATTGTAAGAAAAAGAGCTGTGATTGCTTCCAGGCAGACGTTGATAGAAGAGAGGCTCAATCTTTTTTTTTAATTATTATTATTAAAGTTGCTAGAAACTAATACTATCCTCCATTTTCATATCTGAAACATGAGAGTTCTGAGTATCCAGAAACCTCAGAAATGCCTCCACTTATACAAGCATGATTTTCTTGTGGGTCATTTTTAGATGCCACAAGAATGTCAATCACTTCTTTGAATTTTTCTTTCTAGTCAAATTCTCTATGTGGTGTCTGAAAATCTGAGTGACACACTTTCTCATCATTCTGCATAAAGTCTGGATGAGATGGGAGGCCGCAACAGCATCCTCAAGCCAACCACAGTAGTGATGCAGCTGTCAGGGCCAGCACTGGTGATTAAAACACAATGGGCTCATTTCACTACGATCCACATTCCCAAGGGAAATGGGGAAAGTGCATGGGGACATTTTCATTTCAGTATTAAGGACCTCTGCCACTCTTGAGCAGTTGTTCAGAGTAAAGCAGAAGGTCCTCTGAGCAAGTCAAGAAGTCCTCTAAAGGAGACGGAGACAGGATTCCTGCCTCTAACTTGGGCACTTGGTGAAAGCAATAATCATCATCTTCAGATTCAATATGCTTTGACATAGGCATCCAATGGTGTAGGTCTCGTCAGAGACTCCTGAGGAGTAAATATCAGGGGTAAACTGTGCACTGTTGGAGGCGAGTCCAACACTGGGATTGATAAGGACAAAACTGCCACCAAAATCACTGCTGTTGAACCCAAAGGTTGTGCAAGAGGCAGACAGTTCTTAATCAGTCGTTTCAAGACTGTGGCCAAGGGGGTTGACAATTCCATTGTGGGCTTGGCAGAGGATGGGGAGTTTGCATACATTCTTCATAACATTGCTAGCACGGTGATGATAAGCATTATGCTGTGTAGGGAAATGTCCAAAGGGAATCCACTATATCTGAAACTGTGACAGGTGGATGGGAAAAGGGTTCTGAGATGGAGAGTGCCAGAAATGATGCTAGTATGACCAATCAGATCCATAGTTAGACAACAAAAATCAAAATCAAGGACAAGGGACGTCATCTCCAAGACTCTGATCAGCACCTAGATAGGATGAACCAACAGGGACCCTGATGGCAAGGGAGAGGATCACAAACTACACAAGTTCAGTGGGAAAAGTTACAGTGAACAGTCTTGAGAAGTCAGTGCTGGGGGGGAAGAGTCAAAGATCTCCCCCTATACTATATGGCTATGAATTGGACACTGTCTAGAGAAGCCCAGAGATTTGTGAACTTTTTCTAACAGGGGATCAACCACTATTAACTCTGTACATTACAGGATGACAAAGAGGCAAAAGCCAAAATACTGGGAGGAATTTATTACAGCCCTTAAAGACCAGGTTGACGGCGACCTTCCAGAGGCCATTCTCTGCAGTCGCTCCCAACTTATGGAATGCTCTGCCGGATGAGATCCATCAAATTACTGATCTAGAGAGCTTTAAAAAAGGCCATTAAGACGGATCTCTTCCGGCAAGCCTTCCCGGAATAAAATGCTCAGCCACAAATAAGACTTTCTATCCAGTGAACTCTGCCCATGATGATTTTTATTTAGCGTAGTCAGTTTTAATATGTAGTTTTTAATCTTACGTTGTTTAATCTTGTTTTAAGGGGGGCATTATGTATATATGGATGTATTTTAACCTGTTGTACGCCGCTTTGATTGCCTGACAAAAAGCGGGATAGAAATATTATTATTATTATTATTATTATTATTATTATTATTATTATTATTATTGAGGAAGAATGAAGGAAACACTACTGGAGACATTCCTGACATACTGATAATAATGCAGCAGATGAAAAGTAACTGAGGGTAATAATAAGATTATAGACACATCATCAAAATGTGCTTGGCATAAATTAAGAATTTTCTGAGAATCTCTGCACAGGTGCAGAACAACCTATATGTGTGACTCACTGAAAACAGAAAGAAGAAACCAAGGTTAAAACAAAGGAATGTCAAATTAATAGGCTTAAAATTCAATTCTGACTTTCTTCCCCTGTAGAAAACAATAGTGAAAATGATCTATATACAATATATGTTTGACTACAGCAGTTGGAAGCGATTTGTTTGAAAGTGCCCTATAATTTAAATATTGAACCAAGAATATTTTTCCATATGGACACATGAGTCACTTCACAACTTTTATGGCACGAGAGGTACATGGATTTTTATTATTATAAAATGTAATCTGAGATTCAAATATTTACTAGAAGTGCACAAAAAGACTGCAGCGAAGTGAGTGAGATCTGCATGTCTTTATATTAACATAATACTTGAGTAAATATATATTTGGATCCTAGATAAAAAACATAAACAGGAAGTCTGCAATCCAAACACTACAATGAGATCCTGTGGAGACCAACAATTTGCTATGAGCTCGTAGTATGTGTTTACCATATATTTTCAAAAGAGTCTCTTCAGAAGGCATGAAAGAAACTGTATACATTATTCTTCAGTAACTAAACATATATTTATTTGAATGACTTCAAAAATCATTGTCTGATCAAGCATGCAAAACCCTCTCTGAAGCAGAAATTACCTTGGCATCCCAATCTTTATTAAGGTAATATATACATGTGACACATCTTCCATCTCCATTTGGATTATCAACATGGCGCACGTATCCTGTCCCATTGCCTGGATAGCAAGCCACCATTGCCTGCAATCAAAAGATCAAGACACATGAAAATAAAGTGACTTTTCCTCTCCATCTCTGAAAGGAAGTTTCTAAATTCCTACCTATCTTTACTACAATGATTTTTTAATCTGTCTTGAAAAAATTAGAAGATGGAAAAGCTGATAAACACCAGGATGGCGAGAAAGTACAGTGACAAAAAAGAGTGGGAAGGATGGAAAAGGGAGAGCAGGCAGGCAAGGGAACAAAGCTAGCATAGGTTAAATAAGTAGCAAGGTGGAGAGCAAACCAACATGAACGCACAGGGGTATTGGAAATAAGATATTGGGGTGATGATGGGAAGAGTGGGGAAAACTCAGGCAAATCTGGGTACTTAAGCATCAACATACTGTAGCTTCTGCAAAAGTAAGTCCCACCTCACTAACGAAGCATCAACACATGTACAGATAGGAGTGAATCACTAGATATTTTTATTTGGACTTCCAAAAATTCCTAACTAAGAGCAATTTGATAATCATGGGATAAAATGAGCAGTCTTTTTGTGGACTGAAAACCAGTTAAAGAACATGAAGCAGAGAATAGGAATAAATGATAATTTCTCACAATGGGATATGGTTTTCCCAGGGATCTGTACTTGGACTGGTGTTTTAAGATGACCCAGAGTTAGGAGTGAATAGTTGTCAAGTTGCTATATGATACAAATTAATTAGAATGGTGTGGATAAAATATATTGTGGCTGTGAAATTCACCAAGTAATTATACTTGTGACTTAGTGTCACAAGATGTAATGACAGATGCTAACTTGGACAGATTTTAAGGGGATTAGATAAATTCATGGTGGTTGGGACTCCCAAATCATTTATCAGTCCAAAAAAACAAAAACAAACAAACAAACAAACAAACAAAAACCAAACCACTTGCCAGATTTGTCATCTACTCTCTCAATCTTGTGCAAAAAACCAAAAATACCAAAAACCAATAAAAGTCAATAAAATAAAAGCAAATGCCTTTCTGAAAGATTTCCCACATCTCTGACCCAGGTGCTGGAGACAAATAGGGGTTGTCAGGGAGCGGGGGGTACTCCTTCCAGTTCTACTAATAAAAGCACTTCAATTCACTCTGTATACTATTGGATCCTGGCTCAAAAAAGTCAATGATAAAAACAACCAATAAGCAAAAAATAAAATTGCATGTCAAGCCCCAAACCTACAACTAAAATTCAGGGAATGCCTATGAAAACAAATGTGTCTTCAGACCTGTACGGGGTTTGTTAACCCTACAGATTGAGGCAGATAACAAACAAAATAAAATACAACATTTATCAGTTTAAAACATATACACCAGTTAAAACACAGTTTAAAAGAACATACAAGACTAATATATATTAAAACTATCAATTCATTGGCGCGTTACAGAACTCCGAAAAGTGGCGCTCTGCTTGAGCTGTCATTAGCTGCGCCAAGAAGCCCCAGCGGCCAAACCATGAGGCTTCCCGGCACAGCTAAAAAGAAGTGCCAAAATGGTGCTTCTTCTTGCGTCACGGAAATGACGTGACGAGGTGCCAATGGCGCACTCGACGCGTCATTTTCACGACGCTACGTGCGGACGCTAAGCGTCTGGCACGTAAAAATGGCTGTGCCCGTGTATTGTATAGGGCGCGGACATTTTTACGCCCCCATCACGTGCTAGGGGTGAGGCCGGTATGGACGCTAGGTCCTCAGCCAACCCCTAGCACGTGACGGGGGCACCGCAAAGGCCTGTGCGGAACGGGCCATAGGTTAAAATGCATAATTTAAATTCATTATTTGAAAATCATCTGGATAGGCCTGCTGGAAGGGAAAGGTCTTTAATGCTGTTTTAAATTCAGACATGATATTTAGCTATCAAATCTCTTCCAACAGGTTCTTCCAGTCTAAGGGCGGCTGAAGAAAAAGTCTTCTGGGTGACAGTTGCCAACCTAGTCCTGGCTGACTGGAGTAAGTGTTTCTCAGGAGACCTGTATGTGGATTATAGGGGAGGAGGAAGTGATCTGATAGGTATCTTGACCCAAACCATCTAGGGCTTAGGTAATACCCAACACTTTGTAGCCAGAAACTAATTGCCAGCCAGTACAGTGATTTTAATATTGATGTAATGTGATCACTTCTAGATGTAGATAAAGGTAACATTTTCCCATTTGACATGATTGTCAAGTCATGTCCGACTTTAGGGGGCCATGCTACATAATCCGCCCCGCACTCTCAGAATATTGGGGAAGAACCTGCTGGAATTAAGAACAACCAGACTAGCTTCAACTTCCCTAAGAGCTTTCACTGCAGCCACTTCTAGTTTATGGAACAGTCTCCCGGAAGAGATCCCCCTCTCTACCTACTTGGAGATGTTTAAGAGAGCAGTTAAGACGGATCTCTTCTAGCAAGCATACCCACCTGACTCTGTATGAAATACATTAGGATTGGAATACCTCTATTCCCACTGTCACTTCGATAGTGTGTTTAATTGTTAAACGGTTAAACTGTTAAATGTTTATATATTTTATTGATGAGTTTTGTAGTTGTATACTTATATTAGATTGTAATCCTGCCTCGATCCACCTGGAAGAGGCGGGAAAATATTATTATTGTTGTTGTTGTTATTATTATTATTATGCTCATCTCTGCTACTAAACCAAGGGAGCCAGTACTGTAAAAGACAACCCTGTGGTCATGTGGCAAGCACAACTAAATGCTGAAATGAATAGATACACTGGTACCCCGGGATACGAAATGATCGGGTTACGAATTTTTCGGGATACGAAATTCGCGGCTTGGAAAAAACTGTTTCGGGTTACGAAAGATTTTTCGGGTTACGAAATTCTTTTCGGCGCGAAATTCAAATGATGCAAAGTGCATCTACTGGCTTTCCAGGGATTTCCAGGGCTAACGGTTAGGGTTAGCTTTGGTGCGAATTTTGAATTTCGTTAGCAGCAGTGATTGGCTTGCGAAATCAAGCCAATCAATTGGATTGGCTAACGAAATTGGGGGGGGTGGCTTGCCTTGAGAAATAAAAGCCGGCTTCCATTGATCTGCCCCCTTTGTCTGGCCCTGTGGACTGCTGAGAAAGAGTCTCTTTGGCGCTCTAACTTGGTTGCACTCGAGGTTCGGACTTTTCCTGGCCTTCTGCCTTTGGAATTTTTGTGGCTTTTGCCATATCTTCGGATCAAGACCGGCGATCAGCAATTTCTCTACCGGTAGGTTGATGGATTTTTACCTTCTTCTTGTGGGGTGGACTGGGGTGAGACAGTGTGACCATGCTTTTGCTGTGGGGTGCTGGGTTGTTGTTGTTTTTTTTTTCAAAGTGTGGATTGTGGGTTTTGCTACTGGCATGCTCTGATTTGGGGATTATGGCCTTGATGTGCTTGCTTGATTTTTTGGGTTTTTTTTTTTTCTTTTAGGGTGCCATGCTCTAATGTGTGGATTATGGCCTTGATGTGCTTGCTTGATTTTTTGGGGTTTTTTTTTTCTTTTAGGGTGGCATGCTCTGAATTGGGGATGATGGGCTTCATTTGCTGCTTTGATTTCTTCATGGCTGTCCTGTTTTCAAAGTGTGGAGTGTGGCTTTTAAAAGTTTTCCTTTGGTCCCATGTGGGACAGAGAGTCTCACCATAGGCTTGCATTTTCTGGTTTGGGGATGCTGGGTTGCTTTCTTCTATGGCTCTGCTGTTTTCTAAGTGTGGAGTGTGGCT
>NC_056522.1:70670325-70672655 GCF_019175285.1 Sceloporus undulatus | reverse complement strand
GAAAAAGCAAGCCTATGGGGAGACGCTCTGTCCACATGGGACAAAGGAAACTTTGTAAAAAGCCACACTCCACACCACACTTTGGAAACAGCAGCCAGCTGAAGAAAGCAACCCAGAATCCCAACCCCAAATCAGAAAAGCAGCCTATGGTGATTTGGGGATGCTGGGTTGCTTTCTTCTATGGCTCTGCTGTTTTCAAAGTGTGGACTGTGGCTTTCAAAAGTTTTTTTCAAAAGTTGGCCTATGGGTTTGTGTTCTGGGGTTCTTTGGCCATGGCTGTGATGATTTGAGAGTGTGGGGTGGGACTTTTGCAAGTTTGGGCCAGAGAGTGTGACCATGGGGGTGGGGGTGGTTTCCAATTGTGGCTTTTGCTCATTGCCTGTGCCTTTTGTCCTTTTTAGGCTTGAGCTATGGCTCCCAAGCCAAGCGGTGAGAAGAAGAAGAGGGCTCCCTTGTCCTTGGAGGACAAGAAGGACATCATTGCCAAGCACGAGAGGGGCGTGCGCTTGGTGGACATTGCCAAGGAGTATGGACGCAACCCTTCGACGATTGGCACTGTCCTCAAGCAAAAGGAGGCCATCAGAGCTGTTGTGGCTCCAGCGAAAGGCGTGACGACCATCGCCAAGCAGAGGACACCGAGGCACGAGGAGATGGAGCGCCTGCTTCTCCTCTGGATCAAGGAAAAGGAGCGAGTCGGGGACACCCTGACCACCGCGGTCATCTGCGAGAAGGCCACCGCCATCTACGAAGACCTGGCCAGCAAGGAGGCAGGCGAAGGAACTTCTTCGCAGGAGGAGCCAGCCACCCTGGACTTCAAAGCATCACGTGGCTGGTTCGACAGGTTCAAGAAGAGGACCGGGATCCACTCTGTCGTCCGTCACGGCGAGGCGTCCAGCGCAGACCACCAGGCCGCCGAAGCCTTCGTCGTCGCGTTCAAGGCCATGGTGGAGGAGGAAGGCTACGTCCCGCAGCAAGTCTTCAACTGCGACGAGACGGGCCTCTTCTGGAAGAAGATGCCTCGCCGCACCTACATCAGCCAGGAGGAGAGGAGACAGCCCGGCCACAAGCCTATGAAGGACCGCTTCACACTTGCGTTGTGTGCCAATGCCAGCGGGGACTGCAAGGTCAAGCCCCTGTTGGTGTACCACTCCGAGAATCCAAGGGCCTTCAAGGCACACAACATCCAGAAGGACAGGTTGCCAGTGATGTGGCGCTCCAATGGCCGCGCATGGGTCACACGCCTCCTTTTCGTCGAGTGGATCAACAGCGTCTTTGCCCCGACAGTGAAGCGGTACCTGGAGGAAGAGGATTTGCCCTTGAAGTGCCTCCTCCTCTTGGACAATGCTCCTGCGCACCCGCATGGCCTGGAGAAGGACATCCTCGCGGAGTTCTCCTTCATCAAGGTCCAGTTTCTGCCACCCAACACGACCTCCCTCTTGCAACCCATGGACCAGCAGGTGATCGCCAACTTCAAGAAGGTCTACACCAAGCACCTGTTCAAGCGTTGCTTCGATGTGACGGAGAGCACACAGCTGACCCTTCGTGAGTTCTGGAAGCAGCATTTTGACATCGTGGTGTGCTTGAAGATGGTGGACTTGGCCTGGCAGGCGATCAGCAGGCGCAACCTGATTGCTGCATGGAGGAAGCTGTGGCCTGATGCTTCTTCCCTGGAAGGGTTGCAGGCCGAGGGTGCTGAGCCAGGTGAAGAAGAAGAGGTGCACGAGATCGTATCCATCGCAAGGTCCCTGGGACTCGAGGTGGACAACGACGACGTGGAGGAACTGATCGAGGAGCACAACGAGGACCTGACAACAGAGGACCTCAAGGCCTTGGCGGCGATGCAACACTCTGCCGTGGATGAGGACGTGCTCCATTTCGACAGGGGCCAGCAGGAGGAGGCTGCGGGGGCATCTTTGCCAACGGCAGACATTAAAGACATTCTGAGGCAATTCCACAATGCGGCTTCCTTTGTGGAGAAGCACCACCCTGAGCAGGTGCTGACCAGCCATGCCATTGCCCATTTCGATAATGTCTGCCTTAGCCATTTTAAGAACCTGCTTAAGGGCCGGCAAAGGCAGACATCCTTGGACCAGTTCTTCACTAGAGAGGGAGAACCGTCATCCAAGAAGGCAAAAGGTGACCCTTAAAAAAAAGGTGACCCTTAAAAAAAACACCAAATTTTTTTTTTAAATTGGTTAACTTTGTTAAATTGGTGGCATTGGCTAAATTGGCTGATTTGGTTAAATTGCTTGAATTGGATAAATTGGCTGAAGTGGTTAAATTGCTTGAATTGGATAAATTGGCTGAAGTGGTTAAATTGCTTGAATTGG
>NC_056522.1:70635994-70670315 GCF_019175285.1 Sceloporus undulatus | reverse complement strand
TTTAAATTTGGCTTTTTGGGCTGCCCCTCTCCTCCTCCTCCTCCTCCTCCTCCTCCTGCCTCACTCCGACATGCCAGGACCAGATGCCAAGACCAGCAAAGGTAAGAAAAACACTTTTTTTCTTTATCCTTTAGAATGGGACTGACCATGGGGTTGCATGTTCAGATTTTGGGTTTTTGGCCTTTGGGTTTGAGTTCTGGGGTTCTTTGGTCATGGGTGTGATGATTTGAGAGTGTGGGGTGTGACTTTTGAAAGTCTGGCCTTGATTTGATGTGGGCCATAGAGTGTGGTTGCTTTTTAGATTTGGGGTTGCTTTGGTCATGGCTGTGATGATTTGAGAGCAGGTTCTCCTCCTCCTTCCCCTGCCTCACTCTGAGATGCCAAGACCAGCAACACTTTTTTTCTTTATCCTTTAGAATGGGCCTGACCATGGGGTTGCATGTTCAGATTTGGGGTTTCTGGCCTATGGGTTTGTGTTCTGGGGTTCTTTGGTCATGGGTGTGATGATTTGAGAGTGTGGGATGTGGGATGTGAGTTTTGCAAGTCTGGCCTGGATTTGATGTGGGCCATAGAGTGTGCCCATGGGGTTGGTTTTTTAGATTTGGGGTTCTTTGGTCATGGGTGTGATGCCAGAGAGTGTCACCTTGGGGTTGGTTGCTTTGGTCATGGCTGTGATGATTTGAGAGCTCCCCCTCCTCCTGCCTGTCTCTGAGAAGCCAGAACCATCAAAGATAAGAAAAAACCTTTTTTTTCTTTATCCTTTAGAAAGTTTAGAATGGACCTGCCAGTCATTGTTAAGCTCTTTAGTGCCTCAGGCAACTTGTATTGTAGGGTACTTAGCTTAATAGGCCTCTATTGTGCCTTTGTTTTGACTTGCAGGTTCAGTCTGAGGTCTTGGAACGCATTAGTTATTCTCAATGGGAAAAGCGTTTCGGGTTACGAAATTTTCGGCTTACGAAAGAAATAGCGGAACGAATTAATTTCGTAACCCGGGGTACCAGTGTAGTTGTTACCTTCCCACCAAAGTGGTACCTCTTTGTCTACTTGCACTTTTGCTCTCGTAAAAGAGAGCTAACATCTGGTGTTCCACAGGGCGCCATTCTATCCCCCACGCTGTTTAACATTTACATGAAGCCACTGGGAGAGATCATCCGGAAGCATGGAGCACGGTGTTATCAGTATGCCGATGACACCCAGATCTATCTCTCCATGTCACCGACAGTGACTAAGGATGGCACCTCCCCTCTGGATCCCTGCCTGGGGTCAGTAATGGGCTGGATGAGGGAAAACAAACTCAAGCTGAATCCGGAGAAAACAGAGGTACTTGTGATAGGTACCCCAAGTCCAGACAGGGAAATTTGCCACCCTATCCTTGATGGGGTTATGCTTCCCCTAAAGGATAAAGCTCACAGTTTGGGAGTACTCCTGGATTCATCTCTACAATTGTCATCTCAAGTAGATGCGATGGCCAAGAGTGTTTGGTACCAGCTTCGGCTGATACGCCAACTGTGCCCGTGTCTGGACAGAAAGGACCTTGAAACTATAGTACATGCACTGGTAACCTCTCGCCTGGATTTCTGTAATGCGCTCTACATGGGGCTACCTTTGTACCAGGTTCGGAAGCTACAGCTAGTTCAGAATGCAGCAGCCAGATTGATCACAGGTACTCCGAGATCGGACCACATAACACCTATATTAAAATCTCTCTACTGGCTGCCTATTAGCTTCCGGGTGCAATACAAAGTGTTGGTCGTTACCTATAAAGCCCTACATGGCTTGGGCCCGAGTTACTTGAGGGAGCGCCTCTCCCTACATAATCCGCCTCGCACCCTCAGAACAACGGGGAAATTTTTACTTGATTGCCCCAAGGAAAAACTACCAGCAACTCACTGGAGGGCTTATACAGCGACAGCCCCTACCCTCTGGAACGCACTCCCAGAAAAGATCCGACTCTGTTCTATATTGGAAGCCTTTAAGAACACATTAAAAACCCACCTCTTTCAAGTAGCATATCCTCCCGATTCTGTTTAGATTAAGGAGTCCCCCCCCATAACTGATGGTTTTAAGGATCTGTATATGGTTCAGGTTTTTAGGAAATTGTATGAAATTGTGATTGTAATTACTGAGCCATTTTATTGTTTTGTACTGTGACATATGTCACATGCTTACTATGTTGTGAACCGCTTTGATCTACAGGGAAGGCGGTATATAAATAAAGTTTTTATAATTATTTATTATTATTTTACATGCTTTTGAACTGCTAGGTAGGGACTAGTGATGGGAGCGCACTTCATCACGTGTGCTTGGGTCTCAAACTCCCAATCTGCAGATGACCTTGTGGTCGTCAAAGTTTGCATCTTAACTGCTAAACCACTATATCTCCTCAATATTAAAATCCCTCCTAGATGTAATAGTAACCAATCTGGCAGCCATGTTTTGAACTAAGGGCTTTTATCACATGCAGATTTTAAGCCGCAATTTCCACAGGAAGGAAGTGGCATAGGCAATATTGATCCCTTGATGCCACTTCCCTCCCATAGCTGCCCAGTCCTTGACCTGTGTCTTTTCATTCACAGGAGAAACCCATGAATAAAATGCCAATTGCACACTGCTGTGGGTGCAAAAAGCTATTCCCACAGCAGTAGTGCAATTGGCAGTCACATGGTCTCACTGTCCCCTCCTCCCTCTCCCTTTAAAATTTTCCAACATTTTGGGCACTATTTCGAAGCTCTGCAGCCCCAGTCCAGTCAATTTTTGAAACTTTGGGGCTCTGGCGCTCCAAAATAGCAGGCAATTTTTTTTTAAAAAAAAATGAAAGGCATGCCAGGCAAGGCATGTGAGGGAAGGAAGAATTAAGGAGGCAAAGAGGAACGGAGCACAATGTCAGCAGCAGCCCCAGTCATGCTAAAAGAAGACATGCAGTGGTGGCTGCTCCTATACTGCTATTTTACCATTTATTTGCAAGTTGTGGAACTAGAGCACGAAAGAGGCTGGTGTGATAAACAAAACAACAGCCTAATGAATGAGGGTGTATGGAAATGACATCAAGCGGAAGTCATAATGATTCAACATAAAATAGTAACCTGAAAAACTGAAGCATCACATATACACAATACAGTAAAAAGTAAAATTGTAATCCTATGCTCGTTTTCCTAGGAATAAGCTCCACTGAACTTATGGGGCTTCTGAGTACTCATGGGCCGGACTGCAGAGATTACTATATCAGAAATGCAATAGAAGAACTTCAGCATCATGCTATAATTGCATTCTACATTAAACCATAGGTTCTGCACAAAACAAAAACTTGCAAGAAAGAGCAAGTTACAAGGCTAATATCTTTGGCAATATGAAAGAAAAACAAGAAAGTAAAATAATTCATCACCTTACCACTGGCACATCTTTATAAAGCAGTTGTCTGAAAACTTTTCACACACATCCTTTTCTCTTAGGGGACAACCCTATCTCACACACACACACCCCACGCCTATTTAAGTCTACTGTTCTACTGCAAATTTAAAACAACCAATCTTGGTTGCTGCTCCCTTTGCACACAGCCACCTTGGGAGCAGCAGCTGAGCAGCTGGCTGAGTAGCAACCAAGAAGCCTCTCACCTGTGCCAGCCTTACGGTAAAGGCCAGTGCAGGTGATAAGCTTATCAGTTGCTGCTCGACTAGCTGCTTAATTGGTACTCCCTTTGTAACTGGTCACTGTCACTGGCTGAGCAGTGTCAGAGAAGTGTCTAACCCATTCTGCCTTAGTTGTAAAGGCCAGCATGGGAAAGAAACTTCCTGCTCAGCCAGCTGCTTGATCGCTGCTCCCAAGGTAAACAAGTGCAAAAGAAGAAGCTTCTCTCTAGCAAGGAAGAACTCTCAATCCTTCATCAGGGTGGAGTGGGGTGCAGCCAGTGTGTGTATAGTGGGTTTACAGGGGCTACATGCTCTGTATTGGAGGCCTCTTCTCTTAGCCTATCCAATGAAAGAAAGTAGGAGCAGGCTGGAGCACACAAAGCTTAAGTAGGGTCGCAGACCTGAAAGCTCCTTTTTGCTGCTGCTTCTTCCCCACTGCTGCGTGCTCTAGCTCCTTGCTCCAGTAAGTCACTTTGTTTCAAAGTGGTGTTGTTCCAAGTAACAGAAATGGTACTTTGCACCCAACCTTTGCAAGAGTTTCCCGCCACTACTAGTGAAAGACGTGACTAAGAGAATGAGCTTACACAGGCAGGTGAAGAGCAGGAGATACCACCACATGAAGTGAGGCTTTATCATGGTTTTAAGGGACCCTGAAAAGAAGTTTCATGCAACTCTCATCCCCACCATGATCCTAAAGGCTGCTGGTTCCCCTTGTCTTTCTTGTGCACCATACTTTAACTAAAGCCCCCTTTCCCCCTCACTTTTCCCCTACAGCCCTTTTCCCTGCCCCCTGGGTCTTTTTACCCCTCGGGGGGGGGGGGGGGTACCACCCAATTTGTAAATCACTACTATAAAGCCTCACTTCCCTACAGAGAACACACCTTTCAACAAGAGCGGATGACCCCACTTGGCTTTTTACTATAATGAGTGAGCTCCTGTGGGCATCTTCAAGTCACCTATTACCTATGGTAACCTCATGAATTTCATAGGGTTTTCTTAGGCAAGCAATACTCAGGGGTGGTTTTGCCAGTTCCCTACTCTGAAAAATAGAAATATATACTGCACTTGATATTCACTGGCAATCCCCCTCTAAGTAATAACCAGAGCTGACCCTGCTTAGCTTCCAAGATCTGACAGGATCTGAAGCTTTTAGGCCCGCTTTACTACAACTTATCTCAGCTCAAATTCCAAGCCTAATTCTCCACCACCTTTTTAGTTGCTGTGCTACCCCACACCACTAGGAAAATAATGCAGTATTATCTAAAGTGCAACAAAATTGTTGGGTCTCATGTCTAGTATTAGTACACACATTTCCAATCAGCACACAAAAAATGTGCTATAGTTGTTTATAAACCTGGTGTGTTCAGAAAACCTATCAGTCTAATGGTCATTAAGACTTGCTTTTCTTGCTCTTAAACAAGAAAGATGTGCAGAAGAGGAATGGTGGATGTGTGGTTTTAGCAGCCTTATCCCGCCTAAAAATGATGCTACATTCCTGTTTGATCCGCAACAACTTTACAACACGATTTGGGGCGGGGGGGGGGGGTCTTTGCTTTCTTGTGTTTTTAGTGACTATTGAGAAAGGGGTTTACTGGAGACATTCACTGTTGGTTGCCAGACCTAAGAACCATCTCTTCCACCATCATAAACTTGATGGTGACTAGATAGTCCCTAGTCCAGGCACTTATTTCATTCCTTCTTCAAACAAGTTGGTCACATAATTTAGTTTTTATTTATCTTTTGTTGCTACTGGTAATGTGTGTATATTCTCTAAACACAAACACTGGAAGAATGAATGGAAGACGTACTGCTAACAGGAGTATTTAAAAAAAACCCAACAACAACCAAGTAAACTATATATTTTAAAATGCAGTGACAATTTTAAGTAACAAGTTACTTTTACTAAACAGTTAATACAGTTTATTAATAATGATGGTTTACAGCTCTGTGCAAAGAGTGTGTATGCATGCATGTGTGTGTACAGTACCTGGAGTGAAAGCATAGATCTCAAGGTATCTTTTGACATTGATACAACAAAGGAAAAAAAAAGATATCTCCCTGTAAATAACAAAAATCACTTTTAAATTGTAGCACCTCTTTCTTTCAACTGCTGCATCTCTATAAGGCTGTGGAATCATAGTATATTAACTGCAAATTCTCGTCATGTTCAAGGTCATTTAAACACAAGTACATTAGATGTAGAGCAGCATTTCATTTTCCCCATTCACTAACAGCGAATTTTACTCCAGAGGGGAGAAGGTGTTTGAATACCACTAACCTATAGAGAATACAGAGAATGTGTAGTGGAACAATTTTAGATACTTTTGTTTATGTTGGTTAATAATCTTATTTATTGTAAGAGTGTATTTTTTTTAAGGTACCTGCTCTTTAATTTCAGAAACTGGGGGTAATATGCTACATGTCTGTCTCAAATCTCATATTCCCTTACTTCATTTGGAACTTGTTGTTGCAATTCTTTTAAGCTTGATTCATAAAATCATAGAATCATAGAGTTGGAAGTCCAAACCCCTGCCATGCAGGAAATCCAAATCAAAGCATCCCTGACAGATGGCCATCCAGCCTCTGTTTAAAGGCCTCTAAGGAAGGAGACTCCACTAAACTCTGAGGGAGTGTGTTCCACTGTCAAACAGCCCTTACTGTCAGGAAGTTCTTCCTAATGTTGAGGTGGAATCTCTTTTCCTGTAGCTTGCATCCATTGTTCCGGGTCCTGTTCTCTGGAGCAGCAGAAAACAAGCTTGCTCCCTCCTCAATATGACATCCCTTCAAATATTTAAACAGGGCTATCATATCACCTCTTAACCTTCTCTTCTCCAGGCTAAACATCCCCAGCTCCCTGAGTTGTTCCTCATAAGGCATGCTTTCCAGACCCTTCACCATTTTAGTCACCCTCCTTTGGACATGCTCCAGTTTCTTAACGTCCTTTTTAAATTGTGGCGCTCAGAACTGGACACAATATTCCAGGTGGGGCCTGACCAAAGCAGAATACAGTGGCACTATTACTTCTCTTGATCTAGACACTATACTTTTATTGATGCAGCCTAAAATTGCATTGGCCGTTTTAGCTGCCGCATCGCACTGTTCACTCATGTTCAACTTGTGGTCTACTTGGACTCCCAGATCCCTTTCACATGTAGTTTCATTCAGCCAAGTGTTCCCCATCCTATATCTGTGCATTTTATTTTTCTGCCCTAAGTGCAGTACCTTACATTTCTCCGTGTTGAATTTCATTTTGTTAGCTTTGGCCCAGCTTTCTAGTCTATTCATGTCATTTTGAATGTTGAAGCAATAAAATACTAAATAAAGTAAAGACTTTCAATGGTAAAAGCCACTAAAATAATTTATTCTTTGCTCATAATGGGAGGTTTTTTTTTTCTAGGAACAGGAATTAAAAGGCATGGTGGGCGAGAGAACACACACAGTTCAGGTTGCCTGGCAGTATTTCTATATTAAGCTATTTTGTATTGGCCAGTAATATCATGCTTTAGATTAGAGCCATATAGAACAGATATAACCCTGTTAGATCAAGTAATCTTGTGTAGTAAATGTGTTACTTTATATGAAACTCACCCAAGTGTCCCATTCTTCATTACAAAATATCTCACTTTAGTGGGGTTTGGGGAGTTAAAAAGAAAGAACTGTATTTCCACCCCCTTTCTTAAAAAAAAGAAAAAAAAGAAGAAGCTTCCTGACAATGTTATAAGTTAATTCCAAGGAACCAGCCTAAAAGTAGATGGATCATAGCCTTAAACAGAAACGCAGCAACGAGGAGCTAATACAGAATGGCTTTTTAAAAAATTATAGACCAAACAGTGACTATAAGGATCACATATAGGATGCATTAGATACAAACTGAAACAACGCAAATACAACACTAACTGAAGAGCACATCACACACCTTGTAAACTAGAAGAGTCTGCCTAATTAACTGCTGTCTTGCAAGTTACATTTATGAGTACAGTGGACCCTTGTTATACAATGGGGTTTGCTTCCAAGATCCGTCATGTATAACAAAATCCGTGTATGCTCAAGTGCCATTAAATATAATGGCATAGCAAAATGGTGGCCCTTATAAAAAATGGAAAATCAAGATTTGATATTGGAAATGTATACTTTTTAAAAAATATTTTCAAACTGTGGATGCTTGAATCCGCGTATAAAAAATCCGTATATAAGAAGGGCCAACTGTACAAACATGAGCCCAAGTAAATTGTGACATTTTAAACTGTAATTCTAAAAATAATTGCCTGGGAGTAAGATTAACTGAACAAACTAGTGTCTGCTTCTCAATAGACATATATGAGTGTACATATAGGAGTGTACTGCAAAATGTACTACTATGATCTTTTCCATACTGTATACTGCAAAGATCCATACACTTAGTCAATCATATGAGAATTTAGCACCAAAGAGCACAAATTGATAACCCTTCTTTTCTTTCTTTCTAAAATGATCAGTGTTAGCACACCTTGGATGCCCTACGTTATTTTGGAATACAAATATTTTGTAACAATAGCAGCTATATAGTGGCCAACAGCATTTTCCTGGAAATGCCATGCTGTCCTTTGCAAAGCCAAATGAACCTCTATGAGTGATCACATAAGACCTGAGAACACGTGGAAAGGACCCATGTAATTTAATGGGTGTAAGTATTGCTTCTTCCCAACACCCTGCCAAGCGCATTTCCTCTTGAAGTTCAAAGACAAAGAGGCCTGTCAGCCTAAAGCAGTAAACCAATCTTCCTGCTAGCCTCCACTTTATTTCCCAACACTTCATCCTGTCCCAAACACCCTGGGGTTGTACTGATTTTATCACTGCTAGATTAAATCACTGCCACTACCACCAACCAAAAATATTCCTTTTGTAACTCTGACCATCAACCAGCTGGGAATCCCATTGTTTCTGGGATTCCTGAAAAATCCACTCTACTGCCGCAAGACACAGTTTACGCCATAAATATGCCCACCTGAGCACTCCCACATTGGTCCAGTTTTGAATCAGGAAGAAACTTTTTCCAATTCAGAGTTGACTCTTCAGAACTGCAGCCAAGACAGAGTGCTGAGCCACATTCCACACATAGCCTTCCCCAGATTGGAGCATGGCCCCTGAAACTGGTAAAGTATTGCCCTGCCCTGTAAATTGCAGTCTGCTAAGACACTTATATCTTTGTTCATATATGTGTTTGTGAGAGAGAATGTTCTTGTATAAAAGTTGGTTTCCCTTTTATTGTACAAATAAAACTATATTTGGACCTTGCGTTCTGGAAGTGGGTGTCCTCTCAATAAGTGGGTGTCCTCTCAGGACCCCCCTGCAATTTGGGCAACAACTGTAAATGCATACCTAGTTTGAAATAAATCCTACCAAAATTAAAGGAAGTTACTTCCAAATGAACATGAATACCAATTTTGTTGTATTCAGCATCCTAATGAAAAGTCCAGAGACTGTTACTAGAATCATAATCACATGTCCACATTTCATGGAAGGCATTGATACTGCTATAAGACAACAAATTGGGAACAGTAAATGATTTTTCATGGAAAATATCAGAAAGTTCTGGACATAAATTTAACTTACATGTTAATGTATATGCATGTCTTCTGGATTTTATGGGTTACCTATTCTGCATTCTCAAGATGTGGCAGGCTACAAATTAAAATGACTATTTCTTCTATTTGTGGGTTTGTACAGTCAGCCCACATATCCACGGATTTTTTATCCACAGATTCAAGCTTCCATGGCTTGAAAATAATGGGAAAAAGCATACTTTCCAAATAGCAAACCTTGATTTTCTATTTTATATAATGGACACCATTTTGCTATGCTATTGTGTTTAATGGGACATGAGCATCCATGGATTTTGGTATCCACAGAGGATCCCTGAACCCAACCTCAGCGGATAACAAAGACCCACTGTATTCCAATATACTAGTAAACTTAAAACCAGCCCATATAACATCAATTGATTAATATCCAATGATTGGAGATCCCTTGAACATATTAAGTCACAC
The DNA here is from genome assembly GCF_019175285.1 of Sceloporus undulatus. NCBI lineage: Eukaryota > Metazoa > Chordata > Lepidosauria > Squamata > Phrynosomatidae > Sceloporus > Sceloporus undulatus. Next base: position 70,660,663 of record NC_056522.1, on the reverse strand, counting down.
ATACACACTTTAGAAATGGAGATATTTTGTCTAGAACACTACAGCACACAGAACAGGCTTCCAGAACTTTTTAACAGTCACAATAACTTAATGATGGAGGGGAGTACACTATCTTTGGCATACTTCCATTTTTTTTGTATGACTGAGAATATGAAAATAATTATATATATATATTATATAAATTTTAACAATTGTAAAATAACTCTAATGCACTGAATCACTGTTTTACTCGTACATTTGTTCATTTTGTTACATTTTAGCAGCAGCTGAAGCTTTTTTTGGTTTGGTTTGAACCACTACAGGTTCAGTAACTGGCTGAAAATACAACTGAGAAATACAGTATGCTGTACAGTACTGACAACTGGCAGGGCAGGCCATAGTATGCTTTACGGCACAGAATGCTAATGAATCTAAAGGATTTTACCAACTGTAATTCCAAGGGAGTTGTTTACATTATTCTGTGCCCATGTAATAAATTATAGACAGAAGTAACTTAGAATGAGGATCACAGCACATAAGAGTAATATGAGGAATTATAATGGAGATACCCCTTTAACTGAGCAGTTTGCTTAGGTTAACCATAATCTAGATTCATTAAAGGTTTTTGTTATTGAAGAGATTCACTTCCAGCAATAGTGTTCTCCACAATATACTTCTTAAGGGGAAGCCTTTTGGATCTTTAAATTCCAAATGATCTCCCCAAGTTTGAATGACTCCTATTTAGGTTTGTCATGTTTTTTGGTAGTTCTAGGTGTCTTGTTAGGACTATCTAAGAAAGACTTTTTAAAAGTTTTACTCATTTAGTAATTTGGCAAATGGAAACGTGGATTCATTAGTAAGAACTGTCTATCACTGACTGTTGTTCTCACCCGTTAATTAATTTTAATGAATTTCTTTACTATATGGTGCATATGAATGTGAAACCTTTGTTATGCTTCTTTTCACTGTGAGATGAATGTGGTGGATAAAAACAGCTTTGCATACAGTGCGCCCCCGCCATATATGGGCTTACCATACGTGGATGGCAAGGCCCCATAGAATGAATGGGGTGTGTGCCCCTGGCACATGGCCCATTCATAACGATGGGACTTGAGTTCCTGAGTTTTTTGCCTTATGCGGGGGCATCCGGAACGGATCCCCCCATGTATGGCAAGGACAGACTGTATTATATACCTTATTGAAGTTGGTCAACATTTGTATATTCTATATTTTTTTCACACATTAATAGAAGTCATATTAGAAATCAACACATTATTGTTGATTAACTTTTGCTAGGTAGGAGTTAAGATTACTGCATCAATTATACATCTTGGAATAATACATCTTATTGAAGTTATTATAAATCTCAAGTTGATTGGAAAATGCATGTACGAATTGACTGAAGAAGATTCTGTGAAAATGACATTACGTTTTACAGAGTGGCAATATTTTTTTTTTCTTATAAAGGTTGGACTCTTTATATCTTCAAGTTTAGGCATAACCTACATAGACTTTTTATAAATCTCAGGTTGTGAAAGCGCAATTAACCCATGTTGGCTAAATTTTTGTCTATCACCTATGGAAACGGCTGCATTGTATGTGCGGCAGCTAAAAAGGCCAATGCAATTTTAGGCTGCATCAATAAAAGTATAGTGTCTAGAGAAAGAAAAGTAATACTGCCTCTCTATTCTGCTTTGGTCAGGCCCCACCTGGAATATTGTGTCCAGTTCTGGGCCCCACAATTCAAAAAGGACATTGAGAAACTGGAGTATGTCCAAAGGAGGGTGACTAAAATGGTGAAGGGTCTGGAAACCATGTCCTATGAGGAATGACTTAGGGAGCTGGGGATGTTAAGCCTGAAGAAGAGAAGGTTAAGGTGATATGATAGCCCTGTTTAAATATTTGGGATGTCATATTGAGAAGGGAGCAAGCTTGTTTTCTGCTGCTCCAGAGACTAGGACCCAGAAAAATGGATGCAAGCTCCAGGAAAAGGCGGAACTTCCTGACAGTAAGGGCTGTTCGACAGTGGAACACACTCCTTCGGAGTGTAGTTGAATCTCCTTCTTTGGAGGTCTTTAAGCAGAGACTGGATGGCCATCTGTTGGAGATGGTTTGATTGAGATTTCCTGCATGGCAGGGGGTTGGACTGGATGGCCCTTGTGGTCTCTTCCAACTCTACGATTCTATAAAGTTGTAATTGTTTTGCTCTTGTTAATAGATTCCATTAACAATCTTCAAGTATATTCTGTTCAAATTACAGTTGTCATATAATTTTAGTAATATATTATCCATACTATTATAATGATATATTTGATATTTACTTTTCTAATTGTTAGCTTTAGATAATTAAGACAGTCAATTTTGGTAAGAGATCATTCTGCATTTTCATACTGTTAGCAAAATGCATTACACAAACCTTCAAAGCTCACAAGCTTCTTCACCAGGCATTTTGGAGGAGAAATGTCATGATGGAGGGTCACAAAGCAGATGTCAAAACTGATGGTGGTGGTGGGATATTTGATACAGATAAAGGACATGCGCCTTGTGGACCATAAGGGATTTAGGATAAAAAAGCAAAGCAGTTTTGTAAAATATCAGTTGTTGCTGTTGTGTGCTTTCAAGTCATTTCCAGCATATGACTTACCCAAGGTCACTCAGTGGGTTTCATGGCTGAGCAGGGGAATCAAATCCTGCTGTCAAGAGTCACAGCCCAACACCCAAGACATTATGGCACAAAGGCTCCCAAGGTATTTATTGCTTCTATTATAAGTTATATTTAATTACATTAGTTTACCCTGTATATCAGAAAAGTTTGAATAGGTTTATACTATAGTGGACCCTCAGTACCCATGGGGGATCCATTCTGGATTCTCCCTGCAGATGCCAAAATCCATGGATGCTCAAGCCCCACTGACCTCAATAGTGATGAGGCGAAGCACCACACCACCATTGGGGACAATGGCACTTTGCCCCTCCTGGCCACCTGAAGCCTACCTCACTGCTTCACCATGGCGGGTGGCAGGAGACTACCTCCTCCTCCTCCTCACTGCTGCCACCTTTTCCTTCTCTTGCTTTCTCCCTCCCTCCCTCCCTCCTCCTCCTCTACTGACGCCCCCCCTACAGGCCTGCCATATTTTAAGCCTGGTTTCACATTTGTCCCTTACCGCCATACGACTTATCCAGAGGAAAGAGCAGCTGCTGCTCAAAAGAATCAGGCAAGGCGGGCAATGGCTGGGGAGGGAGGAAGAGAGAGAGAGAGAGAAGGGGAAAGGAGGGAGACGAAGGGAGTGACTATGCCACTAGTGCATACCCGCCTGCCCCAGCCCCGCCTCGCCTGGAGAGAAGGGGAAGAAGAAGAAGCAAGCTGCGGAGGGTAGAAGAGCCTGGGAGCCTAAGTCCCATCACAGCACTCTTTGTTCTTTCTGTTGTTGTTGTTGGGTGCCTTCAAGTCCTTCTTGACTTACGAGAGCCCTAAAGCAGTGGACCCATTGTGGGTTTTCTTGGCAACGTTTGTTTAGAGGGGGGGCTGCCACTGCCCTCCTCTGAGGCTGGGAGAGTGTGCTTTGCCCAACGCCTCACCTGCCTCTGTCCTCCTCCCCCCTCCCCGCTTTGCTCCTTCCTCCGTCCCCTTCTTCCTCCTGCCTTCTCTTCCTCTTCCCTGCTGCCGCCACCTCTTCCTCCTTCTCCTCTGCCACCACTCCCCCATGGGCTTGCCGTTTGCAGATGCTGGAATCCACGGATGGCATGTCCACTGATACAGAGGGCCTACTGTATGTATAAACTTTTGCTATACTTCTTTATCACATCCCTGGAGAATTGTGACTATTTTAGAAACAGCTGAAAACCAAAATTTAATATCTTAGTTGTATACTTTAGCATATCATATCAAGGGGAGAATAATTACAACATTACTGTGATTTCAGTAATCTATTACATCTGTCAATTTTTGGAAAAGCCATGGAGCAAAGACATGCACTCATTCAAGAAAATATTATTTAAAACAATTGTTTCAGACAATACACAATATTGGGCCAATATGTTCTCCCCGTTCCTTCAGAATGGCAGTGAAGTTAAAAATTATAAGCTTTTACAGTCGCCCCTTAGAACTTGTGGGGGATCTGTACCGCACCCTCCCTGCGAGTTCCAGATCTCACACAAATACAAGCCGCATAGGCTTGAATGGGGCGTGTGCATGCAAGGCACGTGCTGCACATTGCATGCCCCATTAAGTTTAATGGCGGTCGCCCTTCCGCAAATTTTCAAGTCCATGGACTTAGAGGGGTGATTGTACTTCTACTGGCAGAATAACATCGTTATCAAAGCAGTAAATCTTGGTCAATCTTAATATATTAAGATTGTTAAAACATATTAGTGACATACTTGTTGTGTGGAGTGGATTGAGTACAGTCAGCTGAATAAAGTGGTAAGCTGTAGTCAAAAACAGAACTGAAATTGTCAAATATCCTCATTTCAGAGTACTGTATCTGATCTCACTACTCATTGTAGGTTATTCCAGTAACAATGAACTAGTGCTTATCAGGATGTCTGAAGCAACTCATGTCTGTATCTTCCTAAAGCCTCACTATCCGGAGCATTTTTAACAATATGGGAAAGACATTTATATAAAGGCTCTCAGAAATACCTATCCTGGTATCAGAAAACATTTTTCCACATTTAGGATTTCAAACTGCTTTTAAAATTAAGATTTTCAACTTGCATGACTGCATAAATGCTATAAATACAAAAGTATTCCACTTCCTTTATAATTCACATCTGGTCCCACACCCCCTTTATGTTAAAATAAGCAGGTTTCCTTTCCTGCCGAGAAAAGCTACAAAGCCTCCTTTCCTGTCAGAAACAGAGCAAGCAAAGTAGTTACCCATATAAAATTACAAATCTGATTGGCAGTACAGAATTACGTGAACAAAAGTAAATATTATATTATGTTATATTTATAAATAAATGACATACATTATAAACACCTGCGAAACCAAGGTCAGGCCTTAATTCAAAACTATAGCCCAGAGTAGCAAATACTTTTCTCTTTCACTGTTTGAGATAACATGTTTAAACCAGTGAGGAAAAAATTGTTATCTTTTGAGCTTTCTATTAACAATAAAATTCTATGATAGCTATTTTCAGGAACATGAAAATAACAATTTTCAGTGACTATCTTATTAATTGAAATGTTGTGGTTTTTAAAATTTTCCACCAATTTTAAAGAAAAATGTACTTGAATGTGTACACTATGATGTACAGATAAGAAAAAGGACCAAATTTAATAAATCAAAGGCTAGAATGTAACGATTTTGTCTCTAATGACAGCCACCCTCTCTGGTTTTTTTGGGGGGAGGGGGGTAATAGGATGGAGACAACTACTATATTTAACTTGTACGATTTTACATTTTAATTTCTACAGTTTTTAACTTATTATTTTAATGTGATGATTTTAAATTGTGTATTAAAATTTCATTGTTAGGTTCTAAATGGTCCTTTTAGTGAATCGCCTTGGATCCTACTACAGGGAAAATGTGGCATATAAATGAAACAAATAAAAATATACTATAGTAGAAGCCATAGAGTCCTTCGCCAAGCCAGGCAAACACATAACTGGACTTTGAAAAGTTATGTTGCCATAGAAGATAGTGGAAGACAGTGAGGCCTGCTTCATCAGTCTTCCTGGCCTAATGCAATGACGTCTCCTGGACTTTTAATAACCAGTGACTAAACAGGGAGAGTCATATGATAAACTGGCAACAATTCACCCTGTGTGCTCTATTTTTCTTAGAATTATAGAGCTGGAAGAGGCCACAAGGGCCATCCAGTCCAAACCCCTGCCATGCAGGAACACAGAATCAAAGTACCCCTTGACAGATGGTCATCCAGTCTCTGTTTTAAAACCTCCAAAGAGACTCCTCCAGAGTGTGTTCCATTGTCAAACAGTTCTTGCTCTCAGGAAGTTCTTCCTAGAGGTAGAACTTCTCTTTCTATAGTTTGAATCCATTGTTCTGTGTGCTATTCTCTGGAGCTGCAAAAAATAAACTTGCTCCATCTTCAGTATGACAGCCTTTCAAATATTTAAACAGGGCTATTACATTGCTTCTTAACCGTCTCGTTTCCAGGCTAAACATATATAGGGCCTGGACAGGCCAAAATAAAGCTGCTTCAGGTCACTTTGGAGGTATGCTATTTAAATGACGCATGCATCCTAAGAGGCCAGAAGCTATGCCAAAGCCATGTTCCAGTCTTAAGGAGTGGGGTGCAGCTTTGGTACAGCTTCTGGCCTCTTAAGATGCATGTGTAATTTAAATAGCATACCTCCAAAGTGACCCAAAGCAGCTTTATTTTAACCTGTCTGTTCGGGCCCATAGCTACCTAAGTCTCTCCTCAAAGGGCATTTGAAAGGAAGCAGGCATCTTTAATTATTGAGGGGGAGAGGTTGGCCAGTTTTTCATTTACATTTGCAAAATACAGGCTATTTTCCAAACAACAATTTTTATATATAAAATAGCACTCGACTGACATGGCTATTTTGTCTCACTTGTTTCACAAGCGCATGCTTAATGTTTATACAAAACCTCAAAGCCACCAGTCATCATTTTATTTGGATCGTGCCCTTTATTCATTAGTACATGCCAACTGGGTTAGATTCCAAGTATACCATTTGAAAAAACAACCATCGCTGAGGAATGTCAACAAGAAACTTGCAAAGCCGATGGAAGACCAGGTTTTCCAAATATAATCTGAAATACTGTTGTCAATGCTGTCAAAAATGGTCAAGTTTCATCCTGTTCAAACAAAACACACACACACACACCACACACACGGCTGGTGTCTACAGTTAAATAAGGTGAAGGAAGTTTTAGGAGTTTAATAGCTGAGAGCATGTAATTATCATTTTTATTTAAACCACATTCTCACATCCCAGACCATTTGCTTTCAACTTCAGAAAACATTTTTGATTAAAGCCAGGTGTGCAAGGAACAAAATATATTAATGTTTCCCTACAGCCTCCTCTGTCAACATACTTCATTCTCAAGACATCAACATTCCTTAGGTTACATTTCTGCTTCTTATCAAAGGGAGCCCATTCAACAGAAGCAAGCTACTACATCAGTTTAGAAAAATCCCTTTTAACAAAAAGAAGCCAATAAGGAAACTACCTACTCTTCAAACAATTAGACACTACTTTTTCTGTACAGGCATATTTCACTTAAACCCATTGACAAAGAAGCTCCTTTTTACAAAGTCTTTATATGTCCACATGTTGTAGACCCATCTTTTCCTCTAGCTCCTGTGTAGCTGCAGATTTTTGTTTTATTTTTTGAAGCATCAGCATTAGACAGATGGTTAAAAAGGGCTTGAGAAGCACAAGATTTTTGGGCAGATTGCACCAGGGACTCTGCCACAAACAGTGCAAGAAAGCTTGAGCTCTTCTACACTAGCTAACCCTACTGTGGCTGTGTAGCCTGTGTAAATAGCAACTGCTTCCAGAATTCCCGACCGAGCTGTACAACAGTGGAACACACTCCCCCCTGAATGTGGCAGAATCTCCTTCTTTAGAGGTTTTTAAACCGAGAATGAATGGCCATCTGTTGGGGGTGCTCTGACTCTGTATTCCTGCATGGCAAGGGGGTGGACTTGATGTCCCTTGAGGTCTCTTCCAACTCTATGATTCTATGAATAGCAGTGTACACAGCTAATAAGATGTCTCACCAAGAACATCCAGCATTTTAAAAAAAAGCAGAGATGTGTAAGTTTGGCAATCAAAATGGAAATCATAAGAAAAATGGAGGCTAGTAAAAGAACAAAGTAATCCCTGGAGGCTCCCTGAAGGCTGAAAGGAATCTTCAAGTGGTTTTTAGAAGATTCCATAGATTTTCTCTACTGTGCATTACTTGACCTAGCTGTTTCATTTCATATTAACATATTTGTTAGTTCTGAATGAAACATTCAGTGAAGCATGTTAACTGCTCTTCTTTTTTGTGGTGTAGGAACCTATCCTAATTCTCTCCATGTTATTTCTGCCTCTGGACCAAAGTTTCAGCTGAAGTAATGTGCAGGAACACATCTACTGAGGTATACCTCAGATTGAGGCTCACTTCCTGACTGAATGCTAATAGAGCAATCATATGCAATGGGGAATGGGCATATCATTTGCAGTTATACTGTCTCTTGCCCTGCTCTCTGTAACTTATGAAAATTGTCCCTGTCCTTTCCCCAAGCTCTTTTATTTTTGTACCATAGACAGAAAGCAAGCCAGCAGAAAGTTGTTCTTTAATCTCTGTATAACACCTAAAATATTAGTATAAATATATGCTTCAAATTCTTAAATTCTTTTAATGCTCATTAATTTTAAAAACCTGACTCAATAAGCAGTCAAACCATGGTTTGGAAAGGTTGTTCCCATCCTATCGAGAAAGTGGCATAACCTGTTTGCAGAAAAAAAGCAGACAAACTTTAAAATTCCAACCTGTAGTTGTACCTTAAAATTTAGTTAAAAAGGGAGTCATACTACCAGCACTTTAAGGCTTTAGATGCCTAACATGACTGTATGAATTAGTGGTCTAGTCCATGTCTGTGGACTTTTTGATAAGATAATACTGATCTGAGCTTGGGTCTTTATAACACGCTCACTGAACTAATGAACATAGCAACATATATCTTTCACATATATGATCCTAAACATACTTAAATATATTTTAACATCCTTTCAGATAGATCAATCTTCCAGTCACACAAATGTTATTACAAGCTATTCATACACCACCTAACGTCTATGTACCCAATTACTCCAACATTACATATAAAGGTTTGGCATTTCAAGGAAATCATATTGGCCTGCTAAAGCTGTGATTTTTGCAAGCCAACAGTTTTAAATTCTCTATGCTCAGCACATTTTTATCTAACACTTCCTGAATGGCTACTTCCAACAACTCCCATGTGCTCAAGCCTGGAAACATCTATGATCTGTGCATCACTTCTTGACTGAACACTAACAGAGCAATCATATACATGTCTGTTAAGAATTAAGTCTATAAGGATTACTTCCAGTCAGTAAACGACAGCCTCACACTATCCACAAAAATATTCAGTAACTATTTAATGCCAGTCACTACTTCTATCCATCTATCTGCTACTAATAGTTAGCTTATTTACTACTAGTTTTTACTACTAATAGTTAGCTATTAAATTATTGCTGCATGAGGGATTACTACCTACCATTGAAAAGACAGACCTTGATGCAGTATGAAAACTGAGCAAAAAGAAAAGGAATAGGACAGTACAGTTGGCCCTATGTTTTCACGGAGGTCCATTCCAGACCCCCCCCCCCCACGTGAAAACAGAGACTTGCCTATATTCAAGTCCCATAGGCTTGAATGGGGTGCATGCCTGTGAGCGCATGTGGGCACAGAGGCACAGCCCATTAAAAATAACGGAGGTTGCCTCTCTGTGAATATTCAAGAGACAGTAATGGACCTTAAGAAAGGAGGGCTGACTATAATAGAAAACCAAATAAGGCAAGTCAATTTAAGAAGGACTTTGGTGAATAGGAGTAGGAAGCACTTTCAAGTTGACAATTAGAAAACAGTGTTCTAAGCAGTCACTAATCACAGAAGCATCACACAATTAAGGTTCTGTGGCACCTTTAACACTAATATATTTAATACTATGGCTAAATCTGTTTAGAAGATGCCACAAGAAGTCTTGTTACTTGCTTAAATAAACATACCTTTCACTTTGAAAGAAAAGAAGACAGAGTAATAGGGGCTGAGCTTTAGAAAGAAAGAAGCTAGAACATGAGTGTCTGTATTACATGTTATTGTTGTTGTTAACTGCCCTCAAATATGTGTATTACATACAAGAACCTAAATAAAAGTAGAGGAAAGTCAAACAGAGATGTTATGAACCACCTAGAGAGGGAAATCATCAAGGAGAGGAGGAGGAGAACAGACAAGCAAAAGAAACTACAGGCAAGGTTTTAAAATCAGCAAAAAGAACAGGCTACACTTTGGAGATACTACAAAGTAGTGGGGGAGGGGACTTTCTTTGGTGGGGGCCATATCCCTTTATATTAATCTGAAATTAGTTTGAGGTCTGTGGGTGTTCAACACCCTGCTGTGAAGCAATGTCTTGGAAAGAAGCACACACATACATTGAGGTACTGCAAGCCATTCAGAGGCTGCAACTCTTAAGATACAAGAAAGATGACAGTATAGATAATGGTATTAGAGAAGCTGGGAGTTGTGGGGAAAGAGAGGGGGTATTCTCATTCTTATATTCCCTTTGAAATATTTATGGAATATTGGGAAGGAGAAGAACATGGGGAATTGAATAAAGGATGGGCAGGAAGGCACAGCAAGTAGATTTTGAAATTCATTTTAGAGCAATGCCTTTATTAGAACAAATAAAATACCATAAAATGCTGTGCAAATTTTGAGTTTTCCAGAACTCCACAGAAGGCAAGCTCTTAAACTAAACTGGGATGGGAGAGGAAGAGCTGGCTGATACTGAAGACATTTCATTCACAGTCTTAAAATGCAATGAAGGAGGAAGCAACAGATATGCAAATTAGGCTCTCCTAGGTGTTCTGCTCATTTCAGATTGTATCTGTGGATGTCTTTAGATTGTACCTGGCTGATATAAGGACACATACAACAGCTGGTTCTTTAATTTGTTTTAAGATATAAAATCCAACTGCTACCTGGAACTGTCTCCAGGCTGTGGTTACTCCTTTTTTATTTATTAGCTAACCCATCCACCAAATGACAGTTCTATTCACTAAATGGCAATCTGCCCTCACCATCAATACGATTTGCACAACAGTAAATAGCTACTCTGTGTGACAAAACAGAAATCCAATAAACAGTGAACCCAGGTTAGGAAAATCACAAAGGCTCCCCCTAGTAGGTAGGAAACAAAGAAACTAGACAGTTTTGATATTAACAAATCTATAAATTTTCAGATGCTGTATTTGGGTTAAAAAGTGAATATAAGCAAAACAGGGTGGTAGTTGTTGTTGTGTGCCTTCAAGTCATTTCTAACTTATGGTGACCCTAAGGCAAACCTATCAGAGGATTTTCTGGGGCTGAGAGTATGTGTCTTGCCCAAGGTCACCCAGTGGATTTCGTTGGCCTAGCCAGGAAACAGGCTGAGTCTCCCTTCTGAAATGCTTGGGACCAGAAGAGTTTTGGATTTTTGAATATTTCCTTTTACATCTTGGAGGTGGGAGTCTGGTCAACATAAAATTCATTTATGTTTTGTATACACATTATAAACATAACCTGAAGGTAATTTTATACATATTATTTTTACTAAATGTGTGCATTGAACAAAATTTGTGTGCATTGAAACATAAGAAAACAAAGATGTTATCTCAGCTATCTATGAAATAATTTTTGGAGTATTTTGGAGGCTGGAATTCTGGGAAAGGGAGATTCAACTGTAGTGGTGGGTTGTCATGTCAAGAAGACACTTGCAGGTTACAAGTTGAATGGCTGTGAGGAAAGATTCTGGTGTAATTTGTGTAATTTTATACGTAATACTTTTAAATAATTTTCTGCATGAAACAAAGTTTGTGTACATTGAACTATCAGAAAGCAAAGCCGTCACTATCTCAGCCGTCATGTGGACGATTTTGGAATATTTTGGAATTCTAGATAAGGGAGATTCAACCTGTATTGTAACCCAACAACATATTTCGGTTTGTGTCCAGTTTTATGATACAACGATGTAGAGGATCTTGCTGTGATTCAGTGGAAAACTGAAAAAACAATACCACTCTCACTTTGGGAACCAAGACAAAATTGTATCCAAATGGATCCTGTAGATGTAGAAACTATTTAATGGTTAAATATAGAAGTCTACAGATTCATAACAAACAAACAAAGCTAAGCTAACATATTTCTAAAAGTCTTACAAGCCCCTTTATTGTTATATATATTTTTTCTATGTCTACTTAAGTCCAAAACACACTGCAGAAATAATCCAGTTTGAGACTGTGTTAACTGCAGTTGTAGGAGATTTTGGGAACTGAGCTTTACTGTGGCACCAGAGCTCTCTGACAGAGAAGGTTAAATGTGTCACAAAACTACAGTTCCCAGGATTCCCTAGCATTGAGCCAGGGTAGTTGAAGCGGTCTCAAACTAGATTATTTCTGCAGTGTGTTTTGGACCTTAGTAAACTGGCTACTTTCCTGTAGCAAAAAACAAGAAGAGGGCTAGAGGGAGGCCTTTTTTTCTGTTCTGGTCCCCACAGCACCTCCAATCAGCTTCTCACACTAAGAATTTCAAAAGAGAGGAGCTGCCAGTACTATCTGCCTGATAACAACAGACTCTAGGAAGACTAAGAGTGCACATGAAACGATAGCTAGAATTAATATTTTTTATTTTAGTCGTACCCTCCCTTTCAGCATATTAAAGTATCTAAATAAAACAAGGATTTTAAATTTTTTAGCTGTTGTCTTAGTCTACTATGTAAACTACCTTGAAAACTTTTTGTACACCAGTTTTTTTGTATATTGGTTTTGAAAACCGCTGGATAAAATATTCTAAAACAATAATAAACCTCACCCACCCATTTCTCAGAAAGGTAGGTTTGCCTGACATAACATCAAGCATCAAAAATGTATTCAAAGTACAATAGGTAGTTAGGGATGATACCCAACCCTTCTCCCTGGCTCCAAGATCAGTAGAAGAACTGGATAGGAACCACTTGTCTCCTAATGATAAAATCCTGGTAATGTAATGTGTACAAAAGTCCCTCAAGTGCAGCTGTATTTTTGTTGTCCAGTGGTCAACATCTTCTATCAACACTGCCACAGTGCAATAAAAAACCCAGGTCTTGAGGAGGTGCTGAACACTGAAGTTCCCATTAGCCAAGTGCCAGGGGAGTGTCACATTACTATATAGGATTGTAATACTCCTATATAGCATCAAAGGTTTTGATCTGATGACCAGCACTGTCTATTTGGATGCTACACACACACACACACACACACAGAGAGAGAGAGAGAGAGCACAAAGCAGTTATATAGGTAAATAGAGCAGAATACACTGAACTTTCCACTAACATTCCAAATAAATAACTTTCCAAATAAACTGTCCAATAACATTTCTGAGCTTGACATTTTTTGAATTTTCACAAGGCAGACCATCAAAAATCCACCAAACCCTCACATGGTTCATTTCAGAGCTAGTACATTCAGCAGCCTGAAATGAAGAGCTATGTGATAGTCAGTAAAATGTTAAAAATCCAGCACTATATTAGTAGAATAGGACATCTTTCCTAATGACAACCCTTGTTGGTTGGACTCTGATGCTGTTAAATGTTCAAGAATCTTTTCAGTACTTTAAAAAAAAACCAGGGAACTGCATCAAAATAAATGGCTATATTTACATTCTATGAAGATGTGCATGGGAAGTATCAGAACAACTATGAGTAGTACAACTGCTAGTTTCACATTCATGATTCAGAAACTTTCTTTCAAAGATCTTCAGCATGACCATAATTCCATGAATGGCAGACTGGCAAGAGAAAAACTGCTCATCCTGAATAATAACACTTTACTATTTCCGTGACCACACCCACAATGACTTTCTTGTTTTGATTACAAAGCAGAACGTTAATTTACTAGGTCTTCCTTTCGATCACTGTAACAGAGGAGCCTCTGTAGCACGATCATTATATTAATTTGTTGCATGGGGAAATCATCAGAGAAATTATTGACTCCTGCAAGCATGCTGTCATGTCTGCATCCTTCCCTTATGGACCTTAGAACATTATGTGCATTTGTGTGGTCTGTTTTGGATGGTTTAAACTGCCACAAAGCCTGCTGACTAGGAAGCAAGTTTCCTAGATAGAAGCTTGTTTTAAGATACGTGTGTGTGTGTGCATGTGCCTTCAAGTTGCCTGTTGACTTATGTCAACCCCATGTATTTCATAAGAGTTTTCTTAGGGAAGGAATACTCAGTGGTAGTCTGGCCAGTTCCTTCCTCTGCAATATAGCATATAGCACCTGGTATTCCTTCAGGGTCTCCCATTCAAGTACTAACCAGGGCCAAGCAGCTTAGCTTCCAAGATCCAATAGGATTTGGTGCCTTCAGAGTATTTTGGCTGCTATAAATTAAGATAGCCAAAAATAATATGTGAATCTTTGATAGCTCTTTCTCCATTTGCCATTCATCCACATCTAGTGAATTGTGATTTTTAAAGTGCCCTGAAAAATAATCCTTGATAAGAAATGAGTTCCTGTGATGATGGGGAAAGGAAGAATGATGCCACCAAAACTCAGTGAAACCCCTGAATACTGTATTCCTGCGGGTGCAGGGTCACCAATTGCCCTAACTGCAAAGGAGGACAAGAGAATCTCTATGCCCTCCAGCGCAACTCTGCCAGAGGCTGACCATAGAGTTGTGCTGGAGAACCTGGAAGTTCCAAGGGAATACACTTCCCTAGCCATTTGGAAGTCCTCCAGCACCAGGTTCTGTGATCAACTTCTGGCAGACGTCGACGACCATAGAGTTGCACTGGAGGACCTGGAGATCCCTAGAATTGGTAAAAAGAGTAGTGTTTTGATTTGCTGTTTTTCCACATTCATGGGGGGCCCTTCACCCCTGACCCCAGTGAATATGGAGGGGCCACTGCATTTTGTTAGAGCCTACGTTTTACTTGAATGTCCTACATTTAACAGTGTCTTGTTCTCCTTTGCAGTTAGGTTGGAAACCATGTGGGGCGTGTCCTGGAAAAGGAGGACGTGTCTGCTCACCCTGCGCTCTACTCAGAGGTGCCCTTAGGGGACTGTGAAAGGGGAGGGGAGGAGAATGGCACTATTACTTCTCTTGATCTAGACACTATACTTCTATTGATGCAGCCTAGAATCGCATTGGCCTTGTTAGCTGCCGCATCGCACTGTTGACTCATGTTCAACTTGTGGTCTACTTGAACTCCTAGATCCCTTTCACATGTTGTCTCCTTAAGCCAGGTGTCCCCCATCCTATATCTATGCATTTCATCCCCCCCCAAGTGCAGTAGACGCACTATAACTCTGTTGATGCAGCCTAAAAATGGCATTGGCCTTTTTAGCTGCCGCATCCGAAAATGATGTGGGAGGCGTCCTGGAAGAGGAGGCCGTGCCCTGGCTCTACTCGGAGGCGTCCTGGCTTAGGGGAAAGAGGAGGAAAGCGGGTGCCACTCACTTTCGTCCTGCCGTTGATCTTGTAGTCGCCCAGCTTGCCGTTGCAGTGGCGGATGATGTCGTCCATGCTGTTCATGAGCCGCCCCACGGCCTTGCAGCCGGGCTCCTTGCCCTCCACCCAGGTGATCTTGTCTCCGCGGATGTCCCGCGAGGAGTCGCTCTTCTGGCTGACCAGCTGCCCGTCGGTGAAGCGGCCCGTGAGGTGCAGGGCGCGGACCTCGCGCTCCACCCGCCCGCCCAGCTCCTGGCCCAGGAACTCGTCCACCACGCAGATGCCGTGCTTGTTCATGCAGGGCACGATGTACTCCAGCGCCAGCCGCTGCGGCACCAGAGACTTCATCTGCCCGTTGGGGCGCAGCGAGGACGCGTCCCCGCCGCCGCCCGTCAGGTTGGACTTGTCCCGGTAGAGCAGGCCCGCCTCCCGGGAGGGGGCTGGAGCCGTCACCGCCGCCGCCGCCTCCTTCTCCTCCTCCCCTTCCTGCTCCTGGGCCTCTTTGGCAACGTGGTTGTTCGTGGTCCCCTCCGAGGTGGCGGTGCCCGCCTTGGCCGCCCCTTTCTTGGCCGCCGCTCCATCCCCTCCCGCTCCTCCCACAGCGGCAGCGTTGGCAGCTCGGCTATTCCCTTGGTGGTGGGAGTCCCCCCCGCCGCCTCCGCCCCGGCAAGTCAGCTTGTGCTTCTTCCAGTCCTGGCGCTGGTGCTCTTTGCTGCAGTAGAAGGAGCTGCGGCACCGCCCGCAGCGCAGCAGGTTCTCCATCTTCCCGCAGAGCTCGCAGTACTGGCGGTCGCTCAGGGCCCCGCTGCAGCCGCCGCCGCCGCCGCAACAACCCTCGCCATTGCTGAGGCCGCCGCCGCCAGCCCCGCCGCCGCTGTCATTGGCCATGCTGCCTCCCTTTCCGCAGGCTCACTTCTTCTTCATCATCATCATCATCATCATGGCCGTCGCCCCGCTCCTCGACCCTGCGCCGCGGCCTCCCCTCGGAGGGCGACACACACACGCCTCCCGCAGAGGCTCACTCCTCCCGTCGCCGCCGCCGCATGGCAGCCTCTGAGGGAGAGAAGGGAGGAGCGCCTGCCTCGTTTTCTCTCTCGCTCCCAATCGCTCCCCCTTCTCTCCCACTCCTTCTCCCCTTCCTCTCTGCTTGAAGGGAGCGGAGAGAATGACGGACGCCAACCGCCGTCGACGTCGTCGTCGCTGCTTTTCCGCCGGCGCGAGCCCAGGCCCCGCCCCTCGGGACGAAAGGGGCGGAGCTTGCGCCGCCACTCTCCGGCTCCGCTGTGCACGTACGCCACCGCTTCCCAGTCAGTCACACTCGGCCCCAACCGCCAGGCAAGGAAGGGAGGGGCAACTGTGCGCATGCGCGACCTTTCTGGCAGGGCGGGGCAAGCACCACGGAGTACACTTTTGACCCTCCCTATTTTCTGGGGTGAGGGGCACGAGACCCCCGTCGCGGATATGGAAATAGGCAAATAACAAAAGAACCACGTTTTTACCTTAGAGGACACCTCTCTAGGAATCTCTAGGTCCTCCAGGGCAACTCTGTGGTCAACATCCAACAGAAACTGACCATTGAACTGCACTGGAGGAGCTACAAATGCCTAGTGGAGGGTTCTCTCTAGGAATCTCTTTGAGGTCTTTCAGTGCAACTTTAGTTAAAGTTGACCATAGAGTTGCACTGGAGGACCTAGAGATTCCTAGAGAAGACATATTAAATCTGTGAATAATCAAAGCCACAAATATCAAAGCCTCAAATACGGAGGGATGAGCGTAGAGGGGAGTGGAGGGGGTCCTGGAGGGAGGTTGTTCTTTCTTTCTTTGGTCATGATTTATATAAGGTCCCAAACACACTGCAGGAATAATCCAACTTTGAGACCGCTTTAACTTGCCCTGGCTCAGTGTGAGGGAATCTTGGGAACTGTAGTGTTTTTTGTTAATTGTGGCACCAGAGCTCTGAGAGAGAAAGAGAGAGAGAAATTCCCTAGCACTGAGCCAGAGCAGTTAAAGGTTTATTACTGCAGTGTGTTGAGGGAGTTTTGGGCCTTTTAAAGCAAAACTGGGACGTTTAGCAAAGCTTGTGCTTTGTATTTGTTCCTGTTCTCAGGAGCACTTTGTATTTGTATACAAAGCACAGAAAGGACTTGAGCACACACAACAACAAACACAAAGCACAGTCTATCTGCTCAGGTGCATTTAATGGAGTCTCCAGAGTCCTAAGGTGAACCTATGTGAAAGGGATCTAGGAGTCCCAGTAGACCACAAGTTGAACATGAGTCAACAGTGCAGTGCAGCAGCTAAAAAGGCCAATGCGATTTTAGGCTGCATCAATACACAGAAGTATAGTGTCTAGATCAAGGGAAGTAATAGTGCCACTCTATTCTGCTTTGGTCAAGCCCCACCCGGAATACTGCGTCCAGTTCTGGGCACCACAATTCAAAAAGGACGTTTCTGAGAAACTGGAACATGTCCAAATGAGGGTCACTAAAATGGTGGAGTCTGGAAACTATGCCTTATGAGGAACAACTTAGGGAGCTGGAGATGTTTAGCCTGGAGAAAAGAAGATTAAGAGGTGATATGATAGCCCTATTTAAATATTTGAAGGGATGTCATATTGAGGAGGGAGCAAGCTTGTTTTCTGCTGCTCCAGAAAATAGGACACAGAGCAATGGGTTCAAAATAGAGAAAAAGAAATTCTACCTCAACATTAGGAAGAACATCCTGAGAGTAAGAGCTGTTTGACAGTGGAACACATTCCTTTGGAGTCTGGTGCAATCTCCTTTGGAAGTCTTTAAACAGAGGCTGGGTGGCCATCTGTCAGGGGTAATTTGATTGTGAGTTCCTGCATGGCAGGGGGTTGGATTGGATGGCCCTTGTGGTCGTTTCCAACTATGATTCCATCAATTGGTACATGAGCGATCATAGACTTGAGTCTACCTCCTCAGATGCATTTGGAAGTAAACCCAAGTCTGCCAAAGCTCATGCTACCAATTTTCCAAGGTACTGTACTACAAGGCGGGTTACAGACCGCCCGTTTGGGGCAGGCTGCACCCACCCCTTTCCCTGCTGTATCAGGGCCTCAGCATCCAGAGCGGCAGCTGCTGAGGCCCCGATCCGCCGCTTTTCAGGCTGCGGGGAAGCGGCAAAAGGCCCCTTCCCCGCAGCCTGGAAAGGGGTGTCCTTGGGGCTTGAAGCCCCAAGGACACCCCATGGCAGCAAGGAGGAGGAGAAAGGGTCCGCTTAGCCCCTTTCTTCTTTGGTCCACTGGGCGCAGCCGTGTGAAGGCTGTGCCCAGCAGACCAAACCAGGAAGGAGCTCCAAAACGGAGCTCCTTCCTGCTCCGCGCTAAGGGCACACTAAGCGCCCTGGCGCGGAGCGAGAACGTCACGTCCGCTCTGCCCCGTATAGAGGCGGTGCGGTCGTGACGTCCTCATGGCAGTGGCCGTGTGGAACGGCTGCCGCCATTTTGTGTGCGCAGAACACGCACTAGGGTTAGAGGGGTGCGGAAGCACCGCCCCTTTCTAACCCTAGTACGTGCTCCGCACGTACTTTCCTGCCCGTTTGTAACGGGCTCAAGAGCCCTTTGCAGACTGATTTTCCAGATTAACATGCCTAGGTCTTTTAATTTGAATTACAGGGTAGAATTCAGAGACAGCCCTGTTAATCTGGAATCTCAATATGTAGAGAGATGTTGTAGCACCTTCTTTGAGACTTAACTGTGTGAAAGAGGTTTGTTGTTGTGTGCCTTCAAGTCATTTCTAGAGACTCTATCATGCGGTTTTCCTTGGCAAGATTTGTTCAGAGGAGGTTTGCCATTGCCTAGCCGAGGCCACAGCATGTGACTTGCCCAAGGTCACCCAGTAGATTTCATGTCTGAGCAGGGAATTGAATCCTGGTGTCCAGCGTGGTAGTCCAACACTCAAACCACTATGCCACATGTAGCATAAGTTGTGTAGACTTGCATCTGAGGAAGTAGACCAAGAAAGCTTATGCTACAACTTCTTTTGCAGAGTTCGTCTCAAAGGTGCTGCAAGATCTCCTTGCACTCCTATCACAGGGTGAGTCTCCCTTCCCCAGAATTCCAAAAAACAAAATATCCCAAAAACCAAAAGTTTTTTCATGGTTGGCTAAGATAGCGACACCTTTGCCTTCTGGTGCTTTCATCTGCAAAATTATTTTAAAATATTGTGTATAAAATTACCTTCAGGCTATGTGTATAACATAAATTAATTTTGTGTTTAGACTTGGGTCCTATCTTCAAGATACCTCACTATGTAGATATCTGCAAATAAAGATATTCCAAAATCCCAAAAAAGTCTGAAATCCAAAACACTTCTGGTCTCAGGCATTTCTGATGAGAGAGACTCAATCAGTACAGTACTGGCCATTAAATTAGCCATTGCCAGCTACTAGAGCTGCATGTTTTATTTAGAAATGACGCATGTTGCAAATCTATCCTCAAAACTTAGTTCTCTTGCAAAAGCCTCTGAACACTTACGGGGAAGGAAGTCCCACTGAATTTACTAAAATCTCCTTCTGAGCAAAGCACACACCGATTTGGAATCAGTGCCTGCCATCCTGTGTACACTCACCTGGGACTTGAATGCTGAAAATAAACATGAAGGATCAGGATCTGTAGGTTGTACACAGGAAAGTTGAGACACAAAGCCTGCATTTTTGTTCTTATGTGCCTTCAAGTCAACTCCAACTTTAGATACACTATCCTAAGGTTTTCTTGGCAAGATTTATTCAGAGGAGCTTTGCTCCTGCCTAAGGGTAACAGCTTGTGGCTTGCCCAAAGTCCACAGCTGAGTGTGGACTTGAATGCTGATCTCCCTGAGTGATAGTCCAACCCTCAAATCACTAAACCAAGGCACTGGATTCTCTTTTAGTCCTGAAATTTATATCCTTTAATCCCAGGGAGCAGCAAATGGCGTAGTGGAAAGATTGCATTACTTCAGGGTTCAAGTGAGGATGCAAAGTTGTTCCCCCCAAATAATGTCCATGTGAAGAAATAAACACAAAACACATCTTGCTAGTAGTAATCAGAACACCAGAAAAGGATCTCACCCAACATGCTCTATGTTAGAGCCAATTGTTTACACAATGTACTATTTACTATCAATGGTGGTTGTTGCATGCCTTCAAGTAATTTCCAATTTAGGGAAACCTTAAGGGAGACCCATAATGGGGTTTCCTTGGAAAGATTTTTTCACTGGAGATTTGCCATTGCCTTGGCCTGAGGCTGAGAGACTGGTTTGCTGAAGATCACCTCATGGGTTTCACGGCCCAGCAGGAAATCGAACCCTGGTCTTCAGAGTAGTAGTCCAACACTCTTTATGCCACACTGACTTTAATTTGCTACAAAGTTACTGTGAAAACCAAGCTGGATAGCCTAAGAAGACACCTTTAATTTGGCTGGTTCAGAGCCCTGGGAGGAAAGATGGTCCCAATCTGAAAGGTCCTCACCCCAAGATAGATCAGCAGGTTAAAGTATCATTTGGGCATCATTATACCCTTTTGTGCTTCCTTTTGTAATGCTTGTTTAGCTCATTTTAACTGTCAAAAAGCCAAGAATCTCCTTGCAATTCCCGTTCATTTCCCAGAGCCAAGCTAATGCATTCTTTGTTCTACCCAATCCTAAGTTCAGCCTACAGCCTTATGATTTTATTCTAAAGTCTGTTACTGTCCTTGTGTTCAGAAACCCAGTGCCTTCTTTTATTAGATTCTTTGTGGACTTGCATAGTTGCAGGAACTGCTTGCTTCTCAAGTCTCCACCCCACAATTCTTTCTAGCATTCTCTGTTTCCTACTCCACTGCCTGATTTAAGTTGCCAGTCAAATGTCTTCTTTTCCATTTCTCCCTGAACTGCCTTGTTTTACCCAGTTAAGGTCACTGCATTGTAAACCCTATAGTGCCCCTGCTCCCCTAAACACTCATTGAGGTGTTGAAGATAGTTTCTATACATATATATTTATTTATACTCTGCTCTGATATTATAGTCTTATAAACCATAGGATCAATACTTCTAAATGGTGAAGGGTCTGGAAAACATGCCCTATGAAGAACGACTTAGGGAGCTGAGAATGTTTAGCCTGGAGAAGATAAGGTTAAGAGGTGATATGATAGCCCTGTTTAAATACTTAATGGGATGCCATGTTGAGGAGGGAGCAAGCTTGTTTTCTGCTTCTCCAGAGACTAGGACCTGGAGCAATGGATGCAAGCTACAGGAAAAGAGATTCCACCTCAACATTAGGAGGAACTTCTTGACAGTAAGGGCTGTTAGACAATGGAAGAGACTTCCTCGGAGTGTAGTGGAGTCTGCTTCTTTGGTGTCTTCAAACAGAGGCTGGATGGCCATCTGTTGGGGATGCTTTGATTGTGATTCCATGCATGGCAGAATGGGGTTGGACTGGATGGCCCTTGTGATCTCTTCCAACTCTATGATTCTTTGATTCTATGATTCTAGCGTCTTGAGACAAGCACGTGCAGCTTAGCTTTTTTCCTTCTCCACATACTCCCAAAATTGAGGAGCCTAGCATGAAGATATTTCAAGTATGTGTGGAACCAGAACTTATCTTTATTTAAAGGGACAAAGTATCACCTTCTATGGTGGGTCCCTTTGCAGTACACAGCTATAGTCCCATGATTCCACTTTAAGTGCCATAGTCCATCCAATGGAATCCCGGGGTTAGCAGTTTAGGCAGGTATACTTAGACAACTCTAGGGCCTCCTCAAAGTAAACATCCTGAGATCTTATAAGATACAGCTACAGTGGAACCATAGTGTTATAACTGTGTTGTATGGAAGGGCCTTGTGTGTGCAAAACCATAAGAACTCTAAAAGTGATGGTTATGCTATTAATATCATGAAGGTGCTTTTGCTCTCATTGTACCTGCTGTGAAGCACTGTCTTCTTTTCCACACAGGAGTATTCATGTATACAGGAGACAGTTTAGCTTTGTGTGGTGCCTGTAGATGCAACCCTTGAATGCCCATGTTGATCCTAGCCACTAAGAAAGAAGCCTAAACCAATTGTTAGAATTTGGTTTGTTTGCTTCAACCTATCAATTCATCTGTTGCTGCTGCTTCTGTTGCTTTGGCCACAGTGTGATGTATGGTTACTTTGCCACCTGAGGTAGAGCAGCAAATGGTGTACACCTCTTCGAACCCATCCAAGTCAAGGTTCACAGTAGCAAAAGCCAGCCAAATTATTTTTCCACATAAGGCAGAAAATCCCACTTGTACCTCTCCCTTATCCTGGCAGTAACATACAATATTGTCAAATTAAGTAACAATTTGCTTCACTTTCCTGACAACCCAGATCTCTTGCCTATGTCTCCTTATGCTGCCTCTGAGATTGGAAAGGTACCTGTTAGTGGTAGTACATTTATGTTAGATTGTCAGGAGAAGTGAATTAATTAATATTAAAATGTGATGGGAAAAATTACAAAATTAACTTCATTGCTATTAATAGATTAACACATTAGTTTAATTTTTTAAAAAGGCATTAGAAATAGCCCAACCCTTTCAAATTACGCCTCCTAAATAATGAATTGAATAAATAATTTAATTACTTTAAAATTTGAATATTGCTGATGTTTAATAAAAAATGACAAATTTAAAATTTGTTTTTGCAAACCTTGATGAATTGGGGTAAATTAATTAATTTCTAATTATCTCTAAGCTCTGCTATGCCCAGTGGTAGGGCTTGTCGATGTCACACTGGGTTATCCAAATTGTTAGGTTACCAAGATGTCACCCACAAATTAATATATAATAGGGGAATTTTAATAGCTCAGATTAATGGCAGCAAGAGGACTCTGGGTAATTTCAACAAGTTGGGATCTCGCCTTTGTCTAACAGGTCCAAGAACTAGAACTCTCAGAGTGCAAAGTGCAACTTAATTTTATTATTAACAGCAAAGGGTAAAAATCAAAATTTTAGCAATAGCATTCACACACACATGCAAACTGATGAAATTAAAGGTAGTAGGTTATAGCAAGGTTGAAGGAAGGAAATTTCTGACCAGTCCAGAAGCAGCACTCCAATCAGGGGATCATGGTAGTGACAGTGGCTCTCAACAAGGCTGCCTAAAATGTGGGGAGGGGGGCAGCTTGTGTTGAGGGGTCAGTATGAAATCTGGCAGCATCTCTGTGTGAGTGCTAAGGCTGGCTTTTCATAGAGTCTAGGGGGATTGCAAAAACAATGGAATTTCCATCTGGTTGATGGTTTTAACTTCAGAGTTACTAAATGAATATTTTTGTTGATGGCAGTGACACTGATTTAATCAGGCAGTAATAGGATTAGAACAACTCCAGGGTGTTTGGAATAGGATTGGGTGTGGGAATACTGGATGCTATCAGCAAGATTGGCTTAATGCTTTAGGCCAACCAACCTTTGTCTGTCACCTTCAAGAGAAAATGCACATAGCCCAAGGGGTTGGAAAGCATCAGTGCTTACATCCATTAAGTTAGAGGGGTCCTTGCCACATGCCCTTAGGTCTCTCTGACCAGTCAGAAGTTCACTTAAAGGTCATCATGGCCTGTCCAAGTTGATGCTTATGGCCTCTCTGTAACTGCTATTATAACAAAATATTTGTACCCCAAAATAATGCAAGGTGTATGCAGGGTATAGTAACAATTGCACTGATATTGTGCTATTCCACTTTAACGCCTGTGGCTGCCTCCTGTGGAATTCTGGATATATTTTTTTGGGGGGGGGGCACATGAAGAATTCTCAGCCAGAGAGCTCTTAGGCCTCACTAAACTGAAAATTAAGAGCTTTATGCTAAAATAATTATATATGTTAGGTCACATAGCCATTTGGTTCTGCTCTCCAGAGGACTCTGCCCACTCAGCCCCCAACACAGTTTCTGAAATTAAATTCAGTTCTCTGACTCAAAAAGGTTCTCCACTTTGTTATTTATGGAAATGACTGAATTTGACTTCTAAAGAAGAAAATTACAGGGTGATATGTCCTGCTCTCTTATGTTAAGGTCACTGCTGTTCTGAACTGGCTGGCTCAGGAGTCTCCTAGATCTACTACAGTAAAGCAATGCTAGGGATTAAAATGTCACAGAACGTTTAAGACGTTCCTACAGTGCCCTTGTCCTCATTTTCAACTTTCCACTGTGAAAAGTTCAATGGCATGTATCACATTTTTGGGAGGTTTCGCAACTAGCTAGTGCTCTTGCTGCTGGTGGTAAAACAGCCAGCTGTACATGATTTTGCCCTCTGTCCCTGACTCAAGCAAGTTACCAGCCTTTCAGAGTGCCTAGTCAGATAAAGTAGCGGCCAATGTCTCTCAAAATTTTCTAGGGATCTTGCATCATTCTATGAAGTATACTGTTGGCCATTTGCCTGATAATAATTCCTATTTGATAGCTGCAGTCCTGTGAGAACTGTTCAAACAATGATTCCTGCAAGGATAGTAGATTGGGTGGGCTATAAATCATCATCATCATCATCATCATCATCATCATCATCATCATCATCATCATC
>NC_056522.1:70601297-70635984 GCF_019175285.1 Sceloporus undulatus | reverse complement strand
GTAGCACTGTAGAAGAAACATTGTTTGCCTATAACATTATTATAGTATTAAAACAATGCCGTAAATAAAATATGCAACATTTTGTCCCAATAAAATAAATATTATTTGCTCACAGTTTTTCTCCAGAGAAGGAATGAAAAAGCTAAAAACAGACCTCTTAGAAAGGAGATGGGTTTGCAGTGAAGGTACAGTCAGTTCACAGTATTCTCATTATAGCAGGCTATAGTGTAAATTGGTTTTTTTATCCCCAGAGAGGCAAAAAACGTACACAGCAAAATGTTTATAGACAGAAGCACAGCTTCAAAATGATCATGGAGGAGAAGTGTTCTTTTTGTCATATGTGAGGGCACAATAGATGCCTGTGATAGTTATATAAACGGAGCATCTTACACTCTCCATTAATATTCAGTGAAGGATTTTTATGTTAGCAACAACCATTTGTAGCTTGATTATGGGCAAAACTACAGCTACTGTGAGGAAAAGGTATCTGTCCCCGATATCCAGTAGTTTTGTGATATGCAATTACCCTCTGCCACCCTAATTGTTTTTATCTGAGGAGGGACTAGTTTCACTGGGTAGTAGGTTTTTGTATATAAATATATACTGTGCCCCTTTCTGTACTAACACAAACAGACCTGATTCTGGAGACAGTGTCTCACAAAATAGTAAGGGTGTCCAAAAGCTTAAATCACTTCAGAAGTAAACTTTTTTTCAGAGCAGCTATGAAGAAACTAGATAAGATCCTTAGAGCCCAACTGGTTCCTAGGTTGCTGTCATTTCAGCACCAAGTGAAAGCATGGTTGTTTACAAAAGCTTTGGGAACCTGACTGGTTTTATACAGATCCATATATGTGCATTGCTTCAAGTTGTTTTAAAGTATTTTAACTGGTATTTTGTTTTTTAAAGTATTTTAATCTGTCTTATTCTTTTTTTTTACCATTTCATATCTTCCAACTGTCATGATTTGGCAGTGACAATCCCAATTAATATTCTGTCCTCTCTCTTTTTCCTTTTTTGACTGCTTTAAAAATATTCCAGTTTCTCTCTTCTCCTCCCACATTTCCCCTTTGTCCTCAGCTTAGTTCAATTACTGAAAACCGAGGAGCTATACAGATTGCCCCTAAAGGGCGGCATGTAGCCACCCCTTTCCTGGCTGGATCAGGGCCGCCG
Source organism: Sceloporus undulatus (assembly GCF_019175285.1). Lineage (NCBI taxonomy): Eukaryota > Metazoa > Chordata > Lepidosauria > Squamata > Phrynosomatidae > Sceloporus > Sceloporus undulatus. The sequence continues at coordinate 70,634,814 of NC_056522.1, read as the reverse complement.
CAACCTCATGCGGCGGCCCTGATCCAGCCTCTGGAGAGTGCAAAAAGGACCTGCTTTTTGCAGCTCTTTTTTGTGCCCTCTAAGGGGTGCCATAGCAGCGGCAGCACAGCTTTATGACACCCCTTCAGCGCTGCATCATGTGTATACAGTGCCGGAGGTGCACCATGATGGTGCATGCCATGTAGACCAGCGCATGCCAAAATGGCGTCTTGGGGGCAGAGTTAGGGTGTCCAGCGTGAGAATGCTGCGCCCTGACTCCACCCACAGGCCGGCACTTTCTTCTGGTCTGTATAGGGCCTGAGTTAAAAGTGCAGAAGTAGTTTACACTCAGTTAACTCAGAGGAGATTAAACAAGAGGGGAGGTTGGAACTTTGTCCTTTCCTGTAGAATCAGGCAAAAGCAAAATGCTACACCGTTTTCTAGCTTGTATGTTCTTTCTAATTAATAACTGTTGCCATCTTCACTACACTGTGATGTTGCCTGGCTACATATGGCTCAGTGTTAATCTGTAAAATGTTAGGTTTGCTACACACACACACCCCCACACACACACCCACACACACAATTGGTCTTGTTGTACGTGACCCTGATATCTTTAGACAGAGGGTGGGATAGAAACATTTTAATTAAAACAAAACAGCCAAACAAATAAGAACTTTAAATGCAAGATGTAAAAACGTATGATGGAATACCAAAGTCAGGACAATCTATTCCATGGTATTTCTAATTTCTACATATGGGTGTAAATGCTAGACAATGAAAAAAGCTCATGGGGGGGGGGGGACTCATTTGAAACGTGGTACAAGATTCCATGAGATGGAACTGTGGTGGTTGAAGTGGTATCAAAATGCTGTAATTTGAAGTGTGAAAGGAATTATATTAATGTATAACAAGTCTCTTTCTTCCTGCTGCTTACTATAGGGAAAGGTTGGGCAGTGAGAGAAATTAATTTGTTAAAATTACTTTAGTAGTAGTAGTAGTAGTTATATTTTTTATTATTATTATGCTTTATTAATCTATCGCAAAATTGCGACATTAAAGTGGCTTACAAATTAAAAGAACAATACAATTAAAAATATTAAAAAGTGAACATTAAAATAGAATTAAACTGGGACAGTATTAACATGCATCACTCTTTAAAAAAATAAAATGCAATTTAAAAAGATAAAGGTGCTTCAACTTGCTGCTGGAAGGACAGCAAGGACAGGGCCATCCTGGCCTCTTTGGGGAGGGAGTTCCAGAATCTGGGAGTAGCCACTGAGAAGGCTCTCTCCCTTGTCCCTCCGAATGAGCCTGAGAAAGTGGTGAGGCAGACAGAAGGGCCTTATAGTTATATAGGTTATCAATGTAGGAAGGTTTTTTGGTGGGATGAATGAAAAAAAATGTGATTTTCAAATATTAATGCAGCTGTTCCCTTCTCTCCATAGCTCAGCATATGGGATGGGAGAAATGAAATACAGTAAAGGGTGGCATTTTCCAGCTTCATTCATTTCTGATAAAACTTTTAGTGTCGGCATGTTGTTTTTTATGTTTTAATTTATATTTGGCATACTGTTGTTGTTCTCTTCCTCGATCCATGGGGGGAGGCGGGTAAGGAATAATAATTATAATAGTTATAATAGTTATATAATATTTATACAATAATAATAATATGAACATTATAGGTTTAATATATATTATATTTTAATATATATTTTAATATATAATATTATATACATTATGATATACATTAATATATAGATATCTTTTATATATTAATTATTGTATATTTGCTATATAATTATTATACTTATTATTATGGTAACATAACTTACATTTAAATAAACTTTATATTCAAACAAATGTTATACTCACATTTATCCCTTCCACCATAAATGTAACCTCCCCCCAGTTACATTTTTTGTGTAAAAGCTCATCTAAACCCATTCGCCTTCTCCTAATCACTCTCCTATCTCTGCCTGGAAGTCCAGTCTTTCTCAGCTTCCCCCAACGCCCTTAAAAACTCCATTTCCCACAATGCCCTCTTCTGAGGAGGGGCCTCTTAGAGACGTGCGATACAACTCCTAGGTTATAGCTTACTACTTTGATGCCTGTTTCGGCGGAGTTTTGCTTTTCTTTTTTTTCTCCTCTCTTTCCATAGAGGGGAAAAAACCCTGAATAGCAGCTGACAACGCAAGGGACTGCCTCGTGTGTCACGGCGAAGGACAGCGTCTCAAAATTTCACTCTTTTTTCAGGCAGGCATTTGCGAAGGACACATAAATAAGGGGAGCGAGAGAGAGAGGGGGGAGGGAGGGAGGGAGGGAGGGTCCTGACACAAGTGTGGTGTCCAGTTTGGAGCCGAGGCGACGGAGGCGGTGCGGGGATTCTGCGGCGCGCGGTGGTCGCAGGGGCGGCGAGGGGCGGAGCCTCCTCTTCCTTCTCCCGGACTGTGAGCCTGAAGGGCGCCATGAGCGGCAAAGAAGGTGGCGGCCCTTAGCTGAAGGGAGCGGGGGAGGGTAGGACTCGGAGGGAGGGGTGGGTTCCACTCCCAGCTCTGCCATGAAACCCACTGAGGCTGCATCCACACTGGAGCAATAACCCGGTTTGGCAGCGCTTTAACTCTTTGTCTGGCTCTTTGCTATGGAATTCTGGGAGTTGGAGTTTGTTGTGAAAATCACAACAAACTCCAACTCCCAGAATTCCATAGCAAAGAGCCAGATAGTGTTAAAGCGCTGCCTAACTGGGTTATTGCTCCAGTGTGGATGCCGCCCAGGTGTCCTGGGGCAAGTCGCACTCTCTCAGCCTCAGGGGAAGGCCATGGCAAACCCCTTCTGAACAGACCTTGCCAAGAAAACCCCATGACAGCTTTGCTTTGGGGTCGCCAGAAGTCGGAAACAACTTGAAGGCACACAACAACAACAACAACAGAGTTTTGTATGAGGGTCCATCTAGACCAGCAGTTCCCAAACTTTGGCCCTCCAAGGGTTTGGGACTTCCTCGAAGGCTCACAACAGCAACGGCACTTATACACTGTGGAAGAAGCCAGTGTGACTTCGAACGCTTGCAGCATGTAGTTGTGCCAGTGTCTTTCAGTGGTGTTTATCAGACGAGCTCTTAAAGAGGTACTATTCCAGTGTGACTCCTCTAGCTACCTCCTGTTGCATGCTGGGATTGGCAGTTTTAAGGAGGGATATTTAGAATTCTCAGGCAGAGAAGTTCAGCTCCTTAAAACTGCCAATCCCAGCATGCAACAGGAGGCTGCTAGAGGAGTCACACTGGAATAGTACCTCTTTAAGAGCATAGTGTGATAAACATCAATGAGTCGCAAAGGTGCTACAAGATCTCTACGTACTGAGTCCACAGACTACCATGGCTATGTCTTTGAATTACACTGTGGAAGTAAGGCAGTTTGAGCCACGGCTCCCTCCTACAGAATGATGGGATTTGTAGTTTGGTGAGGAGCCAGCACTCTTTGGCAGAGAAAGAGAAATCCCTTGTGAAACTACAAATCTTATTGTTCCAGAGGATGGAACTGCAACAGCATTTAAAATGGATGTCAAACAATAATGTTTTACAGCCTTGGTACTGCTATACAGTCTGCATCAATGCTTCTCAAAATTTGGGCCTCCACATGTTTTTGGGACTTCAGCTCCCAGAATTCATGACAGTTGGCCAACCTGGCTGGGGCTTCTGGGAGTTGAAGTCCCAAACCCTTGGAGGACCAAAGTTTGGGAACTGCTGGTCTGGATCTGTTGTTGTTGTGGACCTTCAAGTTGTTTTTGACTTCTGGTGACTAAAGCATCTGCACGTCCCGGCGTCATTGTGACGCCGCAAGTGCACCATTGGCGCACTGCGGCGTCACAAATGCGCTGCAAGAAGGGTTCTTTTTGCTGCGCGAGGGAGCCACGCGGTTTGTCCACTGCAGCTCCCTTGCTCAGCAAAACAAGCCATGGATAGACCACCCTTTTTGGGCGGTCTGTATCCCACCATTGTTACTATTATTTTTGTTCTGTCTTTCCCCCAAAATTAGGACTCAAAAGTATTAATATGGTTTAGAGCCTTCATGATACATTTTCTTAAAGAACCGAAGTGTGTGTTTCTTCTTACTAAGTAGTTTAGGAGCAGCAAAGCTTTCTGTAATCTTCTGCATTGCTCTGTTGCTTTAGAATGTTTATTTGTGTTGGGTAGTTGTTCAGTCTCTAACGTACTGTTACAATACTGATCTATGTGTTTGCTTGTTGAAAATAAAAACAGCAGCATGGCTGCCTTCACAGTAAGGTTTCTGTGGGTTGTTTTTTTTTTATGGAAGGAAAATAATACTACGCTACTGGCACTGGGGATTATAGAGTACAGTTGACCCTCCATATCCCCAGATTCTGCCATGGATTCAACAATCCACCGCTTGAAAATACTCTCACACAAAAAACATTCCAAAAAGCAAACCACAATTTTGCCATTTTATATAAGTGACACCATAAATTAATGGAACTTCTGAGTGACAGACATTTGATAATATTCAGGTGAAACATTCCTCCATTTATTCTAAACTAAATAGATAACTAGAACAAAACTTTATATCTATTTAGTGTTGACCCTCTCTATAGCTGTGTAAACTGGCTTGTTGGGTACTCAGACCAATTGTTTATGATGATAATGTACTAAGAACACCACTAGACCCACCTTTTTCAGACTAGTGGCCTGAATTCAACATTTAATGCAAACAGAAAATTTAAAAAAGGAACTGAGGGAAGCTTTTTTTCCTTTCTAAAATGATAATGCAATATTTAGCCATAAGTATAATAGTGAAACACTTGAAATAATAAAGACCATTACTTTTGAGAGTGGTTCACAAATGTGCTTGTTTCTCACTGGTGGACATGTATTGTAGTTGGATGACATTTCCTTTCTCTTGAAGCTGGAGATGAGCAATAATGTTTCTCAGACCTAACCTGTCTTCAGTTGGCAAAATGATCCCTATCATCTTCTGCTTTGAGCTAGAGAGGAGAGTGAAGAAAGGTAACACATGGCCCTTCACATGTGGTCAGAGTGGAGAATCCAGATATCTTTGGACCTGATTCTAACCAGATCCATTTAGCATGGTCAGTGGACAGGGATAGTGGAAGATATGGTCCACAAGCATCTGGCAGGACGCCATTTCCTTACTGCACCAGACTCTTACAGTAGGTTATGGAGTTGATGAAAGTGTCTCAGAAGTGCAGCATAATACCAAAATCTTACCTTTAGGTCAGAAGTGTCAACATTTCTGGACTTCTAGTTCTTTCAGAAGGATGTGAAGAAGAAGAGCCCTCCCTCCTTGTCATCTTCCAGCCTGGGAGGGAGTGAAAGGGCAGGCCCAACGCCATTGGGCCAGAGCCCTCCCTCCAGTGCCTCTGCCTTGGTCCAGGCCTCAGAGGGAGAGAAGAGCTGCTGGACCTGATCCCCTTCCCCACCACCATTCCCTTCTCTTTTTGTGTCATGTCTTTTTAGATTGTAAGCCTGAGGGCAGGGAACCGTCTAATTCAAAATAATAATAATTGTAAGCTGCTCTGAGAGCCTTTAGAGTGGGGTATAAATACCGTAAATAATAAATAAATAAATAAGAAATAAATATTTAATTCTCACAGGATTCCTTTCAACTTTATAGGAACAGGTGGTTTTAGAAAAAGGAAGCACGACAATTTTCCTCACGGTCATCGTAGAGAAGAAAAAGATAAGCTTAATTCTTCCTCAGCTGTGATCATGGCCTTCAAATGTAAGTACCTATTGAGAGGCCTGAGGGTTGATTCTTATATGGTAACTTGCTGAAATTTCTCCAGTTCTTCTCATGTATGGAGTTGCATGGGCTGTGATGGAAATGGTCTGTGGATATTTCAGCACTTGTGGAAACTGTAAAATGTACTGTGTGCTTGTAAACTTAACTTCAGACTGTCTCCCTTTATTGCTAGATTCGCATGGGGGTGAGGGAGGTGTCACTTTTATAACTGAATAACTACATGAAGGAAGGAAACATTGGTATGCATTTGGCCCTGTCATTGTTTACTTAAGTTTCTGAGAGTGATGAGTCAGATCAATCAAAGATGGCAACTTAGATTGCTCTGTTAAACACAAGAATTAGGACTCAGCACAGAACAAATCAAGTTTTCTTTGGAACACCTGTGTGAAAAATAGTTTTGTATTTATCCCAAGTATTTTAAAGTATTTCTGAAGTAAAATTCCAAGTATTTTAAATATTGTTCCACTTCAAAATATTGCCTGACTTGCTGGTTTGTTGGGATCTGACTTAATGAAAGTTCTCTGTGATATTCTTTTGTGTATTATTTAACATTTGTGCTTATTACTTTCTTTTAGCATTTCAGGTGGAGCTTGACACAAGACACGATAAATATGAGAGGCTTGTGAAACTTAGTCGTGACATAACTATTGAAAGCAAAAGGACCATATTCTTACTGCATAGGATTACTAGGTGGGTGATCATTGATTTTACTACTTTCTCACAGGGCAGCCATATGCATTGGAAGGTAGTGTTACCTTTTATTTTCATTCTTGGCATAAAATAAGGAGTTTTGTGTAGAGAAGGCATCCCTTGTTGGGTAGGGATGAAACCAAATTTTCCACTGTTATACAACTATTAAAAGTTACTGGAACTCCATTTTGTATTGCCTAACTATAGGTGTATGTTTTGTTTCTGCATTTTATCATATAGAATATGACATTTACTTGCTATATTTAAACCAGCAAACAACTTTGCATAAGCTGACTTCATTGTGCAATTCTTGCTTCACTGATGAATGCAAATCACCAGGATATATTAGTGGAAAAAATAAGGCCACAGCTTTATTGATTACAGCTGCATAATAGGTTGGCACTTTCATGGGTCTAGGTTCAGGAATTAGCCAACTCACCTAAACCATTGATGAGACTGTGCCCAGAACCTATTGGCGATGCCAGTAGTGACACCTATGGGATTCCAAATGGCCAGATACCACTTCGTAGTCTTCCCTGTCACTTGGATGTGTGGAGGAGTGAATGCTTTCCCACTAGGGCATTACCGTAGCTGCACTCCTACAGTCCCAGAAGAGGACCCTCTCCAGTATTCATTGGATCTACCAAGTTTTCAGATACATCTTCTCCCTAATGCAGTCTGGACGCCATGCCAAAGCACCTTAGAAAAAAGGTTAGAATTGCATACAAGCAAGAAAATACATACAAGAAATATGTAGGAGTGAGAGCAGTGAAACTCCTGAAGTACTATGGTAATTAAATACCCAAGCACCAGACCTGAGTGTAACTTTGGTAGTTTTCCTTAGGTCCTGCCTGCTAGCCGATAGCTTTGATTCTATTGGCTGGCATTTCTGCCCTTCCCAGAACCTGTGCAAAGATGGGAAGGAGGAGAAGTCTGGCTTGGTATCACAGCCAGCATGGAGCTGCTTTAGAGTGCCTCAGATTGCAAATTGACCTCCCAATGATTCAGGAAGTACACTTTTGCTTTTTATTAGACTACTAATTTTAGGAACACGCATTATAAGATAGTTCATAGGAAAATTCATTTACATGGCAGAATTGTCCCTATCACAAATCTTGAAGCACTTGGGAAATGGGATAGTAGGCCACGAGCCTGCACTGTTCAGAAGTTCCTTATAAAGGAAAAATACCAAGGTAAAAGAAAAGTCTCTCAGGCCCAGAACAGATGGGCCAAAAGATGTGGCTTCCAGCCAGTTTAGAGGTGTGTGTTCAAATGATGCATGCCTCCAATGCAGCCCAAATCTGGGCTGGAGCAAAAAGGAGCCAGGATAATCTTTCCTGCCTGTCTGCTCTGGCCCTCAAAAGACTTTGCTCCCGTCGTGCTGACAGATAGCACTGCATGGGGATGTGATCAGCTGTTTTTTGTGATTCTTGCTTCCTGCCTGTTTCAGCCACAGTTAGCTGTGATATGACAAAGTGAGAAGCATTATATTGTGCCCATCTTTGGGAAGTTTATGACCTTTTAAGGAAAAATGCACAAGTTCATGCATGTTGAAAAACTGGTTAATTGCATATTGTCAAAATACTAGTCTTCGCATAAAATGCTTTCCTTATTTGCTGCCATCATGTTTTCTGTCAGCAGTGCTGCTGTGAGAAGGAAGAGCAGCTGTAGTTGCTGACAAAGTTAAGAGTAGTGCACTCCAGTCTAGCTTGCAAGCACTGTTAGACAATGTGGTGATTATTGTATAATCAGTAGTTACATTGATGCCCTAGAAGTTGCAGCTGGTGATGTAGCTGCCCAGATGATAGTGTTGAGAAATCTAGACAAATAAAAGCTTGTGTGAATATCTGTGAGATTTTTCTATATTGTCTCCATATTTCCCTCCTTATATTTTAATAATAGAGCTATTAAATCCTCTCCTGTAAAACAACACAGCTGATTTTGCTGAGTATATTTTACTGTTATTTACTTACCAGCTGTTTTGAACTGCTTGGAATCCCCTGTATTGTATTCTTCTTTTCAAATTCATATGCATAAACTTCATTTGGGAACATTTTTAACACTTGAAGGGCTCTAATAGCAAATATTAAGTGGTAAATAAAAAGTGCAAAGGGATAGGTAATTTGTATTGTCCCACAACATGTTCTCTAAGTTGTCTACTTCTTTAGGAAGAGTTGGTTCTATATGTAGAGGTGCTTTTAGGTTCAAATAGCTTAGAAGAATGAATTTTAAAGATTGATGCTGTCAGTTTTTATTTTTAAAAAATAATTGAACACAGAATAGTTCATTCATAAATTCTTTACTAACTTTGCTGCTTTGATGTTCAAACTATAATTTTGCTTGCATTCTGTGATCACAGTGCTCCCAATGGAGAAGAAATACTAATGGAATCTGAGGCCAAATTAGATACTGTGAGACAGAAGATAAAGCAAGTAGCACAAGAATTGATGGGAGAAGATATGTATCAGTACCACAGAGCCATCTCTCCAGGTTTGTATTTAAAAAAAGCAAGCAAAATCTCAATCAGATGCAGTTCAGATATTTAATATGATCTTATTTCTTAAAATGATTGTTATGTAGACATCATTTGGACACCAGTCTTTGATATTATTTTCTCTTTTACAGTGTTTAAGTGAGTAACTTTATTGTACAAAACTAAGATTTTAGAAGTTTCAGTTAGAACATTTTCTGTTTAGTTTGAAACTGGTGTTTAAAACACATTCTTTGTATTGGTGATTGCCAACATGGACTTGCCTCAAAAGAGGAACTTCCATGTATACAAGATTTATGTGAACCTTCCAGATAACTCAGCAACACTCACCTGTTCAAGTTTGGGGATTTGTGAAAATCAAATGAGTGAAAAACTCTGAATGTGTGCACACATATATTGCACATCCATTATTGAGATTTCTGGTGGGGGATTGTATTCTTATATTTGTAGATTGCCTAAACGTGACAAATTTTCTATCAATATCCAGAGGTAAAAAAGAATAAAAACGGTAGGTCATCCTGGTCAGGTGCAATAAAGTGTTGAGATTGTTGCAACTTTGTTGGTGAAAATAGAAAGGTAGAGCTGGATAGTGTCACTATAATGATTACATATACTACTCAAAACTTCACACTCACTTTTTCTACCACAAGCATGACTAATTTCTCTCAACAGGTTTTCATCAGCTGGGATGATTAAAAATTGTCATATGGTTAGTTTTTTGTGAGTTTTTTGTGCTAGGTGGCCATGTTCTAGAAGAATTTATTCCTGCCACCTGCATCTGGCTGGCATCTTCAGAGAATGAAGATCATATGGTTATTTGACTATTTCCAAGCCCCATGTCAGCATCTAAGAAGCTGACAAAATGATCCAAGCAAATGTGACAACCTTGGAGGTTATTTCCTTTGTAGTTTTCAAGTCAGTTCAGGTGTGAGAGATTTTAACTTCAAGACTTTATCACAGTTATGTAATAAGAAATCTCTTAATAAGAAAACTTGGGACTTAAAAGTTTATTTGTAGCCAGAAGAGCTCTTCAGCTAGATACTGTAGGAGACTTATAGCATCATGATAATTCTGTCACCACACCAGTCGCTGTACACAAACTGAATAAAACTCGATATGTTATGAAAAAGAAATTCAGAAGGAAGGGAGATAAATGTGACTGATGTTAAATAAACAGATGATATCAGAGCAGTTACTGACATCTAAGGGTTAATTCCCCAGAATCTGTTTCATAAAACCACTAAATGTCATTATTTGCTTGTGTCGGATAATAGTATACAGTGAGAGCACTGTGCATTACAAGAATTGAAGCACTCACTTTTCATATTATTAAGTGTATGATGTTTGTCTCAAAAGTATCATGTTCATTTCCTTAATCATTGCAGCCAGTGTAGTAAAAACATAAATTCATAGATACTCTCAAGCCAAGCACAATTTGTCTATTGAGTTAAAAAAAAAACACCCTTGATTTATGTCTCAGAAATAGTAGGAGTAATTTCAGACTTCCTAAAAATACTGTACACTGGCCAGCCATGAAATATTGGTGTCTCCCTTTCCCCTCCATACCTCTTTAAAAAGAGTTCAAAGGGAACCAAATCAGGCTTCCACGGAAAAGGATTTTTCTTTTATGGAGTTACAGTAGTTGCTCCATTATTTAAAAACAAACAAACCTGTTGGGAATGTACATGTGTTTAGTATAATAAGTGTATAGCTATAAATAGAAGTGCTACAAGTATGGTTCTTGGGAATTTTGTTTGCCATTTGTAGTTGTGAAATGCTTTTTTTGGGGTAACTCCAAGCCGTTGTTCTTTTGACTTAAAGATAAGACAATCCTGGCAGAGCACTAAAGAAATTTCATGCTTTCCCTCATTAAGAATAGCGCTAATGGCATGCTGAACATTTCCCTAAAGGATACTTGTTTGAGCTCAAATACTGAGCATAGTACTAATAACCGAACAAGAACAAAAATCATGCGTGTTTTCTACTTGTTGCTTAACAGTACAGATTGTCCCAGGGGATGATTAAATAACTAAACAAAGAGATACTGAAATAACTATTAAAAAACAAGAACACAGTACTACTCCTATACATTGTTTAGAATACTGTTCTTTGTTACTACTTTTGAAGTTGAAACACTTGTAACATAGAAATCTGTTTCTTAATTTATGGTGTATATAGGAGATATATTTCCTTGAACAGAGGAAGGGAACCTCTGGCCCTAGACCTAATCCAGCCTTCTGTGGTCTGGCTTGTCAGGCATCCACAGGATGTGCTTTCCGCTCTAACATTTTCCACCCACTTTCCCCCATTGGTAGCGCAAGCAGGAGAGGGCATCCCTGTGTAAGTTCTGATCACTTATTGAAAGAACAAAGATCCAGATGAATATGAGGAAATAGACTTAAGTACATACGAAATTTCCTGCTGTGAACATCTTTCTTTCAGTTAGTCTCAAAGGTGCTACAAGATCTCTCTGTCTACATACTGATTCTGCAGACTAACACGGCTATATCTTTGAATTCACACTTCATTGAGAAAGCAATGGAAATTACTCAACCAGCTGCTTTCAGCTTGGGGGCTGGGGGCGGGGGGCAGATGCAGCTTGCAATAGATCCTGGCGTGGTGGCATACCCATTTCTGGGAAAGCTATACTGTTGAACATTAATAATAATAAAATAATAACATTGCATTTCCTGTATCTGTTAAAAGTACAGAAGCTGTGTATGCCAAATAAAGTGGTGAAGAAAAGGGGGTCATGTAGGGAGCCCAAAAACTTTGAGCTGCAGGTTATGACCCATGTATCACATGCAAAGGATGTTCTCTCTAGACATGAAGTGATCAAGGCATGAACCACAATTTTTGCCTTCTTGTTACTGAGAAGCTGGAAAATGAGAAGGACTGCAATGACTGGTTGGGGTGTTCTGACCTTAGCCAAGAGCGGAGTAGATTCGAAAAGGGAACTCTAGAGCATATCTCTAGAAAAAATGTGTGGAAGAGAGAATGGCTCAGTCTAGGATTCTGAAAGGGGGAAAGTAAAGCAGAAGAGAGATTGTATTATGAAAGCATAGAAGGTGGAAAGTGAACAATCTTTGGCTTGTAGCTGTCTAGTTTATACTGATTTCTATAAAAATTTCAAAATAACTACATCAAACTTGGGTATGTAGTATTCAGCAATACTAGCCAGAAGTAAACTAGTAAGGTGACAGAAAAAAGACTCATGGGGAAATAACATATCTTCATAAGACCATAAAAGGGAAGGTGGATTGGATTGTTGGTCAAAACTAAGCTGAATAACACAGGAACAGGATGTAGCTGAAAAATTAAATAAGTTCATCTATTTGCTCTTTTGGAGAGCAGAGATAGCAGCAGAGATAAGACACCAAAAGGAGAAATGCAGTTTCCTGATAAGACTCCTGAAAAAAGTAATTCCATCACTATTTAAGCTTTCTGCATAAAATATTTTACATAATATTCTACCATCTAGTAGTTTTTCCCCCTCTGAGATAGTTGTGCATTTTTTCTTCATTATATTAGAGGGGAACAGGACCTTTCCTTGATCACTTCTAGTTTGTTTCTCCCAAATTGGGATTCTGACCATTTTGGCTTCATCCCCTTATGCTTCAGTTTTCTTGGGTAGCTGGATGGTGGAACACATTGCTACTACAGCCCATTTGGACTCCAAGCAGCTACAAAATGTTGGGCAAGGGGCTCTCCCATCACACTATAGTTTCTGTCGGAACCACCAAAATTAGCTCTGCAGGGCTCAGACTCCCCCCTACATCAGTGTGCTATCCAGGACTGTGAGGGTGGTGTGGTGTTGTGTGGTGGGGAGGAAGTTAAGAATGTTACAGTAGCAGAATGTTGGATTTAGCCTCCTGTAAGATTGCTTACTTGAACATTATTTTAAAGGATATTTAATATAACTTAATAAATTAAAAGTTAATTTAATAAATAATTTTTTAAATTTAAATATTCATTGACTTTTATCTGTTTTAGAAACATGTTTGACATTTGTTAATGAAAATCAACAACAAAAGAACTGGGACTGCACAGAGTAGAGTATTGTACATAAGCAAACAATAATAGAAGTTTAAAAGCAACTCAGTTTAATTGATGAATCTCTGCCCAAATAAAATAATCTTTGCCTGCTAGCAGAAGGATGCAAATTTTCCCTGTAGTTTAGGAGTTTATTTTTATGGACCATGTCACGGGGGTGGAACATAAAGTATGCTCCTTATAGTTGCCTGTTGACTTAGTGGCACACTAATATGTAACATTTATTTCATCTTATTGAACTTCTTAAGATTGACTAACTTAAATGCAGGCCTATTGTACTAGATTGTTTAAATGGATCAGTTTCATAAAGAAACTGTTCTAATATCACATTCCTGCTCTTTTAGTATTATATTTTTATTCAAACGAAGCAAAAATTAGTTTTGGAGGAAACATCAAGTCCTTTAACCTTTTGATCAAGAAGGGAAGAATCCTTTTTATCATAGCTAGGGGCCAGGAGACACATGAATTGTTACATGAATAGCATGTCATTTCCCCCAAAAGCTCACAGCAGTGTTGAGGTGACAATAGTCTTGTGACTGTATTAGGCTGAGAGCAAATGATTTGCCTAAGGTCACTTATGGGCTATACATACAGCCCCAAAGGGGTGGTCTGGAGCCACTCCCTAACTGGCTGGATCAGGACCGCGGCAACCTCATGCCGCAGCCCTGATCTGCCCTCTGGAAAGTGAAAAAAGCAGCTCCGTTTTGCACTCTCCAGGGGACGCTATAGCCGTGGTGCCATGGCTTTATGATGCCCCTTCAGTGCTGCATCATGTAGATGCAGCACCGGAGTCGCACCATGATGGCGCGTGCTATGTGGACCGACGCGTGTCAAAATTGTGCCCTAGGGGCAGAGTTAGGGCATCCAGCATGAGGATGCTGCTTCTTAACTGCCCACAGGCTGTCACAAAGTGCTGGTCTGTATAGGCCTTTAGTAAGCATTGTGGCAGAGCAGTAGTTTGAACTTATGTAGGTAGGTTTCCCACATCAAAACACTATAGGCATTGTGCTGCATTTACTTGTTAAAAAGGAACATTTAATTAAGGATGGAAGGGAAAATGTGAAATATTAAGAGAAGTTCAACAGCAAAACATACTCCACCAAAAGATTATGGATGCTTAACTCCTGAACCTTTTCAAGAATGAACTGGCCAGCATCTTGTGCAAATGTCTTAATGTGAGTTGACTAATGAACACCCTCCCAGTTTTAATAACAGGTTACTTAAAATTTATGTTCTTGGTTTTTTTTTATTGAAATCTTCTCATCATCTTTGTCTAAAATGAGTACCCGTATTTTCCGGCGTATAAGACGACTGGGAATATAAGACGACTCCCAACTTTTCCAGTTAAAATATAGAGTTTGTGATATACTCGCCGTATAAGACTACCTCTCTTCCAACGCACACCAAATAAAAATTAAAAAGACATAAGATTTGATTTCAATATGATAATTTTAATTCAAATGCTTATGACATGCAGGTACCTAGGAGGAAAACTTGTTGTATACAAAGCCTGCTTGGACTGGATTGTATACAAAGCCCACAGATTCTCCAGTCTGGCTCGGAAGTTTCAGTACCCACCCTATAAGATGAAACTCGGCGTATAAGACGACCCCTGACTTTTGAGAAGATTTTCCTGGGTTAAAAAGTAGTCTTATATGCCAGAAAATACAGTACATAGTTTTATGTGTTAAGAATGCTACATTTTTGTATGTTTTATAGTATGAATGTTGGCCAAGACGAAATGGAGTAGCCAGTGTCAGAATCTGAATGTTTTTTCCCCCTTTCTGCTCCATCTGTCTACAGCACCAAAAACCTTCTTTAGGTCTTTGGAGCAAATTTTTAGGATGACTGAGATATGGCTGTGGAAGGGAGGGGTGTTCATTTTGCCAGTTCTGTGGCAAAGAGTGGAATCTAATGGGTATGCACCATTAGATCTTTGCCATAGAGCAGAATCATAGAATAGTGTCATATGAAATGTGATAAACAACTTATTGGCAGTTATACTATCTATGAAACTCTTTGACTTGAAGGCTCTTTGGGTATTCTAAGGCAAAATGTCAGCATCTCTCTACTGTTTTTTCAGCCTGGCTAAATATCTGAGGAAGTGCTAGCAAATGCAGTTATGGATTTTTAATTGAGCTTCCCAGTGTTCAGTCAGGGAAAACAATGAACTCAGAAGCAGCCTTATAAACTATTCCTTTACTGGCAGCATGATTCTTAAGTAATTCTTTTCTTGGAGACAACCCAAGATTTAAAGGAGAAGGAGGAAGGTATTGTTGGATGAAATAGTGAAATGGGATGGATTTTTTCTCCACCTTGGGGATTATTTGCTGAAAGTAGCGGATGTCCTTCCATTAAGACACAATAAAATATATTTAAACATCCTTTTACCTGCTTATTAAAAACACCTTATGTCAAGGTCTTGGGTCAGTTTAAATGTCATTTTCAAGCTGCTTTTTGTGGAGGACTTCTAGAAGGCACGTATTTCATGTCAAGCATATTAGATTGTAATGAGGAAAACATCGTTTCAGAGGTTGTTAGTGGAAGCAGAATTGTTGCATTTTGGATATGGACACCAATTTTTATTTAATCAGTTAATATCCTTCCTATTTTGAATGGTTAGTATGATTCTAAAATGAGTGGACAACTGCATGGGGCTGGGACCAATTCCCTCCTGATCTTGTTGTGCATTGCAACCACTCCAGCATGCCAAAATACCTCTGTTTTTCTTCATAATCTCACAAAATGGTGACCAAAAGTGATGTCATATTACTTTCTGTTACCATTTTG
The DNA here is from genome assembly GCF_019175285.1 of Sceloporus undulatus. Taxonomy (NCBI): domain Eukaryota; kingdom Metazoa; phylum Chordata; class Lepidosauria; order Squamata; family Phrynosomatidae; genus Sceloporus; species Sceloporus undulatus. The sequence continues at coordinate 70,619,037 of NC_056522.1, read as the reverse complement.
AGAGATACTGTGATAAAAACAGAGGTGTTTAGAAGTAAGGGGGGGTTGTGGGGGGGTTTTGTGTATGTTTGCATGTTTGTGGGGCTTTCTGTATGATTTTGTATGTGATTTTTTAATGAAAAATTGCACTGAATTTTAATTTTTTTTGGAGTTTTAGTAGGGTTTGGGGAACTGACAAATGGTTCAGGGTGACAAAGGTAAGGTCTAGGGACTATACATGGGCTTCACTTTCTCCACCTTCCTCTAAAATTGCACTAACATGATATCTAGCCAATGAACCAGTCACATTTTGAAGGTAAAAATGTGTTCAGAGAATAGAGGTGGCAATCTGAATGGGAGTAAGCATTCACGTTTTGAATGCTTACTTGTATGATACCAAGAAAATAAAACATTGGCCTGTGAAAAGAAAGGAAATAATCCTAATCTTGCTTATTATACAGTAGCCAAAGTTTTTCATCTAGGAACTACAGGTTGGAATCTTTTATATAGTCAAGAGCCCAAAGGCAGACAGTAGCTTATCTGTGTTTTTTGATGCATTAGATCTCTGCTCTTTTGCCAGTATTGTTGCCTTTCTTTCACCGGCTTCATGCACTATGGTCTTAAAATCCCATAGATCATACCTTCTTCACCTCCAAGATGATTTTAGTTTATTAGAACATTTCTGTTTTATTAGACAGGAAGAGCCAAAAATACTTCTTTAAATGTGTGAATCATGGTTGTAAAAAGTTTTAATATACTAATTCCTATCATTAAAGTATCCTAAAAACATAAGCAGAAAAAATGCAACCAAAACTGCCTTCAGCCAGCTGAGAATACTTTGGGCTGTTTGTGTTTTAACTAGCCACTGAAGCACCAGACAGAAAGCTGTCTAAGTCCATGTTCAGTGGGAACAGGTTGGTGACTGTGTTCATCGCCAGTCCCTGTAGCTCACAGCCAGTCTGTGGGATAATGGGAGCAGCAGTTCAACACAGAAGTATTTGGCTTATTAATTGTTTATCTGTATATTTCCATTTTTGGCTCTAAAATTGAATAGCTCTTTGTAGCTGCCATTGCATATCACATGAATCATTATGACTTTTACTGTAAATAACTAGAGTGATAAACTATTTGATTTACTTTTCCCCCTATTCAACCAGGTCTTCAAGAATATGTGGAAGCTGTTTCTTTCCAGTATTTTATCAAAACCCGGTCATTAGTTAGCATAGAGGAGATCAATAGGCAGCTGGTATTTACAGAAGAAGATAAAGAGGAAGAAACAAAGGTAGTAAAAATATTTAATATGTTAGTGAACTATAATTTAATCATGATTGTGTTTAACACTATTGTATATTCTCTTGTGAGAGTTTTGTTGTGGAAATTTAGTGTCATCTTTTTGTTGAATGGAAGACTCCTAGAACTCATTGTAGCTTCTCTTTGTTAACTTCCTGTAGCTTCCTGAGTGACCATAATTGTTTTCTCTTGACATGTTGAATAGTTTGTATGTTGTCAAAATTATTATTATTATTATTATTATTATTATTATTATTATTATTATTATTAACCTTTATTTATAAAGCGCTGTAAATTTACACAGCGCTGTACATACAATCTTTTTAATTGGATGGTTCCCTGCCCTCAGGCTTACAATCTAAAAAGACACGACACAGAAGGAGAAGGGAATGGTGGTGGGGAAGGGGCCTGTCTAGTAAGATAATACATATAAAATACATAGCAATACAGGAAATGATTGAATAAAACAGACAACAAAAGAACATCAAATAGCAAGTGAGAATTATGCAATGCCTGGGAACGCTTCTCTGAACAGGATGGTCTTCAGCTCCGTTTTGAAGCTGGTTAAAGAAGTGATTGCTCTTGCTCGTGGGGGAAGAAGGTTCCAGGAGTGAGGGGCAGCAAGTGAAAAGGGGCAAATCTGAGATGGGGCAGAGGAAATCCTGGGCTGGGACAGCAGACCTTGACTACCAGAACGGAGGGCCCTAGTGGGAAGGTGAGGGGAAATAAGGTCTGATAAGTAAGGAGGGGCCAGCCCATGGAGGGCTTTAAATGTTGACAGCAGGAGCTTATACTGAATGCGGGAGTGGGAGCCAGTGAAGGGATGCCAACACAGGAGAGATGTGGTCAGAGCGGTGGGTGGATGTGATAATGTGTGCAGCTGAATGCTGGACAGAAATTAAAGGACGGATGTGTGAGAGAGGAAGCCCAGCCAGGAGGATGTTGCAGTAATCGAGTCGTGAGATCACTAGGGCATGGACCAGGATCTTGGCAGTAGAGGCAGAGAGATATGGTCGGATTTTGGCAATATTGTATAAAAAGAATCTACAAGCCTTGGCTGTGGTCTAGATCTGAGGGATACACGACAGAGAAGAATCAAAGATAAAACCAAGACTGCGGGCTTGCTGGACTGGTTGAATAGAAATGTTGTCCACAGAGACAGAAAAGGAGTGATCATCTTTCTTTCCTGATCATCTTTCTTTTCTTCTGAGTGGAATGTAAAACAACTGCATTTGCTGTTCTGAAGAAATGGTTGTTGTGTGAATATGGAGAGAATGTTTATGTTTATTGATATAAACTAGAGGATGTGTACTTATCCAGTTATGGGCGTATTGCATAAATATACTCTTCATCTTTGCCAGTGATTTAAAAAAGAAAATGGCTGGTGCAGTTTAGGAGCACATTTAGGAGAATAGTGACTTTTAGAGTTGAGCCATCAAGTACCATTGCTTTAGAAAGTGACCACATTGGTTTCTTGTGAAGTGTATGTTAGTTTGTTACTAAAATAGTAGACAGAAATGTGAAAAATCATTCATTTTGCTTTTTAAATAATGGGCAAAGATAAATAGTATATTTATGCGACACATCCGCCAGTTTACCACTCTGTGTACCATATGAGCCAGTGTTCCATGATTCAGTGATTAGTCTGCAGAAATACAGGTTTTGGCTTGTGATTTTGAATTGCGCATCTAAAATGTTACAGTACTTCTCTTTAATGGGTGGAAGCATATGATCCTCCAAATGCAGTTGAACTGCAGCTTCCAGTGCTCTTCATCATCAGCTGTGCTCCCAAGGCTCTTGAGACTTGCAGTCCAGCAACATCTGGAGGGCCATATGATTCTTATATCTGATAAAAATAATTGGAAATTATGGATACTGCCTGCAGGAATACCAAAAGCTGGAAGATACCGAATGTTTGAGTCGAAACACGGTTTTCAATAGACTAAGGAGATATCCTTCATTTTTGTATATAGCCTTTGCCTATTATACAAATTAAGAAAATGTATACAGACAATCAACATGGAGTGAAAATTTAATCTGTTAAACATGAAGTTCACATAACCCTACATACATGGAAAACTGGAATGTGGACAGTTAATTGTAGAGATTGGACCAAAGAAAATTCTTCAGTTCTTGAAACAGTTGAGACTGTTTGCTTTCATGGGATCGCCATAGGCATAGATGGCTTTAAAAGGGCATCAGTTTCAAGGATAGGCCTCAGTAGAGATAATCCAAGATAGCTTTATGGCTAGCATGCTTTTGGAATACTAGCTGCTGAGAGTTATACAGTGTGGGAAGGGTTGGCTTCATATGTATTGTCAAGCTTCTCAGAAGAATTTGGTTGGCCACTGTGGGAAGCAGGAAGCTGGACTAGATGGGATTTTGGCCTGATCCAGCAAGTTGCTGTCATGGGAAGGTCTTTACAGTTTATCAGTCCTTTCATTTATTTTTATCTTCTCAAAGTGCCTTGAAAGAGATACACATGAAAAGTCTTTCAAGTTCCATATTTGCAAAGGAAATTCCAGCTGATCTTGCAAGTCCTTCACATATTTTACCTATGATTAAGATAAATGGATTATAGTTTTTGGATTAAAGGATTTACATTTTTAAAAAATCTGAGTTTGAAACCTGGGGAAGTCATTGCAAGATGTCTCTCTCTGTGTAGCTTCATTTCAGCCATAGGTATAAGATAAGCAATCTGTGTCATCTCCACCCTTGATGTGTTAAGTTGCTGATGTTTTCATAACTCTGAGCATTCATCATAATGTTTGTCCAATTTGAGCTGTTGGCAAGGGACACCTACTAGAACAAGCAGCACACCAATTTCACTGTTACAGATGACTCATAGACAAGAATCAGATAATTTACTTTTGTGTACCCAGATACCTTATGAAGAAATACTTCAGATATTTATGGTTCAGTACAGTAAAGTCTCAGGTTGAAAAAAACAGAAGAAGGAAACCAGAACCTTTTGAGAGAAAGAGAGAGAGAGAGATTTGGCTGGTTGATTGATTTAATATATATACTTCCATAAAGAATTTAAGGAGGAAAATTAGTGGGATGTAGTGTATGAGGATGCAGTGCTTTTAGTAGAGAGGCACGGTTATATACAAAAGATAGGATAGGACACAATGGGGCTTTCCACCTCCTCACTGCAGCCCCTGAATAATTTCTTCTGGTGGTTTGCAGAAGGCATTCCGTGAGAAGGAGGGAATTTGAATTGGGGAGACCCTACAGTACTTGTAGAGCAGAAGCTCCTCTCATGCAAATTACCTACACTTGATTTTTTTGTCCTTCCTATTTGTACTTTATATTCATCCAACCTCCCCAAACTTTCAAAGGGGATTTTTTGTGGAGTTGAGGTTTCAGGAGGTGCCCTCTACTTGCCTAAATATTGTTATGTACTGTAGTCATATTGCATATTCATAATGTTTTATATACATATTGTTATGTATTCATATTGTATATTCATATTGTTATGAAATTCCCATCATTTAAAAATAACAAAATTGTGATAGCTGTCAACATCAGTGATGCTATTGACCATATTAAAATCCCATTTTCAGTGGGGCCCTGAATTGGAAAGTTTCCTAGCACTGGCAAGTTTCATTTGCTGAAACCGCTTGCCATTGCATTTACCTCTGTAAGTAGCAAGTTGCTTCCCCTGAGCTGTCACTATACCTGCTTCAGTTTATCTCATAGTACTGAGTACACACTTGAGAATCTGTGGAAAAAATAGAACTTTTAAAATCAGATAAACCAATTTATTTCAGTCCAGCAAACACCAGAGAACAAGAGTTACTTCAGGAGGTGTGTAGACACAGTGAAGCAGATAATGACAACTGCTTTTTAAAGCAGGTACCTTATATTGAGTGAATATAAGCCTGAATGAAAGGTCACTGGGGCGCGTTACAGACCGCCCAAAACGGGCGGTCTCGTGCTGCTGCCGGTTGCAGCACGGAGGAGCCCCAGCATCCAAACCGCACGGCTCCTCCCCACTGCAAATAAGAAGCACCAAAATGACACTGTGAGGCGCCAGTGGCACACTAGCGGTGTCATGCGCCGCGTGACGTGCAGGCACAAAGCATCTGCTACGACAAGATGGCGGCCCCTGTGTGGAACGGGTGCCGCCATTTTGTACGGACTCGGACTGTATTAGGGTTGTGGCGTCTGGAAGGGAAGCCCCTTTCTAACCCTAGTACGGACCCAGTCCGTACTTTATGCCCGTCTGTAACGGGCCTGGGAGTGACATTTAAGTTTAGGATACAATATTATAGTGCTTTTTAAAAAGTAGTTCCCTTGGGGGATAGGAGACTTACTGTTTAATTGTTTGTTTTAATTAATTTGATTCTATTTTATTATTGTTATTATTTCTATGAATTATAGGTTGTTGGTTGGAGGGGGGATAATGGGTTTTTTGTATTGACAGCTACCTTTTATAGTATTTTACTTCATTGCTGTATTTTACTGTTATTTGTAATTGTAATTGGACATCATAGAACAAGATGTAAATAGAAAATATGGAAGACACAAGATGACATAGTATTTGTGAATATACAGATATAACTTTACGAGTTTTAATTTTAATCAATAAATAATAATAATAATAATAATAATGAAAGTGTGTGATAGGGTTGCCAACATTTTTTTCCTGTTAGGATTCCTGTGCCTCTGTCTGCATGACAGACAAAAGATTTATGCTTTTTCCTGGCCTAGAGAGGAAGGTATGCATGTCACACAACTGTTGAAGGCTTAGGAGACCATCTAGGGAGAAAAGGTAGAAATGCATATCTATTTATAAACAGTGATTAATGTTTGCCTACATAGAAATATTGGAAGACTTTTGTCAACCTAGTCATGTATGAATTAGTTTGGCTCCAAGATAATTTTCTTTCTAAAATATTTGTATCAGTGTTGTATCTGAACTATCTTTAAGAAGTTCCAGTTTTGCTGTGTTTTAATGTATTTTAATGTGTTTTGTTTATAGCCATCTTCTGATTGTAACAATAAGCAAGACCACACTTGGAATCTGAAAGTGACTGCTGTGGATTACCTCCTGGGAGTGGCTGATCTTACTGGAGAACTGATGCGGATGTGCATCAACAGTGTTGGTAATGGTGATATAGACACACCATTTGAGTTGAGCCAGTTTCTGCGGCATATTTATGATGGCTTTTCCTACATAGGCAACACTGGACCTTATGAAGTTTCTAAAAAACTATATACATTGAAACAGAGTCTAGCCAAAGTGGAGAATGCTTGCTACACACTGAAAGTCAGGGGGTCTGAAATACCTAAGCATATGCTAGCTGATGTTTTCTCCACCAAAACAGAAATAATTGACCAAGAAGATGGGCTTTCCTAAAACACTTGGAAATCTCATGACCCCAAACAGACTATAGAATCAGAATGAGGCATTTCTTTAAGTGGAATTTGCTTATTAGAAGGGCTTTAAGTTTCTTTTAAATGTGATGTTGTAGGGCCAGCTACAACTTAGTACTGTGCCCTGTTTCAACCTGTTGGGGTACCTATAGTGCATAGTCTGTTCACCATTACAATATTTTTTCTTACCTTTGTTTCTTTTGGCATTCACTACCTGAACAGTCCATGTCTGTGATGGGTTGTGGTGGCTAGAGTGTACATATTCAATTGCATGGAATTGAAACGACATATTGGGTCAAGAGAAAAATATACTTTATAAATGCTAACAAACTAAGGAGATTATCACACTACACTCTTAAAATGTTGCTATTTCACTTTAACTGCTCTGGCTACCTCCTGTTGCATTCTGGGACTCGTAGTTTAGGAAGGGGCATTGGGAATGTGAAGTTGAAGACTTTCATGGCCGGCATCCATAGTTTTTTGCAGGTTTTTCGGGCTATGTGGCCATTGGGCATGTTCTAAAACATAGCCACATAGCCCGAAAAACCCACAAAAATCTAGGCATTGAGAATATTCAGCCAGAGAGCTCTTAGGCCTCATTGAACTACAAACCCCAAAATGCAATGAGGCAGAGCAGTTAAAGTGGAATAGCAATGTTTTAAGAGTGGTGTGATAATCTACTAAATCTGTGCATTGTTCTTTGAGGCCTTTAACACTCCTGTTAGAACATTTTTGTCTCAGTACTGGCTCTCTGTTGCTTAGTTGGTTTATATTCAAGAACCTGAAGCAAGTACAAGACTGGAAAGCCTGTTAATATTTAGTATGTTTGTACTTTCAACCGTTGCAGTACAGTTCTTTCAGTTGCAAAAATATCTTTCTAAAAGCCACTGCATTATTTGAGAAGTAAAGTTTTATTTGGGAATGTGAGCCAGATACCCTCCCCACTGTCCTCTTTAAGGATTCGATGGCATTTGAGGGTATATTTCTGCCCTGACATCATCTGGTAAACATTTTGTCTAGAATGTTTCCCTTCATGCAGACTTGACTCAGCCAGGGAAGTGTAGTTCAACTTCCCTGACTGAGGGACTGACTGCATCTTTGTGCCTTCCTCCATTTGGGCAAATGTGCAGTGGACATACTACAACTAAAGGGTATCTCTATGGTTAATGTTGATCAGAGAATACATTAGGAATTTTGTCTGTCCACTGATGCTCTTCCAAATTGGGAAGTGTGGGTCGGGGGAAGAGAATCCTATTGTTATTTCTGATCAGTAATTAGAGATAACAAGGCTTCCGTACATACCTCTCACCTGTCAACTGGGAAAGCCAGCGATGTGTGTATTAAAAATCTCCCTATGCCAAGGGTTCATACTTAGGAAATACAGGCAGGCAAAGCATAGTTAAGAGTAGTCTTCATCTGTGATGAGTGATAGTATGTGAATTTTTTTATCATAGGTTCTCCATAGTTTATGAAATTCCACTGGAAAATAGTATGGCATATAAATCATATTGGGTCATGGAGTTTGTGCGTAAGATAATGATAAAAGATAACAGAAGGGATCCCCAGTTAAGAGAATAAATACCATTGGAATGGGGTGCAACTGTATTTTAGACCATGATTTTTACGCACATATACTCCTTGATGGATCATTTTTTATTTTGATGATTCATATTATTTATCAGTAGAATTTCATAACGTAGGGGGAAAAGTATACCCTATAGATGTTACAGCAAGATTGGTTTAAGTAAATTGAAAAAGAATTTAGATTAGCATATTTGAGAGAGAAGATTCAGAAATCTGTCTAGGAAATGGAACTTGCCTGCAAGTGTGAGACATGTGCTCAGTGTGTTCAGTGAATCTCTTTTTCCAAATTAAGAAAGGTTTTTGATTTCCCTTCTTGACTATTTACATTGGCTTGTATCCTAACTTCCTGTCTATGAAAAAAATATTCATGAAATGGAATTACATTCATGAAATAAGGCCTTTTGCCTCCTCTTTCTACAACTCCCTGTGTTTTCCCCAAACTCCCCTGCTAAGTATTGGGAAATCCTTGGGATTGTAGAGGGAGGCCCATAGATGGAAGGGAAGTTAGCAGTTATCATCACCTCCTTGTCCAAGTGTTGTAAAGGAAGTGATGGATCAAAGTCTTAGAAGTATATATTCTAATGTAATTTCTTACCCATAAAAATACTGGGACCTCTCCACACCTTCCATGCTTCTTCTGTACTGCAAATACTTTGTTACCTAATTTCAAATGTATGATATGATGAACAGAGTAATGGTTTATATTTGGTAATCATCACAACTTTTCTCATGTAGTAAAAAATTTAAAGGAATTCATTCCCCTTTACTGAATGTAGTGAATGTTTATGTTTCTACAGTTTTATACAATAAACTAATTAAAAGAACCTTCTTGTAAAGAATGCTAGTCATTTGCCATTCATTTAATCTGACAAGAGGAATAACCCTCTTGTACATTCATACATTTCAAGACTGTAATCGAAGAAATTATTTGACATTTTATGACATAGTTAATGTATTACAGAGCAAATAAAACACTATCAACTTTTCAGTAATTTGAGCTGCAAGGTCCTAGCCTCTAAGCTGTTTGAATATCAATGGCTTCTTATCTCTAGTTTGCTTGTTACTGAGAAGTTCACCAGTGTAGTCTTCCATTTACCAAAAGGCGTCTGCTTAATGTGGTATTAAGGGGAAAACTCTCTTTTGTCGAATTTGATAACTATAAGATATAATGTTTGTTTTAATCATGCATGATTTTTAAAGAGATAAAACAATTGTCAAGACAGAGTTTAGTGATTAGGCCTCTGTGTGGAAGACATTATGCAATTCAGATTGCTCAGCTATGTGACTTATGATCACATTAATTAAACGCTCACGTAGATTATTATCTTGCTGCTTTTGGAAAAAATAGCAGAGGCAACATGTACATTTATTTTCTATTTCTTCCCCAAATACATAGATTGCAGTACCAAGTCTAAATGGCTGGGTCCAGGAATCTCTCTCCCTGGACCATCATCCATTTGCTCTCCTGACAACACTGGCACTTGAAGGTGATTTTCTCAGTGCAGCTCCATTTTCACAAATTGAAGTGTCCCATTGTCAGTAGGGACAGGGGAAGAAACTCATTGCGTATTTCTGGTGGTTCATCACTTTCTGTAGTAACATTTGAGATCAGAAAAATGGATTTGATGGCTGTAGAAAAAACAATTTGGGAAATAAAGCTGCAGATAAGTCTCAAGTGCTGGACTACTAAGAGCCTGCATGGGAGCCTAGATGTTATATTTGTGCACAGGAAAAACATTGGTAGTGGTTTGGACAATTTCTTTCCCATCAAGATTGTCATGTCAATTTGCAAAAGCCAAATTGTCTGATTGCTGTAGGTCGCTAAGAAGACACTTTCTTAAAATGCTGGTAATTGCATGTGAACTTACATTTCAAGAATAAAATGTGACATGTGCTCTAAGAATTTTTTTTAAAAATGTGCCATTATATGGAGTATGTTCTTCCTAATGTTAAGTGGAATCTCTTTGTTTAATTCAGATCCATTTGTCCAGTTTGATTCAGCTCTGTCTGTCTAAATAATTTATATGCTACCTTTTTCCTTGTGCAGGACCCAAGATGGCTTACATCCAATTAAAATAAGGTATAGCTTTTTTTTTTTTAAACTATCTTTGTTCTAGTCTTTGAAGCAACAGAAAGCAAGCTTGTTCCATCTGCTACATGACATTCCTTCAGATATTTAAAGATGGCTATCATGTCTAGTATGTTCAGTTTTTTTGCAAGAGGCAGGGTAGAATTTTACATCAGGAAAACTGTACAATCCCTCCACTGTTGTGTTGTGTGTTATGGTCATGTATGGTCATGAACTATCAGTAATTCATCTAGTTTGGCTCTTGCTTTCAAGGAAAAACAGGTTGCAAAAAGTTAAGTGCATTTGCATGACTGTTGGGGATATTTGGGAAGGTGACATTTATCCACAAAACAATCAAGGGCAAGATGCCAATTTTGTACCCTATTTAAGTTGAGCTGCTCATATGCTTGGTACTGGGCCAAACCCAAAGCATTGTTAAAACAGATGTTCTGCAAAGGCTCATTTGCACGCTAATATCATTTGTTGTGATAAAGTTCTGCATATTTATTCCTTTGGAATAAATGAAGTTAACTGTGGAGTGATAGAGCTCTCTTAGTGGAGTTATAGAGCTCTCTTAGTTTAACAGTGCTATTAGTAAATGTGATAACACATGCTGCACATTTTTATTGCATCCTTACCTCTTCCATAACAATACTTACTTAATGTTTTCTTTTGGAATGAGAAAAATTAAAGCTACAATCAGGAAATGAAATCAGAATGGCATCTTCCTTACGTCACAACTACTGTCAATCAAGGTCTGTTATTTTTCCTTTGGAAGCTGTTCTCATTTCTGTAAACATAATTATACTGGTAAATGATAGCTCTTGTTGAGTTGTTCCTGGATTCATGATGCAGACTAATTTTATGATGAAACAGGTGTGGCTCCCCATCCTCTCTCTTTAGATTTAGGGACTGAGGTTCCTTCTTTGCCATTTGTAAGCTAATTTGTATTCTGTTTGGAGTCCCTTTATCACCTTGCCCTCTGGGCAGCCAGTTTGTGATGATGGTGAAATACAGGAAGACAACATCAGGACTTCACTTAAGCATTCTTAAGTATTGGAGTCTTGAGATATTTATATGGGGGAAGATCCAGGCTCTCTGATAATTTTACGCTATTTAGTATAGGCTGTTGCTAGACTCTAATTAACATACACACATTCTCTAAGTCTTCTGTTTTAGACCTTATATTTTATATAACTCCAGAACCCATTACAGTGGTACCTCGGGATACGAAATACCCAGGTTACGAAATTTCCGGGATACGAAAAAATCCCATAGGAAATAATTGTTCCGGGTTACGAATGTTTTTTCAGGTTACGAAAAAACTTTTGGTGCTTTTTTCGGCTTTTTCGCACGAAATCGCGGCTTTTCCCCATTAGCGCCTATGGCATTTCGGCTTACGAAGGCTTTTCGGGTTACGAAAGCGGCCGCGGAACGAATTACTTTCGTAACCCGAGGGAGCACTGTATTTATGTTTTTGGGGCCTACATTTAACACACTTAAACCCAAATCGGCACTCACCCTGTATCAATGTGATGAGTATAAATGTTGAGTGCAATATATAATCCAGAAGCTGCACCAAAGCTGCACTCCAGTGCTTAAGAATGAAGTGTGGCTTTGGTGTGACCTCCGGACTCTTAGGACCCATGCATCATTTAAATAGCATAACTCCAAAGAGATCCGAAGCAGCTTTATTTTGGCAGTCTGTAACAGGCCACTGACATTAAATAGAATGAAAATAGGGTTGTAGTGCTGTATGTGTGGTACCAATGTGAATGAGAGTGGTGGCAATACATCATGCCATCAGAGGGTGGGCCTGAAACCAGGAGTAGATGAGGCCAGAGAAAAAAACAGGTGAACCCACTCTTCTCCTTTTTTTTAGTACCCATATATCCGGACTGCTTGTAAGAGGAAAGATTGGAGAGGCATGGACCTATTGCTTAGGAAAGTCTTTTTAAATTAGGCCTAGATCTGCTTGGGATTGGCCTGCCTGTGTTACATCTGTGGACTAGTCTCAAGACAAACACATAAAGCAGAAGATTCATTGGTGATTAATAGATACGGCAGATGCCTTCTGGCAAAGAAACTCATGCTCCAGCAGATGAGATCCAGAATCCCCCCCAAGCACATCGGACTGGGTACTGAGGTCCCCACACTGTACCAAAAGATGGCTTTTTAAGGCTTGTAGCTCCCTTTCCTCCCACTCTAAAGTTGGCTTCCCACTCCAAAGACCAAAGTTGTGGTCTCAAGCAAAGTGGTTTATTTAGCAAAAAGCTATAAAACACTACTGTGCAAGAGCAGGTTATCTCTCGCCTCTAGAAGCTTTGAGAAGAGGAATGCCAAGCAGCTCTAACAAAACTACTCCCCAATGCCTCCTAAACTAGGCTGAGAGATGGAAGGAAGAAAAAAAGCGGATGATGTCATATTTTATGAAGACAAATGTTACGCTGAGATGGACAATGAAATGTGGCCTCTGTTCTACATGTAATATAAACCTTTTTCATGTGCATTTGGAGGTGTGGAACACCATTCTGTACTGCTTAAGTGCCTATGACACATTTCCTTATTTCCAATTCCTTTTTGTTGTTTGTTATGTGCTTTCAAGGCAACTCTGTCTCATGGCAACCCTATCCTAGGGTTTTCTTGGCAAAATTGATTCAGGGGAGTTTTGTCATTGCTGTCTTCTTAGGCCCAATGTGTTTCCATGTTGATTAGGGATTCAAACATTGGTTTTTCTGTGACCTAATCCAGTACTCAAACCACTGGAACACACAAGGCCTCTCCACAGTGCTTACAGAAGCAAAATGCATGTGCTAAAATTACTCTGATACTCATCAGTTACAGAACAATAATAGCTTCCTATACCTCTTCTTTGTCTGGACATCTTTCATTTATGGACAGCCAAGGGTTATATCAAGGTTATATCAAATCAGATGGAAAAATAAATTTAAAATCCCTTCCAAGGCTCTGATTCCAAAGTTACTGGAGCTGCCTGATTTGCTTCAGACTGCTTAGGACCCCTTTGCTTTTTGATATTTACCAGGTAGGTCACTTTGGTTTGAACTTGTGCTTCATTTCAAACTGGCTTTCGGGCGGGTTACGGGGTTGAGACGGCCATGGTCGCCTTGGTCGATGATCTCCGTCTGGGCATCGACAGGGGAAGCGTGTCCCTGTTGGTGCTCTTGGACATCTCAGCGGCTTTCGATACCATAGACCATAGTATCCTTCTGGGGCGCCTGGCAGAGGTGGGAATCGGGGGCACTGTGCTCCAGTGGTTCCGGTCCTACCTCTCTGGGAGGTCCCAGATGGTGCAGCTGGGAGACGTGTGCTCCGACGAGCGGGCCCTCAAAACTGGGGTCCCTCAAGGAGCCATTCTGTCTCCCATGCTATTTAACATTTACATGAAACCGCTGGGAGAGATCATCCGGAGACATGGGGCGCGGGGTTATCAGTACGCTGATGACACCCAGATCATTTTCTCTATGTCTCCGACTGATGCAGTGACTGAGGATGGCGTCTCTCCTCTCGTGGCCTGTCTGGAGTCAGTAATGGGCTGGATGAGGGAGAACCGACTCAAGTTGAATCCAGAGAAAACGGAGGTACTCGTGATAGGTTCCCCTGGTCCAGGAATGGCGGTGGTTCCACCTGTCCTGAACGGGGTCACGCTCCCTGTGAAGGACTCCGTGCGCAGTCTGGGGGTGCTTCTTGACTCGTTGCTTCACCTGACTGCTCAGGTGAATGCGACGGTCAAGACCACCTGCCATCAGCTTCGGCTGATTCGCCAGCTGCACCCATACTTGGCCCAGAGGGACCTTGAAACTGTTGTACATGCTCTGGTAACCTCGAGATTGGATTTCTGCAATGTACTCTACATGGGGCAACCCTTATACCAAACCCGGAAGCTACAGATGGTGCAAAATATGGCAGCCAGGCTGGTCACTGGAGTTTCTAGGGCCAGCCATATAATACCAGTGTTGAAAGATCTTCACTGGCTGCCTATTCGCTTCCGGGCCCAATATAAGGTGTTGGTTATCACCTATAAAGCCCTAAATGGCTTGGGCCCAGGATACCTGAAGGATCGCCTCTCCCCATATATTCCGTCCCGCACCCTCAGAACATCCGGGCAGCAACTACTAAAGGTGCTGGGGGCCAGACTCTCTTCCGTTACTAAACGGACCTTTTCCATCGCTGCCCCGGCCCTTTGGAACATGCTGCCCGCTGAGCTCCGCTCGACTACCTCCCTGGCCCAATTTAAGAAGGACTTGAAAACCTTCTTATTTCAGCAAGCATTTCCCCCATAAAAAAAATTCCTAAGGGCCTCCCACCTCTTCCGTGGCCATGAGGATGGGCTAATGGGGTTTTAGCTGTTTTAATTGTTTGTTATTCTTATTGTATAATTGTATGGTGTGTTTATTTTTTAATCTATTGTATGTTTATGCATAATGTATGTAAACCGCCCTGATCTGGGGAAGGCGCGGTATATAAATAAAACTTTTATTTTATTTATTATTTTATTTTATTTTATTTTTTATTTATTTTATTTTATAAAACTTTTATTTTATTTTATTTTATTTTATTTTATTTATTATTATTATTATTTTATTATTTTTATTATTCATTCAAACACAGCCTTGATAGCAGCCAAATAACACCCACTCACTTTACCTTCTTGATGTCTTCAGATAAGAGAAACCAGCCCCTCTAATCTTTATGTGGCAATTAAACCTAGATCTTTTCTGACCAGTTCAGTGCAAGGCATCACCAGTGCAAATCATTCTGGAAGCCACTAACAAGAAAATTCTTTTTGAAAGGATGCAAGCTGCCCCTGTCCTATTTTGCAATATTGTGATAATATAAATAATCTATTGATGTTAGCAAACCAATGTTGTAAGTTCAACAGAACAATATATCAATGAGTTCACAAAAGTTAAGCAATGTTTCCTGGGACTCTCATTTCAGTCTTGAGCAACATCTTCAGTCACTTCTATTCTTTAGTAATGTCTTCTGTGTTGTTTTCATGTGCTTAGCCTCTTGCTAACTTTGTCTAGTGCAACATCTATCCCCACAGGGACCAATCAGTTGACTGTGGGAATCTTATGAAACTCCCATTGGCTACTTTTTAAAAAGTGTGATATCTTTTGAAAAAGAGTCCTATAAAACTTGCTAACTAGCTTCCAAAACACACTGCAGAAATAATCCAGTTTTAGACCACTTTAACTGTCCTGGCTCAGTGCTAGGGAATTCTGAGAATTGTAATTTTATGAGACATTTAGTCTTCTCTGTCAGAGAGCTATGGTATCACAATAAACTACAATTCCCACTGTTCCTAGCACTGAGCCAGGGTGGTTAAAGCAGTCTTGAAGTGGATTATTTCTGCAGTGTGTTTTGGACCTTTATGGTTTATTTTACTTTTGTTGGGTGTGTGAGAGAGAAATTTAGATATTATGTCATCTCAGGGATGGAGAGGGAGCTTGCTTGAACAAAGGTATTTTTCTAAGCACTTTCCCCCAGTTAACTTTGCAGCTGAAAACAGACAGCATCAGTACTTGATACAGTTCACTGCTGACATCTTGTGGACGCTGTCTTCTATTGCCTCTGCTGCTTGTTCCAATTCAGCCTGCCTCACGAGATTTTGTGCAGTCATAGAAACTGTGCTATTACACAGTTTCAGGCATTGCTCAGAAACAACTTCTCTATAAAGGTGCAATGTTCACATTTCATGAATACCTGCAGAACTTTTAAGCCTGTATTTTAATGGGTTGATGAGGGATTGCCTAACACCTGTTCTCATGTAGCTTTTATAATAATGAAGCTTAAAGATGGTTCTTCATTCTTTCTGATTGTGTTAGCGGAGAGCTTGGCTTTCAATGCAGCCCTAAGTATAGATCTCTCAGTCACCTACCACATGACAGCTATGCTGTAAGCCTAAAACATATAAACAGTTGTGTTCTTTCCCCATTTTATCCTGGAAGTAATCTAGGCTTTTATAAACATCCACCTTTGGGTTTCTTAGCCCGATTTAAACAGGCGCTATGAGGCATCTCTGTCGCATGTGAGGGGCGGCGCTTTCAAACGCCCCTTGCATGTGACGGGGGCTTAAAAATGGTGGCCCCCTATACACATGGGTGCCGCCATTTTGACGTGATGGATGCCTAGCGTCTGCACGTCTCAACATGGCTGTGGTGCCGCAGGTGCGCCATTGGCGCCTTGTGTCACAACGGCATCGCAAAAAGAACCCGCTTTTTGTGGGTTCTTTTTGCCGCGCAAGGGAGCTGCACGGTTTGTCCGCTGCGGCTCCCTTGCGCAGCAAACTAGGGCGGCAGCAGACCGCCCTTTTGGGCAGTCTGTATCCCGCCTAAGTATCCTACTGAATGTGTTTGTGTGTGAGGACTTATAAAGGAGAATCCATGGGAGAAACATCATCTGATCCAACACATTCCTGGCTCAATGCAACCAAGGCAGGAACTTCCAAAGGAAAAGATGTAATTATGCCAGCTCCAGAGCATATGACTCAGGTAGCCTAAAAAGACAGAAACCCCATTTATAGACATCCAGCAAGCCAAACCCCAAGTTGTGTAGTTGGACTATTGTCCTTTTTTCTAACTTTAGGAAACAGCAAACAATTTTTATTGAGACCCACAGACCCATATGGGTAGCTTAACAATACATACTTGGGCGGGATACAGACGGGCAGGGGAGGACGTCTTGGAGGTGTATTCAGCTGAATGCGGAGCCTCCAGACGGCCCGCCCCGGGGGTGTGCTTCAGGTGTTGGGGCTTCCACACGGGGGGCAGTGAAGACGCCTCACCTGGGTCCGTTTCGGACCCGGAGTTTCCAAACCGCCGCCTCGGAGGACGCTGCAAAAAGAGGCAGCTTCCTCACGGGCGGCCCAAACCGCTGCTTTTTTTTTCTTTTGCCGCATGAGAAGTGCGCAGCTTCGCAGCTGCAGCGCTAAGCAGCAGCGGCAGAAAGCCTGTCTGCGCATTTAAAGCACCCAAGCCCCTTTAAACTTTTTCCCTGTGACTTTAAAGCTAGGCAGGAGTGGTGTGAGGTAGCAATGTCCAAACTCTGTCCTCCCAGGCGTTTGGACTTCATCTCCCAGAATCCTAGACCACAGGGCAAGGTGGCTGGGGATTCTGGGAGATGAAGTCCAAACGCCTGGAAGGACAGAGTTTGGAGATTGCTGGTTTGGGGACCAGTGAGTCAGGCATGGTGGGAGGAGAGAACAGGAAGGGTAGAATAGATTAGATAGGGCTGGGAGGGAACACATACCCTGGGAGGCGAAATGATGTCTTTATGGGACATCATGGGACCTAGTGCCGTGTACATGCGCCCTGCCCCTTGATCCCAGGCCCTCTCTAGTTGCCCTTTGCCTTTGGGGGCAAGTTTAGAGGGCATCAAAAGGTCTTGGGCACATTCAAGCTCCGGGGTCTCTTT
>NC_056522.1:70577605-70601287 GCF_019175285.1 Sceloporus undulatus | reverse complement strand
TTTTTCTTTTGCTGCATGAGAGGTGCGCAGCTTCGCAGCTGCAGCGCTAAGCAGCGGCAGCAGAAAGCCTATGGGCACATTTAAAGTGCCCAAGCCCCTTTAAAACAATGGTGGTCTCCTGCCAGCTGGTGATCAGCTGGTGTTGGCATCCTTGTCCGCTTGCACTTTGCCAGTGTCAGCAGCATCATAGATGCCTCCTCTCCTTTGGTCCCCGCGCTCCTGATGAATCTGCAATGCGCAGCCACAGCTGTCTCCGCTGCCACCGCTGTCCCCCTGCCATCTCCCCTCACCTCCCTTGTACATATGTAAATATTTACAGTTTTAGCGTTTTTTATTGTTAGGTGAAAATGGCACAGGAATGTGTGTAGGGGTGCACTTTAAAGTCCAAACTTTCCAAGCAGCGCATGCGTACATGTTGCTCTAGGGTTAGGGTTAAGGTTAGGGTTACGAGGCTTAAAATGCACCGCAGCTGTGCCTCAGCTTCCACAGCTGCATGGCAGCGGACATTGCAATTAAAGCCTGACTGCAAACTGCGCATGTTCCAAGACCCCAACTCACTATGCGACGGAGCTTTTAAATGGGCAACTTAAAGTAGCGGCGTAGCAATTCTGGTGTACCGGTGCAGCAGCTCTCATGGCTTCTTCCCCTTCTCGATATGTGTCAGCATTCAGGTAGGACTGCTCCAGTTTCTGCAAAATGTTTGGCTGGGATCATATAGCTAGGAGGTCAGCCGTCTCAGTATGAGACCAAGACGTCCCCTTGCCTTTTTTCGGGGTGCTGGTGGATGGCTGAGCCATCCTGCCTGGTGGCAAAGGGGAGCCGCCACACAGCTGTGCCAGGAGCAGCCGAACTGTGCCCGCTCCCAGGTGAAAATGGCGCAGGAATGTGTGTAGGGGGTCACTTTAAATCCCAAACTTTCCCTTTTCACTTTCTACAACCAAAACATCCACCGGCAAAAGTTACAACTTCCCGCGGTTCTAGCAACGCATGCACACAAGTGGCTCTAGGGTTAGGGTTACGAGGCTTAAAATGCGCCGCAGCTGTGCCTCAGCTTCCACAGCTCCATGGCAGCGGACGTTGCAATTAAAGCCTGACTGCAAACTGCGCATGTTCCAAGACCCCAACTCACTATGCGACGGAGCTTTTAAATGGGCAACTTATATTTGCGGCGTAGCAATTCTGACGTATCGGTGCAGCAGCTTACAGACGGAGATGCGCAGGTACGTATCAAACAGAAAAGAAGCGGAAAAAAGCAGCACCTTTTTAATGCCGCTTCTTCCCGCTTGGGGCGTGCGGGGGGGCGTGTTCATGGCGGCATTCAGGTAAAGCCCGTCTGAAGGCTCTACCTTCATGACGTCATGAGTACATCCCTTTTTGCCCGTCTGTAACCCGCCATAGATACATACACTACATACATATAATACATAGCAGTGGCTTAATATCACTGGGTGCAATTTTAGTGGCAAATCATATCCATTTTATTTCATGGCTACAGAGTTTAGAATAAATGTCCCCAGTGGCCATTAGCGACCTTCCTCCACTCTTCTAAAGACCCATAGTCATGGGGTGCAGGGACACATACTGGTAACATTCCTTCCTGTGGCTCAGGAGTAGGGTTGCCATAGCACGCCCCCCCCGTGACCAGCACGGTTTTGGGGGGCCCCTCCCGGTCACGGTCCGGTTTGGGTCCCCACCCGTGCCTGGTCCCCTGTGTGGGGGCCCGCTCCGGCCATTGCCGCTGCCGCTAATGCGGCTGCTGCGGCGCCAACCCACCTCCTCCTCCAGCTCGCCTTCCTCGCCTCCAAGGCGAGGGCTTGAACACTGCCCAGCCCAGGCCTCAGTAGGGGTCAGTGGCAGGCGCGCGCGGAGGGAAGTGGGGCAGGGAAAGCAAGGCCCCATTCCCTTCCCTGGCTTCCTCCGTCGCCGGCGGAGAAAGCCAGGCAGAGGTTTGGGGCTTCGCTTCAGCGAGGCCCCACTCCCTTCCCTGGCTTCTTCCGTCGCCGGCGGAGAAAGCCAGGCAGGGGAAAGAGCCTTTCCTCTTTCTCCTACTCCTTCTGCCTCCTCTCCTCCTCCTTTTCTTCCTCCTCTTCTTCCTCCTCCTCTTCCTTTCTTCTTCATCTTTTTCCTCCTCTTCTTCTTCCTCCTCTCCTCCTTTTCTTCCTCCCCTTCTTCCTCTTCCTTCTTCCTCCTTTTCCTCCCCTTCTTCATCTTCTTCTTCCTCCTCCTCTTCTTCTCCATCTCTCCTCCTCCTCTTCCCCTCTTCCTTCCCTTCTTCTTCCTCTCTACTTCCTCTTCTTCTTCCTCCTCCTCTTCTTCTTCTCCTCTTCCTCCTCCTCTTCCTCCCCTTCTTTTTCATCTTTTTCCTCCTCTTCTTCTTCCTCCTCTGCTCCTTCCTCCCCTTCTTCCTCCTTTTCCTCCCCTTCTTCTTCATCTTCCTCCTCCTCCTCTTCTTCTCCACCTCCTCTTCTTCCCCTCTTCCTCCCCTTCTTCTTCCTCTCTACTTCCTCCTCTTCTTCCTCCTCCTTCTTCTCCTCTTCCTCCTCCTCTGCCTTTTCCACTCTTCCTCCTCTTCAATGCCCAAATGTGCTGTTTGGAATGGGGGAGGCAGGTTGGCCAGAAAGGGAAGTCCATTTCTGCCATCTGTCTAGGAACAATGTCAAAATGTCCTCCATTTTGATCATGCCTAAGAAACATGCATTTATATTAACACTTTTAAAAAAGCATCATTTTTTTGCGTGTCCTCCATTTTTACAAAATATGTCCTCCATTTGAAATTTTTGTCCTACTTTTGTCCTACATTTGTCCCAGTTTCGAGGTCCAGAATTATGGCAACCCTACTCAGGAGGGAAGTATTAAATCTTCCTTGTCTGTGTGGGAAGTATCAATAAAAACACCCCAACCAGACAAAAACAAAACAAAACAGAAAAAAAAAATCAAGAAACACAGAGGGTGGGATAGCTATGAGTAGTATCCAAAGAAGTCATGCTATTGATGGAACTACTTTCATCAGTGGAAGTGAGAGGAGGCCAACCCCCCTTCAGGTCTCCCTGCATCCTCAAAAGAGAAGTGGAAAACCTTCCAAAGCAGGTTTTTGTGGCATACAGTGTAAACCATAGTTCATGAGAGCAAATTCTATAGTGCATTTATTTCTCTTTAAGATGTCATAGGACTCTGATGTGTTTTCTTTTCTGTTGAAGCTTCTAACAGAAGGTGTGGTTGTTCTTGGTAGTGTCATGCTCTTGCTCCAGGATCCGGACTCTGATGGAGAGGCTGTGAGTCCAGGAGATATACCAGGGCTGCAGCAATGCCAGCAGCCCCAGGAGGTGAATCTGCAGCCAGCACAGAGACTGAGAGCCCAAACAGACAGGCCAAAATAAAGCTGCTTTGGGTCACTTTGGAGGTATGCTGTTTAAATGACACACGCATCTTAACAGGCCAGAAGCTGTGCCAAAGCTACGCTGCAGTCCTTAGGACTAGAGCATGGATTTGGCATGGCTTCCGACCTCTTTCGACACATGCACATTTAAACAGCATGCCTCCAAAATGACCTGAAGCAACTTTATTTTGGCCTGTCTGTTCAAGCCCTGAGTTCCTGGCAGCAAAGTATATTACAACCATTACCCCTAGATTTATCAGTGCCCCACCCCTGTGGAGAGATGCTAGGAAAGAGAGAAATGTCAGCCTTCTTAGCATTTAAGTTAAATGCAGGCTGCTAATAGGGAGCATCTGTGAGAATCATACAGGCTATAAATATCCCAGCATTTCCCTTGGTCCAGCATGGCTGACAACCATCCATCTTCTTCGGGAGAAAACCATGCTGATGCCTCATTCCTTCATTGCTTGATTGTTGCCTAGATACTTTCAGATTACCCTTTGGACTGCTTTACTGGACTAACTGTTGGCTTGTGAAGGACTTGGGCATTTGGTACAGATACCTTGGTGAGCCAAATTCTTTCCATCTCTCTCTCCTTGCTTAAGACACTGAGGTTTTGAACTGAGAGTTTGGCTAGCTTCCCAAGGGTAAAACAGGACAAGTAGCATGCTTGATTCCAAAAGAGCATGGGACAAATTCAGGCCATCACTCAGTGTTGATTGATTCTTTCTATACAGATAGGGAGCATACTCACTGAGGATCATTGTGATTCATGAGGGGCATCAGAACCTCCAGAGTTGCCAGAAACACTATAGAGCAACTTTTGCAGCAGATATGCTGGCTTTTGTTTCTACTGTGATTAACTATGTTTTTGACATTACTGCTGGGACTATGTAGGTATATGACAACATTACAGAACCACAGTAGTTGTCACCTAGCACCTTAGGACTGCAGACTATTTAGTAAAGTAAAGCCCTTATGGCTATAGATGGATGCGGTGCGGCAAGTTTAAAATATGATTTGAAAATACTGTACTGTATTTCTAAAGTTTTGGAAGAAAAAAGCAAGAAGAAAAGATCTCTTTAGCCACCAATCCATAACCTGCTAATTTTAATAGTCATTAATTATTGTTATGTGCCTTCAAGCCAACTCTTATCTTATGACAGCACTTTGAAAGAGAGCATGATTTGCCCAAGGTGAGTCATGTGTTTCCATGGCTAAGTGGCGGTTCAAACCCTCATCCTCTCGAGACTTAATATGACAGTTAAGCCACTGGTTCTGTCTGAACAGAAAATGCCCTGGAGTAAATTAGCTTAGACAGGGGGCTTGAGATACCCCCTTCTTCTTCTCAGAAATTAACTTGGACAAATTTACAAATGTCCATGCAAAATGCCCACTGCCTTATATTGTCTTGCACATAACAATCCTCCCTTTTGTACAGACCCAGAGTGCCCTTCTGGTGCTCTGAGCGCTCATTGATGCATGCATATTTACCCACTTGAGTCTATTGAGAATCAAGTGGTGTACGTGCATGTGGGAACGGGCTGTTAAGCCTGTTATAGTGAATACAAGACAGCCTTAGACAACAACAATCTTGGTTGTTTCACCAAAGATAAAATTCTGTAACCTGTTTTCATTGTAAAGATTTAATTCCTAGCATATATCAGGTAAGAATATAATGTGGCTAAGCATATCCACTGGAAATTTCCCAGAATGCTAATAATAACCAGCATTGTACAGTGGGAATTAGGGGACTGCAGGACCCAGTGGATCTTAGAGACATATGTAGGCATAGGTTGTGCTATGGATGCAGCATGGTTTTGTATTACAGTTGTATCCAGTGGACACCAGCATAAGCAGAGTTGTACATTTAGGTCTGTTGTGCACATGGTAGCACATACAAATATAGAGAGCAGGGTCTGAATGCACTTGCCTCTATGCATTGCTTTTGCACATCGCAATTACACAATGGTTGTAATTTATGCACCATTGATCCACATACTTCACACTATGTTAGAATTCAGTATAGGGGTTGTATTGGATGGGTGACTGCCAATGAATACAGTAGTAGGTGTAGGCTATATTTCAGAGGAAGGCAATGGCAAATCCTCACTGAGTATTCCTTGCCTAAAAAATCCTATGCAATTCATGGGATCAAGCCAACCGGCACACAGACATAGAGGCTGTGTAATATAACTACAGAGAGCCAGTACAATATAGTGGTTTCACATCTGGAGACCAGGATTTGCATCCCTACTCAGCCGTGGAAACCCCCTGGGTGACTCAGGCAAGTCACACTCTCTCAGCCTCAAAGGAAGGCAAAGGCAAACTGCCCCTGAACAAATCTTGCCAAGAAAACCCTGTGCGAGAATGAAGTCCAGGGCAATGAAATGTTTTTAAAAAACAAGAACTAAAAGCGACAAATACAGGATCCTTCCAACACATTTGCCTTGTGTGGAGGAGCTGGTGAAGCAGGGAAGGATGCCTTGTAATGTGTGCATGTGGTTTAAAAACAAGGTTCAGGTCAGGCATCTTCACTCGGTTCCTCTGGTGGACATTTCCTCCAGTCAGCCAGGACTAGGGAGTTTATCCCATGGGGGAAATCCTGTGCAAAAATGGGATTTAAAAGCTGGAAAACCCCCGCAAAAGAGGGTTGATTTTTACACACATCATTGTAACTAGTGTTAACTGAATGCAAAGTAGACAAAAGTCGCTCCCTTTTACTTTCGGGATTTTCCTTTCTGTTTGGGTTAACACCACTTTAACAACAATGTTGTCTGAAAATCAACTTGCTTTTGTGTGTGTTTTTTCCTGATATAAACCTCAGTTTCTGTGTGGGATTTCCCCTGTGTGATAAACTCCTAGGTTGGTAAGTGTCAGGTAGAGGACTTTTCTTCAGCTGTCCTAGACCATGGAATGACCTGCTGGAAGAAATTGGGCAACTGAATAAAAAACACTGTTAGAGCCCACTGATGTCTTTTAAAGTGATGTTGCCTGCCTGTTAATCATTGTTCCTTGCTTTGACTCATGGGGAGAGGTGGGTAAGAAATCATCATCATCATCATCATCATCATCTACATTTTAACTGTGGTGTGGCAAGCAGAAACTCAACCAGAGGAGTCACCTGCAGCAGAAGGATGTAGAGGAGAGGCCCTCTTTTCTTGCTGAATGTCTGCCAGTTGAGAGCCAGCATGGCAAAGTGACTTGAATGTTGGACTATGACTCTGGAGACTGTGGTTCACTTCCCACTTCAGCCATGAAACCCACAGGATGACCTTGGGTGAATCACACTCTCTCAGCCTCAAAGGATGACAATGGCAAACCTCCTCTGAAAAAATCTTGCCAAGAAAGCCCCACCATGATGAGGTTGCCTTAGAGTCACCATAAGTCAGAAACAACTTGAAGGCACCCAATAAGAAGTCTTGAATCTAAACAGCCATGTCAGAAACCCATACAATCCATACTACCAGGTACGGATGCGAGAGCTGGACAATTAAGAGAACGGATAAGACGAAAACCAGTTTGTTTGAGATGTGGTGCTGGAGAAAAGTGGATCTCGACTCATGGGGACCCTATGGATGAGGCATCTCCAAGACCCTCGTCCTCCAGTGCTCTGCTTTATTCCTGCAAGCCCATAAAACCCATGGCCTCCTTAAGAGAGTCCATCCATCTGGCATGCGGCCTTCCTCTCTTCCTCCTTCCTCAGCACGATTGTCTTTTCCAATGAGTCCTTCCTTCTCATGATGCCTCTGAAGTAGGACAGCCTCAGTTTGGTCATTTTGGCTTCCAGGGAAGTTTCTGGCTTGATCTGCTCTAGGACCCATTTCTTGGTCGTGTTGGCTGTCCATGGGATCCTCCTCCTCAGCCCTCTCCTCCAGCCCCGCATCTCAAAGGCATGGCTCTTCTTCCTATCCATCATCTTTCTTAAGGAGGTCAGGGGCATGAATGTAAAGGCCCTGAGCAGAGCAATGGAGGACAGGGCGCTTGGAGAGGTCTCAGCTACAGGGGGCCATGGCTCAAGATGGCCTGGAAGGCAGTTCACTACTAGCACTGCCACCAAGAAGCCCGCTGAAGCCAGGGGAGGAGGGCCAGGGAGGGAGGGAGGGAAGGAAGGAAGGAAGGAAGGAAGAAGCCAGCCAGTCAGCCCCCCTCTGTTCCAAGCGGAACCAAGCCGGGCGGCCCACCCCCCTCTGGGTCCTCCTCCTCCTCCTCCTCCTGCCGCGGCTCCAGCGGATGCGGGGCGGGAAGGGGCTGGGGCCAGGCTTGGGCGGCCGGAGGAGAGGATGGGGCCGGAGGGCAGTCGGGAGGCAGCCGGGAGCCGGAGCCAGGTGAGGAGGAGGAGGGCCAGGGGCCTCTGGGGCGGAGGGGGAAGCGGGGGGGGGTGCAGCCAGGACACCTTCTCCCCAAGAGGCATTCCAGAGGCTCCTCCATTCTGAGCAGGGCTAAGCAGCAAGACCCTTCTATTTCTAGGAGCGTTGGGAGCCCAGGGGGACCGGACACGTCCTCCTTTTCCAGGACCTGCCCTCCATTTCGACCTCCTCTCCAGGGGTCTTTCCAGAAAGTCCTCCATTTTGAGCCGGACTAAGACGCATGAGTTTGTATTTGTCGGAGCAAATGTCATGCTTCTTAGTCTGGCTCAAAATGGAGGACACTAAGAAAAAAGGGAGGACGGGGCCGAAGAAAAGTCCAGGACACTCCTGTTAGGAATGTGAATGCCACACTTGGTGCTTCAGTCCTGCTCCTGGGCCGAAGAAGGCTGAAAGGGAGGACATGTCCTGGGAAAGGAGGACGGGCCTGGGCCTCTCCTGGCCTCCTTCCCGGCAGAGGCAGCCAGGCTTCCCAAAAGTCCTCTCCGGCTGCAGCAGCTGCGAAGCTTCCTTCCCTCTCGGGAGGCCTCGAGCTGGACGAGGAGGAGCCCCAAGGCTGGCTTCCTGCCTGAGAGGACGAAGAAGGGCCAGGCTGGGGGTGGGGGTGTGGGTGGAGGGGTCTCTGGTGGTGGTCCTTGTGGTGGGACAGGAGGAGAGCCCCCATTGCCCAAGCAGTGGCTGCCGCCTGGGAAAAGCTTCACCTGTTGAACTCCTGCTGTTACAGAAGTTGCCCTGAAGAGAAAAAAGGCGGCAACTCAGGAACACACACACACTTGCTGTTGTGTGCTTTCAAACCCTTTCTGGCTCATGGCCTGTCCTAAGGCGACCCTGTCGAGGGGTTTTCTTGGCAAGATTTGTTCAGAGGAGGTTTGCCATTGCCTTCCCTGAGGCTGAGAGAGTGTGACTATGCCAAGAACACCCAGTGGGCTTCCATGGCCAAGTGGGACCCAAACCCTCTCTTTGGGTGATTGGCTCTCAACTGCCTTCAAGTTGACTCCCACAGATGGCAACCCTATCACAGGGGTTTTAGATTTAGTCAGAGGGGCTTTGCCATCCATTACCTTCCTCTAACACTGAGGGAATGTGGTTTTTTGCCTAAGGACATCCAGTGAGTTTCTATTCAGAGTGACTCCTGGACCAGCACTCAGACTGCTATCCCACACTTAGTATTCTGTTGAATGGCTGCTCTGCTGCTGTTGTTGTTGTGCATTCACGTCATTTCCAACTTATAATGACCCCAAGACGAATGTATTACAGGGTTTTCTTGGCAAGTTTCTTCAGAGGGGGTTTGCCTTTGCCTTCTCCTGAGGCTGAGCAACTATGGTCCCAAACAGACAAGCCAAATGAAGCAGCTTCAGACCACTTTGGAAGTGTGCTGTTTAAACGATGCATGTGTCCTAAGGAGTTTATCATACTGGGGCTGATTTTGGCATTAGAGAGAGATTAAAGTGCATTTGAAGCATCCTGTAAATAAAGTGAAAATGGCAGGTAATTGGGCAAATGATCATCACCTGCAATTGCGAAAATAAAGTGATATCAGAAATGCATGATTGCTGAAAGTAAAAAGATGTGCATTAATGCTTCTTTGGGACTATTTTAATGGCGGGTTTTGTGTGACATCATGTGAAATCATTTTGCATAATCACACAATTTTTCCAAGATATTAACGGGATTAACTCCCGATCTCCTTCATTTGGGGTGGCTTCTGGCCTCTTAGGACACATGCGTCGTCTAAACAGCACACCTTCAAAATGCCCCAAAGCTGCTTCATTTGGCCTGTCTGTTTTGGCCTATGACTACCTTAAGGTCACCCAGTGGGTTTCATGGGAAATCAATGTTAAGGAAAAAGCAACATGGGATATACAGTAAATGAAATAAAACATGTATGTGAGAGTCAGGGTGACTCAGCAGA
This sequence comes from Sceloporus undulatus, assembly GCF_019175285.1. NCBI lineage: Eukaryota > Metazoa > Chordata > Lepidosauria > Squamata > Phrynosomatidae > Sceloporus > Sceloporus undulatus. The sequence goes on along the minus strand of NC_056522.1, from coordinate 70,591,635 downwards.
AGCCAATTGGGAACCACACAGGTGTAAATGGTAATACAATTAACAAGTCCTAACTGCCAAGGACAGAGATGCAAAGTGGATAATTGGACACACCTGACAATTGTTAAGTGGTCAAGGCTGAGATGATGAAATCACTAATTGTGGGATGAACCAAGAGAACCAATGAGAATGGTGTACACGCCTACTGGGTGGAAACAGACAACAGTGGGTGGTACCATGCATTGACTATAATAATGACTATGAATCCCAATGTATTTTGTGGGTTGTAGAGTGAAGAGTAGTGTATTGTTGTGTTGGATAGTATTGGAGCTGTATATAGTAGAATAAAGTAGATCTTTTATATAAGACTACTGAGTTGTCTGGTGTCTTGGGTGAAGATACAAGAACCAGCTGGATCCTGAAGAAGGGTGAAGACTTCTGTGGAAGCAAGAGTGAGAAGGCTTGGAGAGTTTGTCAGGGTCTTCAACCTATTCTCTGTAACTCTGCTAAGCTTTAACCACTGGCCAAAACTGGTCAGCGCGGTGCACAACAAGGTGGTGAGTTTGAGCCAGAGGTGAAGAGCTACAACTCCCATCATCCTGACAAGGGTTATGGGCCCAGATACTGCAGCACCCAGCATCCACAGAAGCTGAAAGTTCCAGAGAGTGGAAGACAGATCAGAGCAAGCTGTTTGCGCTGCACTGATAAGCTCCGTGAGTAACTCCTCCTGTGTTTTGATTAAGCCCGAAAGAGGTCAGCTGTGCATACTCAGAAGGACTGTGTCAATTGAGTCACTGCACAAATTAAGATGGAGATTTTGAAGTTTAGTAAATTGAACAGATCCAACTACCCCACATGGAAGATTTATGCCCAGTCCCTACTTGTAAAGGAAAGTTTGTGGGACACAGTTGAAGCCGGGTTGCCAGCCGATGCTAATGCAGCCACGAAAGAGAAAGATAACAAAGCTAAAGCCTGTCTTTATTTAATGTTGGAAGAAGACTTAATTAATGACTTAAGTAAGACTTAAGACTTAAGTAAGAGATAAGGAAACCGCGAGAGATGTGTGGGAAACACTTCAAAGGCTACACACTCCTTCAACTGCCTTTGCAAAAATGCTATGGTCTAAGAGAATTTATAGACAGAAGATGGCAAAGGGGCAGTGTGTGATAGAACATTTGAAAACTATGCAAAACTTGTTTGTGCAGGCTGAGCTGAGAGGAGTGGACATAAGTAGAGAACAACAGTGCTACATATTGATTGAGTCCCTAGATCCTTCCTGGGGCAACATCACCAATGCTTTGCAGAACTTACTGGCAGAAGAACTGATGAGAGACTTAGTTGTGGCCAGGATTCTGGAACAAAACCAGAGGAGACTGTCTTGAGAGGAATGACGCTCCAGCTTCCAAGAGTGTGCCAAGTGAGCAAGCCAAGCCTGATGTGCGTGGGCTGGACCAGGCAGCTTCTTCGAGGGAACAAAGAAAATGTTTCTACTGCAAGAAGATTGGACATCTGCAGAGGAACTGTAAACAATTGGCTGCTGATAGAAGCAAGCAAGAGAGCAGATGGCACGGCCAGAGACAGAAGCAATTCAAGCCGCCATTTTTGAAGGACAATAGAAATAATAATAAGGTGTTTGCGACCATGATTAAGGAAAGACAGAAACCTAACTCCAAATGGCTAGTAGATTCTGGAGCTTCGACCTCCATGTGTAACAACATTAATTTAATTAGTGATAAGAAGCAATCAAATGTAAATTCGGTGGTTCTGGCTGACGGGAATGAGCTAACAACTGTAAATCAAATGGGAACAGTTTACATTCCAGGGCTGGAGGAAAACTTTAATGATGTTTTGCATGTAAAAGAATTAGAAAACAATTTATTATCAGTGAGCAGATTAACAGACCGAGACTACATAGTCACTTTTGAAAAGAACTTGTGTAAAATAACTTTAAATGGGGAACTGCGTGGCATAGGCTTGAAAAAGGATAAGCTTTATTTCTTAGAAGAGAATGTTGATAAGTACAAGGTGGAGAATGCTAATAGTATTGATAATGTTCCGTTGCACAAAGACTGCATACATGAGCTCCATAGGAAATTTGGCCATGCAAGTTTTAAGTGTTTAAAGAGTTTAATAAGCATGTGTCCAGATTTAAAAGTAGCAGAATGTAAAAATCATTTAGACTGCACTGTATGTAACCAAGTGAAGGTCAGAGCTTTTCCAGTAGCTAAGAAGTCCAAAAGAATTGCTCAAAGACCGTTTCAATTTGTCCATGCAGATGTAGCCCAAGCAAATTGTTTGTCACTAGGGGGAGGCAAATATTTCCTAGTAATTGTGGACAGATTTTCAAGGTTTGCATATGTAAGAATATTGAAAAATAAGTCAGAAGCTGGGCAAAGTTTGAAAGCATGGGTAAGGATGATTGAAAGAAAATTTGATAGCAGAGTTGGGACCATTGTTACAGATAGAGGTGGAGAATTTTTAAACAATCAGCTGTACAATTGGTTTCAGAAAGTGGGGATAAGACATGAAACCACAAACCCTGCTTGTCCAAGTGAGGATGGTTTAGCTGAAAGGAAAATCCAGGACATAAAAAGGATTTCTGCTTGTTTGATGGCAGATGCAGGAGTTAAAGACAGCTTCTGGGGTGAAGCAACTCTGACTGCCATACACATAAGTAACAGGTTGTACCATTCAGAGATTGAAGACATACCCTACAGGGTTTTGTATGGGAGAGTGCCAAATTTTAAGTATCTAAGAGTTTTTGGTCAATATGCACATGTGTACATACCTGCATGTTTTAGGAGAAAAGGAGAACCAAAGAGCAAAAGGCTAATGTTCTTGGGATATTCAGCGAATAGCTACAAATTTCTTTTGGGAGGAAAAGAGATACAGTACTCCAGGTCTGCAAATTTTGAGAGACATGCTGGCTGGGACAAGCTGCATGCCAACAAGGAAGTGTTTTTGAGGTTAGGTAGCTCAAGTGAGCAGGAAGCACAGACTGAACCAACTTCAGGAAACGGAGGGGTTTCAGTCAAGCCAGAAGCCTCTACTAGCAGTAGTGGTAGTACCTCAGATGGGGAGACACAATCAAGACCAGTAACAACAAGAATGACAGAAGACAAGAGATTTAGTAGAAAGACAACAACATCTAGTGCAGACAGTGACGAGGAAAGAGGCAGAACGACAGAATTCATACCCAGGCGTAGTCACAGAGTTAGAAAATCACCAGATAGATTTGTTGTGACACAGGCAAGAGCTTGTACAGTGGTAGAAGAGCCTGAGAGTTTTGAAGAGTTGGAAACCTTTTCCAAGGAAGAACAGGAAAGATGGTGGGAAGCAATGGAAAGTGAGTTTAGTTGCTTGGTGAACAAAAATGTGTTTGAGATTGTTGATAGACCCAAAGATAGGCAAGTAATAGGTTGTAAATGGGTGTATAAGGGAAAGGAAATGCCTGATGGAAGCATCAAATACAAAGCAAGATTAGTAGCTAAAGGATTTGCACAACAACAGCATGAGAATTTTGACAAGACTTATTCTCCAACGGCAAAACCAGAAAGTTTGAGAATGGTGTTAGCTGTAGCAGCTAGAAGGAATTTAGTTGTAGAGCATTTTGATTTTGAAACGGCTTATCTAAATGCAAATTTAGATGAAGAAATTTTTATGGAACAGTATGGCCCTGTGCGTGGCCCTTACTCCCAGGGAGTCCCTTAAAAAAACTATTCTTCCGCTGCCACCACTCAGTGAATTATCAATGAACTATATTTCCCAAGCACATCCTGAGACAATGAACTATATTTCCCAAGCACACCCTGAGACTTGCTTGAGAGAGAGATCTAGTTTCCTTTCTTGCTAACCCACAGCAATCAGTAACCGAGATAAGGCACGTGTACAGGAGCCAAAGAGATAGCAGATGCTTTTAAAAGAAAGAAGTTTATTTTAAAGAAATAATATAGAATAGGAAGGTATCACTCATGCCAGGCCTCCTTGCCTTGCAGGTCAGAAAACACAGTTACAAAGATATTCATTTCAGGCAAGCTATTAGATAAACATAACAAAAACCTAGACGTACTGACTAACACTGTTCCTAAGCTACTCACACAATGATGGGATTTGCAGTCCTTGTGGAGTTCTTGGAATCAGGGAGTTGGCTCCTTGCCAACTCTACCTGCATGCCAGAGCCAGCCCTCCGGCTGCTCAGAGGACAGACCTCTGGTTTCCCCAAACACAGCCAAGATGGAGAACAAAGGACACATGGTCCTACAGGGGTATTTAAAGCCCTCTCTTGGAATCTTTTTGAAACTGCCGCTCTGGCACTGTTGATTGGCCAAGTGAGCCTTACGTCAGCTATGATGTAGCTGCTCATTAGCATGTGATGTCATCTCTCATTAGCATGTACCTCCTTCCAGATTAACCCTTTGTAGTTCAGGAGACGTCCTCAGGTGACTGGGAACCCAGCCACCACAAACAGCCACAAGGGTTTGAGGAGAATGGAAGTCAGAAAGTTTATATATTAAAGAAGGCATTGTATGGTTTAAAACAAAGTGCCAGAGCTTGGAATTTGTGTATCAATGACGAGTTAGTTAAGTTAGGATATAAGAGAAGCGTGGCAGATGCTTGTGTTTATACGAAAGGAGACATAGTGCTAGCGATTTATGAGGATGACTTGTGCGTGGCAGCAAAGTCAGAACAGGACATAGAATCAGTTAAGAGAGAATTGTCTGAAAAGTTTGTGTTGAAAGATTTAGGTTTGTTGAAGTCTTATTTAGGTATTAATGTTGACTAGACACAAGAAGGACATTGTTTGTTAAGCCAGAGAAAGAAAATTGAGAACTTGATAGAATGCCAAAATAGTTAAAGCTCCAATGACAACTGGTTTCATTTCTGAACCAACAACAAAAGATTTTGAGGACAAGACATTTTTTAGGAGCATAATAGGATCTTTACAGTTCATTTCTTGCCACACTAGACCAGACATTTCATTTGCCGTGAACACTTTATATAGAAGAGTTTGTAATCCTAAGGTTGAGGATTGGACAGCTGTGAAACATTTGTTGAGATACTTGAAAGGAACTCTAGACAAGAAATTAATCATCAGAAGCAGTAATGCAGATTTAGATTGTTTTGTAGATAGTTCATTTGCATCAGAATTAGGAGACAAGAAGTCAGTTACAGGAATGATCATCAAATACAGTGAAAGTCCCATAGTTTGGAGAAGTAGAAAACAGACAAACGTAGCGTTAAGCACATCTGAAGCAGAATTTGCAGCACTGAACGAAATAGTGAACGAGGTACAATGGCTTGAACAATTGTTAATTGACTTAAATGAAAATTTCAGAGTGCCAGTAGAAATTCAAGAAGATTCACAATCATGTATAGCAATGGCTGAAACAGAAAGTTTGAAAAACAGAACCAAATATGTGGGTGTAAGGTACCAAAATGTAAGAGACATGGTTCAAAAAGGAGAAATAGTATTGAAATACATAGAGACACAAAATAACATAGCAGATTTGTTTACAAAAGCATTAACAGTGGAAAAACATGAAAGGTTGACAGAAATGGTTGGAATGACAATGTAAGCCACATACAATATTTTATTTCGGAGGGGATTGTTAAGGAAAAAGCAACATGGGATATACAGTAAATGAAATAAAACATGTATGTGAGAGTCAGGGTGACTCAACAGAAGCCAATTGGGAACCACCCAGGTGTAAATGGTAAGTCCTAACTGCCAAGGACAGAAATGCATAGTGGATAATTGGACACACCTGACAATTGTTAAGTGGTCAAGGCTGAGATGATGAAATCATTAATTGTAGGATGAACCAAGAGAACCAATGAGAATGGTGTACACACCTACTGGGTGGAAACAGACAACAGTGGGTGGTATCTTGAATTGACTATAATAATGACTATGAATCCCAATGTATTTTGTGGGTTGTAGAGTGGGGAGTAGTGTATTGTTGTGTTGGATAGTATTGGAGCTGTATATAGTAGAATAAAGTAGATCTTTTATATAAGACTACTGAGTTGTCTGGTGTCTTGGGTGAAGATACAAGAACCAGCTGGATCCTGAAGAAGGGTGAAGACTTCTGTGGAAGCAAGAGTGAGAAGGCTTGGAGAGTTTGTCAGGGTCTTCAACCTATTCTCTGTAACTCTGCTAAGCTTTAACCACTGGCCAAAACTGGTCAGCGCGGTGCACAACAAGGTGGTGAGTTCGAGCCAGAGGTGAAAAGCTACAACTCCCATCATCCCTGACAATCAAACCTTGATCTCCAGAGTCATAGTCCAACACTCAAACCATTTCTCTGTTGTTGTTGTTGTTGTTGTTGTTGTTGTTGTTGTTGTGTGCCTCCAAGTCATTTCTGACTCATGGCAACACTAAAGCAACCCTGCCGTGGGGTTTTCTTGGCAAATTTTGTTCAGAAGAAGCTTGCCATTGTCTTCTCTGAGGCTGAGAGCATGTGACTTTCCCACTGGCACCCAGTGAGTTTGATGGCTGAGTGAGGAATCAAACCCTAGTCTCCAGAGCGGTAGTCCAACACTCAAACCATGTTGTTGTTGTTGTGGTGTGCATTCAAGTCATTTCTGACTTATGGCGACCCTATCATAGGGTTTTCTTGGCAAGTTTTTTCAGAGGGACCTTGCCATTGCTGCTTCTGAGGCTGAGAGAGTGTGACTTGTCCAGCTGGCTCTCACTGAAACCAGTATGCCATTGTAATGTCCTGTGCTAGGGTTTCTCAACAAGGGTTTCCTGGAAGTCTAGAGTTTCACTTGAGGTCATGACTGAACACCAAAACCCCTTGTTTTCTCAGCTGTAGATATTCGAGAATTTTTATACAGGGTTCCTCAAGATTTGAAAAAAAATTTTTTACCTGTTTTTACCTAGATTCCTCTAAGGTAAAAACAGTGGAGAAACGTTGCCCTAATGTGTACAGTAGGCCTTTGGCATCTGCTGTGGTCTGGTTCCAGAACTTCCTGAGGATACCAAAATCCATGGATGCTCAATTCCCATTAAACACAGTGGCATTGTAAAATGGTATGAGAGCCAGTGTGGCACCTCTGGAGACCAGGCTCCACCCTAAAACCACTGGGTGACTATGGGCAAGTCACACTCTCTCAGCCTCAGGGGAAGGCAATGGCAAACCTTTTCTGAACAAATCTCACCAAGAAAGACCCCATGATACTGCCTTAGGGTCAACGTAGGTTGGAAATGACTTGAAAGCACACTACAACAACAAGTAAAATGCCCTTATATAAAAGGGAAAAATTAAGGTTTGCTTTCTAGAATTTATGGCGCTTTACAGAGTGCCCAAAAAGGGCGCTCTGCTGGCACCGGTGTTTGCTGTGCCAGGGAACAGCAGCGGACAAACCGTGCGGTTCCCCGGTGCAGCAAAAAGAAGTTGCAAAAAGCGGCTTCTTTTTGTGGTGTGGTTATGATGCCGCAAGGCGCCAATGGCACACTTGCGGCATCATTTCTGGAATTTATATTTTCTTTGAATATTTTCAAGCCATGGATTGTTCAATCTTGGGATAAAGAATCCATGGATATGGAGGGCCGACTTCAGGCTATGTGTATAAGGTACAGTGGTACCCCGGGTTACGAAAGTAATCCGTTCCGCGGAGCCCTTCGTAACCCGAAATCTTTTGCAAGCCGAAATTGCCATAGGCGCTAGCGCTGGAAGCCGCGATTCCGTGTGAAAAAGCGCCGAAAAGCACCAAAAAATTTTTTCGTAACCAGAAAAAAAACAAAAACGTAACCCGAAACAGTTTTTTCTAATGGATTTTTTTCGTAACCCGGAAATTTCGTAAGGCGGTGATTTCGTATCCCGGGGTACCACTGTATATATGAAACATAAATAAATGTCATGTTTAGACTTGGGTCCCGTCTCCCAAGACATCTCATGTATATGGAAATTTTCCAAAATCCAAAATTTCCAAAATCTGAAACATGTCTGGTCCCAAGCATTTTGGACAAGGGAGACTAAACCTGTATTAACTTGGGATTCTTGTATTTATGAAAAATAATGATAGCTGCTGTGTGAGAGCCAGTGTGATGTAATAGTTTGAGCATTGGACTATAGTTCTGGAGACCAGGGTTCGAATCCTGGCTCAGCTGTGTAAATCCACTGGGTGATCCTGGGCAAGTCACACTTTCTCAGCCTCAGAGGATGGCAATGACAAACCACTTCTGAACAAACCTTGTCAAGAAAACTCCATGGTAGGTTTGCCTTAGGGTTGCCATAAATTGGATTAGACTGGAAGGCACGCAACAACAACGATAGTTGCTAATTCATCAAAGAAATGAGCTAAACAAGCCTAACCAAAGAGGACATTTCTCAAACTCCTTCCCTCTGTGTAAATAATACTTGTAATATGAGGACCAAGTCATAATGCTCAAACTGTCTGTTGGTTATAACTAGTAATAATATAATCCAACCTTTCCAATGCTGTTGCTGCTAACTCAAAGAGGTCAGGATGCATGGTAGTTGAATTTGGGCAAGTCAGTCTTTGAAAGTGTATGACTAGTGTTAATAATAATAATAATAATAATAATAATAATAAAGTTTTATTTATATACCACCTTTCCAAAGATCAAGGCGGTTTAACAACATAGTTAAAAACATCCACAATATTTTTTGGTATCCCATTTCACTCTAAAACCACAACTGTATAGCTGTGCATATGTATCTAAGATGTATATACTGCATTCCATGCATCTGACATTGTGAATTATAACAATGTTTCTCTACCTAACTGATGTGAGGAACTAGCAGAGTTGCTTTTTCCATGTGTCCAAACTGGCACTACATTTGTGCTGATAAACTGATAAACATGTACTCCCATTATCATCTGGCATTGCTGCTGAGAACATGTTATTGATGCTGGCTATCTTGTTCTGACCGGCACCCATTGCAGTAACACTGGGTGGCTTGAAGGTACCATGTGGGAAGGCAGCCTGCCATCATCACTGTGGAGCGAGCCGAAACCCAGAGTAAAAGCTAAGGTTTGTAAATTTGGATTAAGGGGAGGAAAACCTAAACTGGGTATTGTCATCATGAAGACATTCTGTGCCTGATTCCAAGGTCCCCAAGTGAGTTTACATGGCCGAGCTGGGATTCAAACCATGGTGCAGTGGTTTGAGCGTTTGACTATGACTCTAGAGACCAGGGTTTGAATCCCAGCTCAGCCATGTAAACCCACTTGGGGACCTTGGGCAAGTCACACTCTCTCAGTCTCAGAGGATGGCAATGGTAAACTCTCTCTGAAGAAACTTGCCAAGAAAACCCTGTAATAGGTTTGCCTTAGGGTCATCATAAGTCAGAAATGACTTGAAGGCACAATAAAAACAACAACAAAGCAGCAGAAGCAGCAGCCATTCAGCAGAATAGTAAATGTGGGGTAGCAGTTTGAGTGCTGGTCTAGGAGTCACTCTGAATGGAAACTCACTGGATGTCCTTGGGTAAATCACATTCCATCAGTGTTAGAGGAAGGTAATGGCAAACCTCTTCTGGCTAAATCTAAAACCCTGTGATAGGATTGCCATAAATTGGAGTCAACTTGAAAGCAGTTAACAGCTAATCACAGAAAGACATAGGGGAAAAAAGTACCTCTGTGTTTCCTCTTTTAAAACTAACTTCCTTTTTGGGAAGGGGGTGATTTAGAACCAGGGAATGGCATGTGGAAGTGGAGTGGGCTCGGTATCCTGTCTACCAAGATTGCTTCCTCAATCATCAAAACAGCTGAACAGGGATGTTTACTTAGAAAAGGGAAGGAAGTGCCTGATCTTGTGTATCAAATCTGGCTTGGGGTGATGTTTAGCCACTGTAGGCAAGATGAGAGAGGACTGGATCTCCAGCATTAAACATGTTAAAAAGGACTTTGAATCAGATGGAAGAAGTTCTGGGAAAATAGTTTTAGCACCTTTTCTCTGTACTAAGTTTCCCCATCTATAAAGTGAAACCTTCTGAACCTTCCATTGTCCCCAGAGAGGAAAGCAGTTAGGTATCAACACTGACAAAAGTTTGGGAAGAAGGGAAAGGCATCACTGTAACCAGCACTTTTGTAATCACTTTGTTGCACTGTAATTCTGGCTTTTAGATGAGCAAATCTGTACAGCTTTGTCATGAGAGCTGGTGTGCAAATAGATTCCTGTTGCTTTGTCATTGTCAAAAGTATAATTCTAGAACAGAGAAAGAGTTGAAAAAAATAACAAAAAGATGTAACCATGTTTGACTCCAGTCTAAGTTGCAAAAATATCCAACCCAGATCTGTTAAACTGTACAAAACTTTGAATATGGTACTTGTTTAATTCTTGCAGAAGCAGTCTCTGCTGAACCTGGCAAATTCCTCGATGAGATCATCAAGCAAGGCAAAGTGGCTTAGATTTTTCTTTGAGTGTTTTTTTTTTATGTTGCCAGTCCAGACAATAGTCTAATTGACTGGCTATTTTCCCAAGGCCATTTCTTCTAGGTTTGACTGACAGTGATAAAAATGATGTACAGAATCATGTGCTTATCAGATATATTGGAAACGGTTAAACATATGCCCCAAACTGTATGTTCATTGGCTAAGAGAGAGTGTGATTTCTTGTATATGTAAATTAGTTCTGATGATCTGGTTCCCAACATAAGGCTGCTGCCCAGAGGAGTTTAGTTACTGGGTTGTCTGAAAGTATTATACAGTACAATAAACATTAATTAGCTCTTATTAGAAGTTGCATGTTTTGAACAACTGCACTAACTAGTGGTAATTTCTTACACTTTGGCTATGGCTGACGTTTGTGTGATTATCTGTACATCTGTATGTTAATCAACACTTTGAATTGCGTGGATATGTCATGGGGTGAACCCTCTTATATATAAAGACTGTGTGTGATCACATCAGAATTGAATTGGTTACTGTTGCTCTTATGGTCAGACACCATGGTTTCAACATTGGGACAAATCCTGTTGTTACAATTCTAGGAGTTTCATATGAAATGGGATCGGGTCATGTGGGAAAAATAGTCCTAACAAAGAATGTCTACATACACAAAGTTAAGGATACTTAAGTCATCTTTATTTAACAACTTATGTTGTAGGCATAGGAGACAGCTGTACAGGTAAATACATGGAATTATTTGTAGGCAAGTAAGAGGGTTAGACCAGGGGTTTTCATTCTAGTCAGGAAGTAATGAAAGTCCCTTCATCCAGAAACCAAGGAAACTGGCAGAGATGATTGTTCTGTCCTTTAGTCTATTTCATGGAAGGCACGCTTTCTAAAAGTAGCCCAATAAAAAGCTAGCAGCTTGAATATCCATGGTAAATGTGAAAGAAGGAGCATTCTCTGCAGCCAGCATAAAAATCCTGGCTTTTGCTAGAGATGTAAAATTTGTGCAGATTTTGAAGCCATGGAGAAAAAAGCATTTTCTGCATTTTTCTAGGAAAAAATAGATTTTGTTTGGAAAAACTGAAAAATGCAAAACCCCCCCCCCCCCCCCCCGGCCTATACAGACAGAAAAAGTCACTCTGCAACTTTAGGAATATAAAATGTGCTATAAATACCCTTTTGGCATAAAATGATATGTTTGATATTTAAAGTACAGTTTATTCAGAATATGATTACAAAATGAATTTTGTTAAGATTTTTTAAAAAAATTTGCTACATGTATCACTGCCAGGTCCTGAACTGTAAGGAACACCTAAACTATCAGGACTTCTTTCATTTTACCACTCTGAGGAGCAGACAAAATCTCCCAATAAAAACAGAAGAAAATATCAATATTAGTAAAACAAAGGGAAATATTTTGTGTCCCGCAGTTCTCCACAGTGTCAAAACAGATATAACACATTTATTTTCATAAAGAGTAATGAGAGAAGAAAACTAGGGCCTGTTACAGACTGCCAAAATAAAGCTGCTTCGGATCTCTTTGGAGGTATGCTGTTTAAATGATGCATGCATCCTAAGAATCCGGAAACTGCACCAAAGCTGCACTCCAGTGCTTAGGAATGGAGTGTGGCTTTGGTGCGACCTCCGGACTCTTAGGACACATGCATCATTTAAATAGCATACCTCCAAAGAGACCCGAAACAGCTTAATTTTGGCAGTCTGTAACAGGCCTAGGATCAAGGATTGTAATGACCAAATAGTGTAAATATCTTGCATAAAAGTCTTCTTGGAATGGAACCCCCGTGGATACGAAGAGCCAACTGTATATTGTATTCTCGAAGGATTTCTTGGCTGGCATCCATAGTTTTTTGTGGGTTTTTTGGGCTATGTGGCCATGTTCTAGCAGAGTTTCTTTCTGATGTTTCACCAGCATCTGTGGCTGGCATCTTCAGAGAATGCTTTGTCTGGAAAAATTGGGTGTATATATACTGTGTGAGCCTGGGAATGCAGGAGTGATTTGCATGTGTATTCTGTGCTGATGGCTGGCCTCAGCCTGGGAGGCTAATGCAAACGAGGATTAATGTCTGCTAATTGGTGATCAGTTATCTGCTGGGAAAGCCCCTGACTCTGAATGGTTTCCCATTTGCATTTGCTGAGTCCTTATTTTGCTATTCTTCAGGACTGGTAGCCAAATTTGTCACTTTAGAAACCCTTAAAGCAGGGGTAGGCAACCTGCGGCCCGCGGGCCGGATGCGGCCCGGCGAGGCCTTGGGACCGGCCCCAGCCCGGTCCTGCCGCCGATTGCCGCCGGAGTCTTTGGGGGGCAATTGTCTATAGAAGCCTCAGAAACATGCATTTATATTAATATTTTTTTAAAAATCAGCAAATTTTTTCGCGTGTCCTCCATTTTTTTTAAAAAAAGTGTCTTCCATTTGAAAATTTTGTCCTACATTTGTCCTGGTTTATTTATATATATATTTTTTTAAATTAATTATTTATTTTTTGGCTTCGGCCCCCCCAGTTGTCTGAGGGACAGCAACCCGGCCCCCGGCTCAATAAGGTTGCCTACCCCTGCCTTAAAGTGTTTGTATGTAGAGAACATGGGTTGGCAACCTGCGGCCCGCGGGCCACATCCGGCCCCCGGAGGCGCCAGGAGCGGCCCCCGCTCGCTCCTGCCGCCGATTGCCGCCGCTCCGGCCGCCATTTTGTTTTTTAAAATGGCGGTGAAGTCTCGCGTGACCTTTCTCGTTGCGCGAGACTTCGCCGCCATTTTAAAAAACAAAATGGCGGCGCCCATCTAGGAGGCCCGGTGTGCTCCCTGGAGTCCTGTTCGAGGGCTCCAGGGCCATGCCAGGCCTCTGAATGGGCTCTCCTCCCTCCTCCTCCTTCGCCCTCCACCCTCCTGGCCCTGCCCTTCGCCCTTCAGGCTCGGCTCTCCTGGCTCTCCCTTCTCTCTCCGCCCTCCTGGCCCTGCCCTTCACCTTCTGGCTCCGCTCTCCTGGCTCTCCTGGTTCTGCTCTCAGCCCTCCCCCCATGGAAGAGCAGGGAAGGGGGGAAGGAGGAGGAGGAGGAGGCAGAGAACGAAAGAGAAAGAAAGAAAGAAAGAAAGAGTCAGAGCCACTACCACGAGGTTGGTTCATTGGGGGAGGGGGGTTATCGGAAGCTACACCTACTACCTGTGCCTTTGTGGTTTGGGACACAGTGTGCATGCATTTTCCCCTGTTCTGTGGCCTTCAGGTAGCTTCCACATGCTAACAAATATTGTTATTCTTATGCTTACATCCCTTGGTATTCCCTTTGCAAAACCCTCCACATGGGCTGGCTGTTTGGGTTGAGACATTGTGCATGCATTTGATCTGGATTTCCTGCATGGCAGGGGGTTGGACTGGATGGCCCTTGCAGTCTCTTCCAACTCTATGCTTTCCCTCTGCTTTCTGACTTTCAGGTAGCTTGCATGCTGCAAATATTGTTATTCTTATGCTTACATCCCTAGGTATTCTCTTTACAAAATCCCTCCACATGGGCTGGATTGCTCCTTTTTGGGGTTGAGACATTGTGCATGCATTTGATCTGGATTTCCTGCATGGCAGGGGGTTGGACTGGATGGCCCTTGCAGTCTCTTCCAACTCTATGCTTTCCCTCTGCTTTCTGACTTTCAGGTAGCTTGCATGCTGCAAATATTG
>NC_056522.1:70548070-70577595 GCF_019175285.1 Sceloporus undulatus | reverse complement strand
CTATTCTTATGCTTATATCCCTTGGTATTCTCTTTGCAAAATCCCTCCACATGGGCTGGCTTGCTCCTTTCTGGATTGAGACAGTGTGCATGCATTTGATCTGGATTTCCTAATTTTTATTTAACTTTACTTGTTCTTGTTCTTCATTTTGAATATTGTATATGTTTCCATTTTATTTTTTACTTCAGATAATGTTTGCAGTGTATGTAGGAATTATTTATTTATTTATTAAAATATTATTTAATTATTAATTTTTGGGCTTTGGCCGAAGGATGGGACCGAGGAGGAGAGAGCCCCCGACATGCAGCTCCGCCCTCGGAGGGAGGAAGCTCCGCCCCAGCATGCGGCTCCACCCCCAGATGGTGGAAGCTCCGCCCCGGTGTGTGGCTCCACCCCAGAGGGTGGAAGCTCCACCCCTGGTGTGCAGCTCCGCCCCCAGAGGGTGGAAGCTCCACCCCCCAGCTTCGGCCCCCCAGTTGTCTGAGGGACAGCAACCCGGCCCCTGGCTCAAAAAGGTTGCCTACCCCTGGTATAGAACAATGTATTCTTGCTATCTATCTATCATCTGTCTGTCTGTCGGTCTACCCTCCCTGCCTCTGTGACCCTGAGATCTGCAAAAAAGGCCATTCCTTCAGCCCCACCATCTGCAGCCTACCCACCCGATCTTCCATGAAGAACCTAAGAAAACCCTACTTTTGGCTGTAACACTGTAGTATGTTAGATGATGTTTTTATTGTTCTGAACTGTATTTTTAAGTGATGATATTTTATTGTAATCTAAATGTTAATGTGGTTTTATGCTTGTTATTGTGGTTTTATGCCTGTAATCTCACTTCGATCCATTGGGAGAGGTGGGAAACAAATAAAATTTATTATTATTATTATTAGTGGTGGATACATAAGACAGGGCCTTGTCAGTGTCTGCTCCTAGGCTCTAGAACTCCTTCTGTAAGGAAGCTAGATTGGCTCTTTCTCTGCTGTCCTGTTGGCAGGCAAAGTCTTCTTTATTCCTACAGGCTTTTAGAAATGAAAGTATTAAAGGAAAGGACTCTTAAGAGGGTGTTATATTGTTTTAAACCAGGCCTGCACAACATAGGGCCACATGCAGCCCGCCAAAGGATTTTGGGCAGCCCATGATGATGTGGAATGACTTCAAGGCTCCTCCACTGGTCAGCCTTCTCCTCAGGAGAGGGTCATGTATGAGAGGAGGAGGACAGGTGAATGCATGCCCTGCTAGGCCCTCTACTGCTCAGCTTTCTCTTGAACAGACGGCCAGGTGGAGGTGGAGGTGAGGAGGAGGAGGGCAGGCAACCCTGCAAGGCTCCTCCTCTGCCCAGCTTTCTCCTGAGGAGGCCAGGTAGTGTGCAAGAAAGAGAGGCAAATGTTTGCCCCTCAGGGCTCCTCCCAAAGAGAAGTCTGGGTGGAGGAAGAGGACAAGCAATACTCTTTTGCTACTTGGCTTTCTCCTGTGGAAAGAACTGGTAAGAGGAGGAGGAGGAGGAAAATGGAATTCTAATTAATATAATTAATTAAAACCTATCTGCAGCCCAAAGAAGTTAGTCTATTGTAATTTTGGGCCTTACCTACTGCCAAGCTGTGCAGGTCTGTTTTAAACTGTACTGTTTTTAAACTACTTTTTATAATTTTTAAGTAAAGTTAAAAAGATAAAGGTAGTCCCTTGACATGAATGTCTAGTCGTAACCAACTGTAGGGGGTAGTGCTCATCTCCATTACTAAGCTGAAGAGCCAGTGTTGTCTGAGGACTGCTCTGGTAGTCATGTGGCCAGCATGACTGCATCAAACACTGTTACCTTCCCACCAAAATAGTACCTATTTATATACTTGCATGAGCATGCTTTTGAACTGCTAGGTTGGCAGAAGCTGGGACTAGTGATAGGAGCTCACCCCATCATGCAGTACTCGGGCCTCGAACGGCCAACCTTCTGATCTTCCAATCGTCAGAATTGGTGTCTTAACCACTAAGTGACTGCATCCCTTGTGAGTTTTCAAATTCATGATTTAAATTCTTTAAATATCATTATTAGTTTAATTCTATTTTAATGTTGATGTTTTGTACATTTTAAACTATATTGTAATCATTATAATTTGTAAAATACATTGTGTCCCAGTCTTAAGGTAAAAGGTATGATAGCTAGATAGCTAGATAGATAGCTAGATAGATATGATGGACCTGTCAATAACAAGAACAACAACAACATCTGCTTTATCTGCAGAAATTTACTATTTCTGCCAGTTGTGTTGCCTCAGTCCTACAGAGGGCATTCTAACCTTTCTGTTATTCTGAGGTCTGAGATTAGTGTACTGTTTTTCTGTCTTAGGCAATTTAAATGTTTATGCAGTATCTGAGTGCAGAAGGTGGTGGTGGTGGTGGGGGGAAGGCTTTTATGAAAAATAATAATAATGAAATCCTTATCCAAGAAGAGAGAGCAAATCAAAGCGCATATCTTCTAAAAACATCAAGAAACTGTTAAGAGTGTCACACTTCTTCCTATTTGTGTTTGTGTAGTCATGTGAACCATGATTGCCAAAAGAAGAATTCTTTAAATAGTGGAGTCTTTGCAACCCATTTTGAACTCCTTTGGGTGTTCCCTTTTCACTTCCATTCATAGTTCCCCAAAGAGTCAAAAGGCTTTCAATTTCAAGAGAATGCTGCACTGTTCCACTGGAATTAAAAATCTCTGTCAATAGACTTCTTTGTCTTTCCAGTGGAAGAAGCCCCAGGAAATTCTTAAGTCAGACAGGCACTTTATTAAATATCTATCATGACATCCAGTGTCTCATCCAGTAAAGCATTTGTGCCTTGTTTCTCTGGACACTTAGACAGCAAAATACTGCATGGCTGAAGAATCATATTTAAATGTGATTAACTGCCAGAAACTTTAAATGCTTTTTCAGAGATGAATGAAGATTTACTTCAAAATAAGTGCCCATTGTGTAGTAGTTTGAGTGCTGGACTATGCTTCTAGAGACCAAGGTTGGAATGCCTACTCAACTGTGGAAAACGACTGGTGACCTTGGGCAAGTCGCACTTTCTCAGCTTCAGAGGAAGGCAAAGGTAATCTGCTTCTGGACAAAACTTGCCATTAAAACCTTAGGGTCACCATACATCAGAACCGCTTGAAGGCACACAACAACAAGTGCCCACAGTATTGTTGCCTGAATGCAGTATTGTTTGCTCAATTGAAATATCACTTAAAAATGAAAAAAGAATTTGCAATTGTTTGTTTACCAAGCAGAAAAAACAGAAAATAAATCTATGATTTTGTGTTTATTTTTAAACCTGTATCCTCAACCTTTCCTTCTGGTAGCTAGCTGAAACTTTGAATTTAGCAATTCTAAGATCACTACTATCTAAAATAAACCATATTGTCTAAAGTAAACACATTAAATATTAAAACATAAGGACAACAGTAAATCATAAAACTACAACAGCTGTCTGAAATAAAGATTCATATTTAATATCATCCTAAAATGCAAGGGCCTTCAGCTTTCAGAAGGTAATTAATAGAGAAGAGTCGATTGCTACCTAGACTCTGCAGATCAGATGACATTCTTAAAACCTCTGAGCTAATTTTAAAGAATTTGCTTAGTCTTTTTAACTAAGGTGGAAACCTTGTCCAAAATCCAAATTGTTTGTCCAAATTAGTGTAGTCCCATTGAATGAACTGATGAATGGTAAAGCATTACTGATGTAAATTCCATTGATTTAATGAAACTATACTAGGTGAAATCTGCACCTATCCCACTTAGCCTTACCTAAGCTAGTTGTTTCATTTCCCATGTGCATTCTTAGTTTTGAATTTCTGCTGAAGTATGTTGAACTGCTCTTTTTTTTTTTTTGGTCATATAGGAACCTATCTCTATTCTTCCCATGTCATTTCTGCCTTTGCTACCAAATTTTCTATTCCAGAAATAATGCTCAGGAACACATTTGCTTTGTTAACTTAGGTGTACTCATATAAGTCATGGGATATAATCAGACTGTTGATTTCCATGACATGCAAGCTTGCTTTCAAATATTCAAATAATATTTGTCTATAGTTTTTTGTGGGTTTTTCTAGCTATGAGGTTGTGCTCTAGAATAATTTATTGCTGACGTTTCACCAGCATCTGTGGCTAGCATTTCAGTGTTTGAAAACAATGAAATTATGTACCATGCCAACAACTTTCAGGTCAGAATGCACAGGGAAGCCATTGAAATCCATAAACACCTGGACAACTTCAGCAGGAAAGAAGAAACCCTTAAAGTAAACAAAGTTTGGCTACCATTCCTGAAAAACACAAAAAATCAACACCCAGCAAATGCAAATGAAAACCATTTAGGGTGAGGGGGGTTTACCAGCAGACAAGGGATCATTAATTAAATAGACATCCTGAGGCCTTGCCATTCAACAACAGAACAAGACACAGATTAACATGTAAATTGCTTCTTCTCAACCAACTGTGTGTGTGTGAAGTTGAAGGCTGTAACACACACACACACACACACACACACACACTCTCTCTCTCTCTCTCTCTCTCTCTCTCCCATGCTAGCATTCTCTGAAGATGCCAGCCACAGCTACTGGCAAAACATCAGGGATAAATTCTTCTAGAACATGGCCTCATAGCCCGAGAAACCCACAAAAAACTATGGATGTAGGCTGTGAAAGCCTTTGACTTCACAATATTTGTCTAGTTTCTTTGTCAGTATAACAGTGCTGTGAAATAAGTAATTCTTTTGTTGATGGTAACAAATGGCAAACCTAGAATGGTTGTTGTTATTGTTCTTGTTATTATTGTTGTTGTTATTACTGTATGCCTTTAAGTTATTTTTGATAAATAGGAACTCTAATGTGTTCTGACCCTATCATGGGGTGCCCTAAGGTCATGCAGTGGGTTTTCATGCCTGAGTTGGGGCTGCAGCTTTTTAAATACAAGTGATAGGGGACCATTTCACACAGGATAGAGTTCTTATTGGAGTATAGGGGAAAATCGTACGTAACCATGTGTGAATATTATGTTAGTTTCTGTTTTGATGCATGTATATCGAGAGAAAGGAAATACCTGCATCACTAGGGTTGCCATAAGGCAGGACCTCCAAACCGGGACAAATGTAGGACAAATGTAGGGCCACATTTTCAAATGTAGGACACATTTTTTAAAAAATGGAGGGCACATAAAAATGATGATTTTTAAAAAATGTTAATATAAATGCATGTTTCTTAGGCAGGCTCAAAATGGAAGGCATTCTGGCATTATTCCTAAACAGAAGGCTGAAATGTACTTCTCTTTCTGGCCAAACACCCCCCCCCCCGCCCAATTCTACAAGTACATTTCCCACTCCCAAGCAGGCATAGCATTTGCAAGATCACAGGCAGTCCCTTGTGCCATTGAAAACTACATTTCCCACTCCCAAGAAGGCATTGCATTTGCAAGATCACAGGCAGCCCCTTGTGCCATTGCAAACTACATTTCCATTTGCAAGATCACAGGCAGCCCCTTGGGCCATTGCAAACTACATTTCCATTTGCAAGATCACAGGCAGCCCCTTGTGCCATTGCAAACTACATTTCCCATTGCAAGATCACAGGCAGTCCCTTGTGCCACTGCAAACTACATAAATCTCGAGTTTGGGAGAAAAAAAAAAAAAAAAAAAAAAAAGAAAAAAAAAAAAGAGACCACAAGTGCCATCCAGTCCAACGAACCCCCTGCATGCAGGAATCCAGAATCAAAGCATCCCACTCCCAAGCCTTGTTAGCAATTCCCCTCTTCCTCCTTTTCCTTGCCCCCTCCAACCCCCCCAAACCCCTCACCCCCTCTTTTTCCCAGGTATGTCTCAACTTAGGAGGGATTTATGTGACAGATCCAAAGCCTTTTTTCTTTTCTAATGGGGGCAAAGCCTTGAGAAGCCCTGGACCCCTGAGAAGAAGAGGAGGGGGGCTTAAAGAGAGGAACAAAGAGAAAAAGAAGATGAGGAGGGGGAAGAAAGGAAGAAAAAGGAGAGGAGGAAGAGGAGGGGAAGAGGAGGAGAAGAAAAAAAAACGGAATAATAATAAGAAGAGAAGGAGTGGAAAGAGAAAGAGGGGAAGAACTGAAAGCAGTTTGCCTGAGTGCAAAGCCCTCCCTGCTTGGATGTTGGAGCATGCCAAATAAGGAAGCAGAGGGCTGGCCAATAGGGGCAGGGCAAAGCAGCAGACCCCGCCCCTGCTAGTTTCAGTTGTCCTGCTCTGCTCCAGACATGCTGCACAGCACTCTATGGAAGGGAGGCAGCAGCCCTGGGAGCTCAGAGTCGGGCAGCCACCCGGGAATGGGGGCGGGGCGGGACTGGGCACGCCCCCAGGGGCAGGAAAGTCCCGCCCACCGCCGTGAAATGGCAACCCTATGCATCACTGAATGAGTAACAGTGTCACCCCTGCCCTTCACATACTCATCTGTGTAGGAGATTATATAATATGAGAAGGCCCAGTTGAGAAAGGCATTGAATCCAGATCCACTACTTTGTCACTGGCCTGTGCTGGCTTTCATAGATAATAAGCATGTTCTGAGCTGGGCTAAAAATGCCTAATGTTTCAGGGATTTTTCTGAGGCTTATTGCAAAACTGCTGTATTCCAATTGCAATTCTGTCTGCTGGAGCCAAGTTCTTCTCAGTGGTGGGCCCCTGCCTGTAGAACTCTTTATGACCTAAGATTCATTAATTCAAAGAAAGTAGTCCACTGAGATGTGTAATCAAAATTTTGTTTTTAGCAGCTTATTAGCCCAGAAAAGGATTTTGTTGCCTATGGTGCTATTTTAATTTTTCTGTTTCTCATTGTGATTATTTTTGTTATTGTTTTTACTGCTCTCCACTCTTGAGAATCAGTTTGATTGAAAAGCAGATTACACATTTACTAAATAAATAAAATTGAGCTACTACAGTAGCATATTATTCTGGAAGTATGATTTCAAAGCTGTTTTGGATTGCCAGAGAAAATGAATAGTATAATTACATGCCTCTAATGGAATGTTTCCTAATCATACAGAATATTTCAGAGATAAGAGTGATTGGCAGCCTATGCTTACTGGAAAGACATTTATAGAATGATATGAAAGTGGTAGCAAGCCAACTCACTATCTCAAAATCTTTTTGAGAACATTTTGGGAAATCTTTCAACTAGCTCTTTGGTTGACATCTTTAGCTGAAACATAGATCTCCACATAGACCTCTCAACTAGCAATAAGATTTTTCACAAAGTTTGGCATTGTGTCATTGATTTTTGTTAAATAATAGCCAGTGCATGTGAGTGAGATTGGTTGGGAATTCTGTGCTCCCAACATGACTCTGATAATAGTTCCCTAGATTGAATGAAACTATGTAGCAGTACTCTATTCTGCTTTCTTTAGACTTCCCCTGGAATACTGTGTCCAGTTCTAGGCACTACAGTTCAAGGAGGATATTGACATGCTGAAATGTGTCCAGAAGAGCGCAGCCAAGATAGTCAAAGATCTGAATGCCAAACTCTTTTGTTCTGGAACTAGGTGTAGTTTCAAGCGCCCCCTGCCCTGGCAAGAATTAGTGCAATGCTGAATGTTGACACATATTATTGCTATAAGATATGATCACTGTGGTAAAGGTGCTGCAAGATCTCTTTGCAAACTTTGGTAAATGATGCAGTGGATGTAACACAGCAGAGAAGCATTCCTGCTGTCGACTGATGGAATCCAGCATCCTTTAACGATGGCAGAGCTGGGCTCCTAAACAACAAATTCTGTCTAGACTGTCCTTGGCTAGTGATCAGATTCCCCATCGCTAGCTAAATGAGGGTCCTGGATTTGGGCTGATGGGAGAGAGAATGCCAAGGGTGATACAGTGCAGAAGCAAACAAATAAAAAGTGCACAAATGTGACCAATCTCTTCCTTCAGTTACCAATGGGAACTGTGCAAGAAGATTAGTAACAGAGAAAAACTTATTCCTGTCATATCTTTCCCCAGTCTCAAACTGCCAAATGATTTCATAAGGTATCTAAGAAGGTCACTAATACAAACTGACCCTTTCATGACACTGGACAGCTAATAATGTTTGGCCAAAAAAGGACCACGAAACTGATTACTCTGATGACAGAGTCCCAACTCACTACAAAAGTCCTATAAGGAATGGCTTAGAGAGCTGGGTATGTTTGATCTAGAGAGAAGAAGATAGAGGGCCTGAACAGACAGGACAAAATAAAGCTGCTTCGGGTCACTTTGGAGGTATGCTGTTTTAGTAATTCATTATTTTATTTGTTTTTTTTAAATGAATATTCATGTCTTTAAACTGAATTCACTTGGCTATGATCTGAGTCACTCAATTTATGTAGCAATCATAATTTGTTTCTGTGGTAATCAGAAAGGTGTTTTTCTTCATACAAACACTGTCTTGTTTATGTGTGATTCCTAAATGGTGTGGCATGACCTGCTGTTTAAGTCATAGGGATATTCTGGGTCAGTCATTACCCAGCTGGCTGTAGATTGATGTTGCCAGTGTATGAATGCTAGAAGAGCTTTGTTGCATGACTTGTGGACTACTATGGAACTGACAACCTGTCAAAGTCTCACATAGTATCCCCCCTTTTTGCTGTCCAAATGTTCACAACGGCAGCCTCCGAGGCCCTGATCTGCCGCTTTCCAGGCTGCGAGGAAGCGGCAAAAGGCCGCTTCCCCGTGGCCTGGAAAGGGATGTCCTTGGGGCTTCAAGTCCCAAGGACACCTGGCGGCAGTGGGGAGGAGGAGAAAGGGGCCGCTTGGCCCCTTTCTCCTCTGCGTTGCTGGGCGCAGCCATGTAAAGGCTGCGCCCAGCGACACAAACCTGGAAGGAGCTCCGAAACAGAGTTCCTTCCGGGGCCGCAGAAAGGGAGCTCTATGCGCCCTCGCGTGGCCCCACTACGTCACAACTGTGCCACCCCGTTTAGAGGTTGTGACATCGTAATGGCGGCGGATGTGTGGAATGGCCACCGCCATTTTGTGCATGCTCCGCGTGTCCTAGGGTTGGGGGCATGCGGAAAGGATGCCCCTTTGTAACCCTAGCACGCGCGGAGCGCACACTTTTAGGCCCGTCTGTAACGGGCCAGTGAGTCACTTTATAAACCTCTTCATGGCCAGCTTTCAGTGGCCTTTATAATGAGCAGCTGGGCAAACAGGGTTAAATTGAATTGTTAGTCCCAACTAGAGTAGACCCGTCGAATCAATGGAACTTGTTTCTTCAACACCTATGTTTTCTTTGGAAATTCTTTGATGAATGCCATTATCCAATGTATGTTTACAATGTGATCTCTAGTGCCTCTTCCTTTCAGCTTGGACACCTGGCATTTCTCACTCCATTTATGATAGAAGTCTTTGTTGTAGAATTTTGAGTCTCATTTTGCTTGCATGAGAAATTAATTCAGTGATCATGTGGTTACTACAATCCCTGGTGACCCCCTTTTTTGAGAACTGGAATGTATATTGAGTATTGCCAATCTGTGAACCATTGTTTTTGTTTTCCATATTTATGGACAGATTTTAGTTAGAACTGGAGTAGTTTCTGTTTCTGTGGACTGAAGCAGCTCTATTGGTATGACATCTATTCCTGATAATGTATTTTTCCCAAGTGCTTTGAGTGCAGCGTCCACTTCACTTTCCAAAACTGAAAGTTTGTCTTCATAGGGTTCTTCTTAAAATGAATCTGTCATCCTTTCATTTCTTTTATATATCATAGAATCATAGAGTTGGAAGAGACCACAAGCACCATGCAATCCAATCCCTGCCATGCAGGAACTCACAATCAAAGCATCCCCAACAGATGGCCTTTATTTAAAGATATAATAATTTGTTTTTTTAATAATTTGTTTTTTTTATATACCGCTATTCCAAAGATCATAGCAGTGAACAGCAAGTAAGCTAATTAGCAAGTAAGCTAATTTGCTCCCAACAGTTCTTCCATGTGTTGTTTGTATATTATAGTAGTTCTCCTTGTCTCCCGAACATAAGTCGTTGCATTCAGTGTTCTAACTCTATTTCTGCCACTGTTTACTTTTGCTTCTCATCTGTCCTTAACTGCTTGAAAATTTTCGTCTGTCATACATTTCCCTGATTCAATGCATCTGCTTTTAATTGTATTGTTTTTTAATATTGTGAAGCCCAATTCTGGGAAAAGAGTGGAATATAAATAAATATAACAACAACAACAACAACAACAATAATAATACTTTAATTGGATCTAACAATTGGATTTGGCCCACAGTCTTGGGTTAGTCACACATTATATTTTTATCCTTAGTTAGAAATTGTTGCTAGCATTAGGGCAAGGAATCGGCAGTGAAGGATTTTGTTTAATGAGAAATTTAATTGATAAAGCATTTGTTCATTCTTTCATTTGTTAAATATAAATCCTGCCTTTCTGACTTCTGAAGGGATTCAAGGAGATAATTTCAGTCATAAGGTACAACAAGAAGAAAGAATAATTTCTTCTGAAACATCAGGTGGTGGAAAAAGGTCACAGACAGATTTTAAAAAAAGAGTTAATAGTGAAAAACTAATGGGAAAATGTGCAATATGAGATTCATCTGCAAAATCTACAAGAGATAACAAGCTACTAGCTAGTGTAGCCATTTAAGAAGCAATGTGATGTGGTCAGAGTGGCAAGGAAAGAGGAAGATTTTGACAGCAGAGTAGTGGAAAAGAGGTGTGGGGATAAGGAAAGACCGGATTACAGAAATCAGAGTAAGATCTGGCTGGATCTACTGTGACTTCTACCACAGAGAATCCAACAGCCTGAGCAAATTGGGAAAAGTAGGCCGAGGGATTCCAGAGATGTTTAAGTATTGAGGCAAGCTCAGGACCTTGGACAAGAATAAGGACAAGGTGTAGTTCAGAACATGGTAGTTAGCAGTTCTGCAAATGAGAAAAGTGAGTTGTGTCAGCATTGATTGTAGGTCAAGCAAATGATAGAATTGTATAATCTGGGCTAATAGCCAGGGCTAAAATTCCATCACCTGAGTAGAAACAGAGCTTTTTTCTACAGCTTTTCCTTGGAGCTATTGTTGCATGAAGGCTCTGCCTCTGAGGCTCCATGGTCTGGGACCATCACAATACCTGGGTTTTGGCTGAGAGGGCAGAGGGGACCCTTTCTTGCCTTTGTCTTCATTATAGCATCCCTTGATGATGGGAGGGGGTTCAAACGCTAGGGTCAGATCTTTCAAGTGTGGACAGAGTATATGTTAGAATATATATATATATGCATTAATTAATTAATTTTGTTATAATTGTTACTTTGTATCCTGTTTTCAGGATATGAATCCTCCCATGACCTGATGTTATCTTTGCTGGGTCTCTCCTCTCTTCCCTGCAGCCCTTACCAAAGGGCAGTTGTTGAAAGATGTTCAAGTGGGCATAGGAATAGCCTAGTGTAAGCTGGCTATGTGGTCTATTTCAGATGCTTTCTTAGCACTCCTGGGGTTCATTCATGATTGACTAATTACTGCCTACCACTACAATAAAGCTTGGAAAATTTGCTTATTTGAATGACATCTCTCAGAATTCCCCATGCCAGTGGGGCCAATGGCCATTTCTTTATAGAGAATATTATTGGGAATCATAGTTTAATATGCCTCCCTCCCCAGTTAAGTGGTGCGTATATGTAAGAATATAGTGCAAAGTTTCAAGCTTAGTTACCTTGGCTTCCAGGAATACTTATATCTCAATATTTTTAACTTTAGAAAGCAAGAACTGATTTTGCCTACTGCCAAGCATTCCTCAATTACTTGTCTTGGATCATGAAATATAATAGGGCAACAAGGAAGTTGTAGTTTAAAGGCAATTCAGGAGTAGCTCAAAATCTCTAAGGTCCAGAACAGACAGGCAGGAAAAAGCTGCTCAGTCCTACTTTTTCCCAAAGTGTGTTGAAACCCTGCTGCCCATACGGCTCACTCCCACTGTCAACCAAATATGCATGGGCTGACCACATGGCACAGTGTTGAGCTGGGTGATTTTTTTTAGTTGCCTCCCCACCATACATACACACCATTGCAGAAGTACACTGCCTCCAATGACCTCCGGCATCTGCCCAGATGCCATCCCATTGTACCCCACCCCTTTGATTGGCCACACAGTTACATGTACGATGCTCTGCCCATATAGGGCATCAGTACATTGGTATGTGAATTATGCATACCATAAAACACAATCATGAAGACCCCACACACATGCCCCCTTCACTCCTCTTCACCCCATGCCCTCTTGTTGGACTGTCTGGTTAGTGTATATTTTAATTATATTGATTAGGGTTGTTGCACTTTAATTTCTTTGCTTTCCTGCAGCTCCACACTGACATCAAGGCATTTATATACAGGCACAAAGATGCACATTTTCCAGGCTAAGTCAGATTATCCTGGCTTCTTTTTGCTCCAGTTTTTAGCCCCAGTGTGTGGCTTCAGTCCTGTTTCCAGCCGCTTTTGAGGCATGTGTCATCTAAATGCCCTGCCTCGAATGTGGTTGGAAACTACTTTATTTAGCCTTTCTCTAAGCTAAAAAAAGGCCTGTTCAGACATTGAGTCATCTAAGAGAAAAAGGGAAAGAATAAATTACAGTATTCTTGGAAGCTGAACATTTGTCAGGTTAGAAGAAGATATGGGAATAGGCTGCATGTCACAAATGCATTGGGGAAGGAAACCAGTAAACAACAAGAAACACATTTTTCCCTTGAGGAAGGCTGGAGCAGGGAGGGATTGTTGTAGTACATGATGAAAGCTAGGATAGGAAAGACAGTTGGTTTGGTGGCAGACCATGGGCAGCATTGACTAGGGACTGAGGCATTTTTTACAGTGAAATGCCATGCATTGTTAAAAGGAGAAATAAAATGTAAGGAATTCAATGAGGCTTATTCCCAGGGAAGTGTGTATAGGATTGCGACCATAGACATGTACACATTTCATAGAAATATTTCTCTTTAATTTTCCTAGATATATATTTATTTTTAGTGAATTCATATGCCTCCTTCCTGCACAAAACGATGGTGTTTATGTTAAATTACAATTGCAATATAACAATTAAAGTATGACAGGTATAACAGTTACAATAAAATTTAGTGTTAAAATTATAGAAAACTGAAAGCATGACAGATCAATTCAGTCAAGCAAAATAATGAAAGAAAATGCCAAAACCAGCTACAAAACAATGCTGAGTTGTGATGCTGGCAAAAAAACTCCTCAAAGCAGTTTAAACCCATTTCCCCTTTAAGAGTTCAAAGCCATTAAAGATACTTTGGCAAAAATTATTTATTTATTTAAAAAAAACCCTTATGGATGTTTTAGCATCAGTTTCATAACTCTATGTTTATCTGCTTATTTAACTGTAAATTAATTTTCCTAACCATCTCTGAAAAATAAATAACACTGGAAGAACTTTGCTCTGCTTGACATATAACAAGCAAAATGAGTGGCTATAATGTATATATTTTGTGTGGAAAACTATCCATTTTTTCCCCTTTGGATAATGCCTTGTGTGAAAAAGAAGAGTAATTAATGCATGGAAATAATTTTGTTAGAACTTCTGTGTTTCCCCTGTTCCCCTTTTCCTCCTTCATGTGTTTGGATTTGATTCTGTGCTCTTATGGAGTAGTTCTGAATATGAAAAAAAAAATCCTAGAAGAGCCAGGGGTGGCATGTTTTAAATAGCTAGAGGGCCAAGATATGGATGTTTAGTTCATAGAAGTGCCAGACTGTGGGCCTATGTGACTTACAGACCTTCATCAACAGTGTTGTCTGTGTCTGTCTTATTCTCATTAAGTGCCATCTTTACTAGGGTACTATGAGCAAATTACTTTCTATTTCAGTAAATGCACTTGTGCTTTCAAATGGACTGTGTGTCAGACGCTTAATTTGCAATATATTCCCTTGGCAAAATTAAAAATTCAAATAGTTGAGCTGGAACACTCAAACTGTGCTTGCTACTTAAATTGGTTGCTGCCCGTGAGCTGTCATGCTGCCCTTTATCTGCCTGATGAGTCTTAGACTGAGGCACTCACCAGGTGCTTTGACAGGATAAGGGGGATAGAGTTGAGGCCAAAGATTTATCATTCAGCAGATAAAATGGGATACCAGAGGCAAATTAAATAGTCCCTCAGAAGGACAAGCATACAACCTGTTACATGATATCAAACAGATTCTATACAGAATCATTCATGGTAATGCTAACACTTAAATGTTGTTAAAAGTTCACTTTGAGTTTCAACAAAATGATTTGTTCAGGAATATATGTAATTTGACTTGAAAGAGATTTGAATTGACTTAATAATAAATAATAAAACTGTCTCTGAAATAAATTAGAGACCCACATTTTCTAGGTTGATTCTTTTCTTTCTGGGAATGTTATTGACACACAGAGTTCAAATAACTGTGCCCTGGATATATAAAATACCTTTCTTCGTTTTTTATTAGGCTTATGCATTTGAGCAGGGTGGTATATATACACATGGTAAAAGTAATGTAAAATACCTCTGCAAGCAAAATATAAGGGGTCACATATGAAAATGAAAGCTGAATACACAATACATTATTTTGTAGGCAGCTGTCAAGGTGGAGCTGAGACCCAGGAATCACACCAGGAAGCAGACAAACCAGAATATAACAGAGTCAGGAATATTGTTGCTGCCCAGGAAATGTTCAAGCCTCCAAAGAAAGCCTCCTGGTTCTTAGTACCTGAGGGCCCAATAGTTAGTTTGTGTGAATGGGGTAAATCCAGAACTTGGAAACAGTGTACCACTATCTGGAGATACTTTCAAAATTGTAAACCTGAGAGGTCCTGGCAGTATTAAAGAAATAGATGAAACACGTTTTCTGAGTATTTTAATGCGAAATAGGGTGAATCTAGTTGTTGAGCTGAACACTTGCAACTTTAGACTGTATCATTTTAATGTATGTTTGTGTATCTATGCATGACAGCTTCTTACTCTTCTGAAAAAGCAGCATGACTTATGGGTGCATCTACACTGAAGAAATAATGCAGTTTGGCACCACTAGGTGTTGTAGCTCCATCCTATGGAATCCTGGGATTTGTAGTTTTATTAGGTCTTTAGCCTTCTGTACCAAAGAGTGGTGGTGCCCCCCCCCCCCAAAAAAAAAACTATATATCTAGGATTCTGTAGGATGAAGCCATGACGGTTTTAAGTACTGTCAAACAGTATTAGTTCTACAGTGTAGATGCACGTTATGTGTGGCTGTATATGAGCACAAAGCTCCTTTTGTACCTCTTGATGTTTCTTCTGTTTATGAGGAAGGAGTAATTAATTGGTCTTTGTAAACTCTGCAACTCTGATTTTTCTGGTGAGAATATTCTGTGGCTTATAAGTTTCTTTTTGGATGCAAATATGCAGTGGGAAAATAGGACAGACAACTGAGATTGTTCTTGCAAAGTACATTGTAGCATGCAAAGTGTATCTGATTCAACTGTTAATTTCTTGGATTTATTGAGTCTTTTTCCCAAAGATGGGATTCTAGTCATCTCACAGAAATATTAAATTAAAAAAAAAAACTATAGAAAAGGACAATTTATTAAAAAAAGAACTAAATTAAAACCCCAATTTAAATAAATTTATTTGAAATGTCCAGTTGTTGATTTTAAAAGTTGAGTAATGCAAACTGAGCTGTTCCATGCCAATGACACACCACTCTGGAAGAGGATTTTTTAGTCCATGACCTGAAATCCTAGCTATTTATTCTTCATGTCTTCCTCCTTGCCACTAAAATTGTCTTCCTTATCCCTGCTCAATTTCTGTTCCTTCCATAAGCGCTGTAGGTTGAACAGGTTGTCAGGAGGCAAGTATTTTGCTACTCTAATTGTGGATGATGGGAGGCAGGAGAGCATTCTGATTTTGTTTATGTATTTAAAAATATCATCCATAAAGTCCTACTCTGCCATCTTGTCATGCTGCAGAAGTGACCTTTGGTTCTCAAAGGCTATGCCAATGGAGAGTAAGCCCTTGCCCATTCTACCAAATTATGGCCCCGAAGGCAGACTGTGCGTCTTTATTTCAAAGACCAAGCCAACTAAGTACAGAGAGGAGCATCAACAGAAGGCTACTAAGTGACAAACTGACTACTATGCATAGAATATGTGTGATCTGCGTTGGTCCAGGGACTACCAGCATGGATGGAATCACAGATATTCAAGGTTTTCAGGGTATTTAAAAAGATTCAAACTGAATACTTTACCTTTCTACTTAACACAAAATAATTATGCCTTAACTTTTAAAAATGCTCTTTTGCTTTCACAGAATGTAGATCATGCAAGAAGAAAATTGTCCAACCTATTTTAAGAGCTCCAGAATAAAGGACACCTCCCTTCTAATATAGGTCTTATGCTAGCATGGGGTCCTTAAGGGTACAAAGATTTTGCTGCAGTATCTGTGTTTCATCCACTCCACCCCATCTGTACTGGTGCATGCACTGAGGAGAAAACTTGGTGCATACATGTATATAAATGAATTCTTTCAGGTATCAGAAAGCAACATCTTGAGTAGACCCATGTCTCTTGCAACATGTGACTTCAGCCTATGTCCTGTATGGGATGTTACATAAGTCAACAAATATTTAGGGTCTATTAGCTGTGAATGGACCTCTGTTTCTAGAGATTTTGAAATCATGGTATTGTGCTATTCTGATAGAGTTCAGCGCAAACACTAGAAGCAGATAAATGAACTAGAGAAAAATTATTACAAGTAGAATCTTCCTTATCTAAAATTCTTTGGATTGGAATTGTTTTGGATTTTGTTTTAGAATATTTGCATATAAAGAGATATATTGGAGATGGGACCCAAGTCCAAATATGAAATTTATTTATGTTTCATATACACCTTATATACCCAGCCTGAATGTAATTTTATACATAACATTTTCATTAATTTTGTGCATGAAACAAAGGACTTTATCACACGGGAGGCTTACTGTGAGTAAATCACCATGAAATCATCAGAAATCATGAAAGAAGCGTGATCAGAGTTCACACCCTTGTTCACTTCTCCTGTCAGTAAATCGTCATAGAGGCATTGGGGCCCACTTCTCCCATAAGTAAAGTGTTCTTGGAGCCGCCATTTGGTAATAATGGGATGTTCCGTTATTGCCAAATGGCAGCTCCATGATGATTTACTGATGGGAGAAGCCTCTGATGCCTCCATGACGATTTACTGATGGGAGAAGCGTGTGTGTGTGTGTGTGTGTGCTTCTTTCAGGGTTTCTGATGATTTCATGGTGATTTACTCACAAACCTGCCATGTGATAAAGTCCAAAGTCCAAAGTTTGTGTACACTGAACCATTAGAAAGCAAGTTTCACTGTCTCAGCCACCCACTTGGACAATTTTGGACTTTGGAGTATTTGGGATTTTAGAATTTCGGATAAGGGAAACTCAACTTGTATAGAGTAATACATCTAAAAGGGCAAAAGGTGTTGAGAGTTCAGCAAGACAAAATGAGCTCACAAGTTAAAACAACAACACAAACTGTTTAGTTGGCTTGCTTAAACCAAAGCTAGTTACAACAGATGGTATCTGCTTGGAATAGGAAACTTATGAGAAGAATCTTTCCTCTAGTTAGAGTAATATGAATACAGTAACAGGAAGCCACTTGCCATCTGGTGTTGCTCTTGTTTTTAGAAGTATCCAGTGTCATAGTGTTCGAATGTGCACTTCATTACTGTAAGTAAGCCATAAGGACACAGTTAGAGGTAACCTAAATAACAGGAGCAAAGGATTTTTCAATCTGTCACAAAACAGTAGCATCTTATATTTCACAGACATTAGGGGAAGCACTGTAACATATTGTTTTATTTTTATTTTATTTTATTAAAAAAAATAAACAGGTGTTATCCCATTGTCTGTTGACTGGCCTGTAAGAAGACTGCATATAGTTTTTTTTTTAAATAAAGCCAGTTTGTTCTGTACCTTGACTTGATGTAGTTCAGTGCACTCTGAATGTAACTTTTGTTGAGTACTGCTATATCTGAGGACTTGCCAAGATATATTTGAAGAGGGAAAAAACAGCAACCAAAAACAACACTGTAAATTCAACCTTTCCTTTACCCCAAGGTGGAACATCTTCTGTGCTAGTTAATGGGTTCTACTGCTTACCTTTTAGTGGGCTTCTTATGACAAGAGACACTTGCATTTTGGCAGTCTAAACTTCTCGTCTGGCATTTAATAGTTGAGAGTCAGGAAAGACTTTGCAAAGTTGCAGAAAGGATAGTTATTCTTTTTTGAGAAACAACATCAGCCCCAAGGACATAGGCAACTGCACTGTTCTTTTCTGTCATAGCCACACTAGGAGGAAAGAGAAAGCAGAGGGCAGCATCTGTTCATCAGATGTTCACTGTTTACTCCAACTGGCAAGAAAGAAGCAAAGCTGGGCACTGTGGTGATAACTTCAGTCATTAGATCAGTAGTTATGCTGGAACACAGCTTTTTTGGTATCATAGGGAGAAGAGGAGGAAATAAAAGCGACAGAGGATTTAGAGTTCTGTGAGAGAACTGGGGTTGTTTGAACATGTTTGTCTGAATTTGTTTTGAGGCCCACTTCAGTTTGGCAGTGGATGGAGACCACATAGGGGTAAAGTCTCAGAATGATCTCAGTGGAGTTGGCACAGTGATAGTCTAGCATTCAGATTATGAAGGACTGAGGTGGATGAGCCAACAATCTGATTTTATTTCAGACAGGTTCATGTTCATATGTCCAGATATCTTTGGAAAACAGGCTATAGAACAAGGTGGTGAGGATACGCTAGAGGGGTGGGTGAGAAAACAATTCACCACTGCAGTGTCACACAAGGGCTAAGGTCTGCATCATGTTCATGGAGTGTAAGGAAGAGTGAAAGTAAATTAGGCAGGGATCAGAAAATAACACAACCATTCCACTTAACATGGGGAATGTGAATGGGTGAAGTGAAGGGGACTGTGCAAAGTGACAGGAACCCTGTGGTCCATGTGCCAATTGCTCAGCTTATCATAGTGCTTATTGAAGGGTGTGCTCATAAATCTTTCTCCAATACTTTCACCAAAGAGGCTGTAGCTAGGGATGAGATCTATTTTGCCTTCAGTCTCTACTAGAGTTGGGTAATTACACAGTATCTGTGCTCTGTGACAGAAATTTCAAACTACTTCTAGTGCAAACACACAGTGGAATAACCTTCTTTCTGACAAGTACTTTGGATGAGTAACTCCTTCATGGGCCATCCCTGGATCCATGATGCATGCAAAAACACATGAGATTGGCTCACCTGAAAGCAGGTAATTCTTACACCTTTTAAACGTAAGACACTTCTTTCCACTGTGAGAAGTGTACCTTCTTATGTTAATTTGGAAACAAAGCACACCTCAGGTACAAACTCACTGCTCTTCTCACTTGATTCCTTGAAGCTCATCTTGACTGTAACACTTCTTTCATTTCTTGACTTGTCCAGGAAGTCAAAGCAGGAAGACACATTTTAAACATGATTATTGAATAAAGGAAATAAAGCCATTATATTTAAACTTCTGGTGGTTTGTTTTCCACATGATCAGGGAATTAAGATCTTAAATACCAACAGTGAGCTCAGCATACTATGGTATGTGTATCAAAAATATATATTTATTATAAGTTTCCTGAGTGTTTAGAAATTAATCTGGATTCAGATGCTTTTAATGAAGCATTTTCACCCCTGTTGTGCTGATGCAAACACTGTACATTTTACAAAAGGTAAGAGATAAGATGGATAATCCTGAGATTTATGATCCTAAAGTGTGATTATGCAGACTGCTGTCAGTGTCTTTTAAAGTCTATTCTTTATATAAAGATTTCAGATAAATATCTTGTATAATGGTTTCTGGTGTATCTTACTAGAGAGATGCCATCTGCATAAGCTGGTTTATTGAAAAATGTTCTGGTTCTTTGCCTGCTAGCTACATTCTTCTGTCTAAATCCTATACACTGGTCCCCCGGGTTACGAAATACCCAGGTTACGAAATTTTCGGGATACGAATAAATCCCATAGGGATTTATTGTTTCGGCTTACGAAGGTTTTTTCGGGTTACAAAAAAAAATTTGCGCTGTTTCAAATGGAGCCGCGGCGCAGCCGCGGCTTTTTCTCCATTAGCGCCTATGGGCTATTCGGCTTACGAAGTATCCCGGGTTACGAAAGCGGCGGCGGAACGAATTAATTTCGTAACCCGGGGTACCAGTGTATTCACTGTTTAGAGAAGAAGCAATTGTTAATGTGCATACATTCAAATTTATCAACAAAGGTGGTGCAAATGAAGAGTAGATAAAATTGGGAAAGGTAGAAGAATGTGGTGAGAAGTATGGTGTAGAGTCGACCATCAGGGAAACACATGAAAAACTCTTAATAAATGCAAAAAAAACTATGCATAAGTCTTATGAACTTTTGATGCTCCAATTGGCTTTCACTTCTGCTTTTCAGCAGGATTCTGTTGCTCAGGATTTGGGTAGTGTGCATTTTACAGGCCACTTGTTTATTCCAGAGACTACTCTTTTCTTGTGCAAATCTTTTAATGATCATGTCTTTCTGCTTATTTTAGAGGCACTGAATGGCTTACTGCCTGTCGACTCTTTTCACAAAAAAGATGTGGCAAAGAGGCCTGGAGGATACTTGAAAACGGCATCACTGCAAAGGATAGAAATTCAGCCTCCCTCTGACTGTGGACCATTGATCCTGAAGGGGCTTGAGCATCATTGCAGAAAACACTACAGAATTCCTAACAACTGCTCTCAGAAAGCGCAATATAAAACTGAGTTGGGATTGTTCCATTGTGATAAATGTGTGAACAGGGCCCCACTTTCTCTTAGTGTGGCAACAGGATCAGCTGGAAATATAGCAGCTGGCCTTCAAGTGCAACAATCTGATAATCAGACCTTACCTGTTTGTCCTATGTTTGATGTTTGTCAAGAAGACACTTTGCCTTCATACAGCTCATATGCACACCAAACCAATTGGCTAGATCCTATAAAAGAGGTGACTCATCATGATGGATCACAAGGGAGAGAAAGAATGCATGCATTAAATCAGAAAGAAGTAGATCATTACAAGGATTCTGAAAGCAAGGACATCATCTGTAACTCTTCCAGTTCTCAGGATCATTTTAATTCAAGTTTTAGCTTCATTCAACTGTCATTAAATTTAGCTGCTGAAACAAATGGCACTGAACACCCATCACACTATGGTGCGTCTAAAGAAGTGCTGCATATTTGCAGAAGAAAAAAAGCTGAAAATGTTAGTTTGCATGTTCTGGAGGAGAGACAAAGAATTACAGAGAAAGAATTGTGTGCTTTATCCAACCATACAAGTGGCAAAAAGTGCCAGGGCCTGCAAGAGACTGCAGAATATAATAAACTGCAGAATTGTGAGAGTGTCTTGCTTTTACATGCAAATGCTGGATTTTGCTGTTCCACTGATTCTTTGGGTGCAGCATCTGCTGGCTCTTCTGTGACCTCAGGCTATGAAAGTAGTAACGCTGTTAGTGATCACAGCTGGGATGCTCTGATGAAGAAATATGAATCAGTACTACAAGAGTGTTTAATGGACAACCAAAATATATTAAAGGTTGGCACGTTCTTCATGCCTATTCTATATTTTAAGAATTTAATGAATCAACCAATTGGTTGTACGGCAAGATAAGAAGTAGGCATAGGAGCACATTTTTATGTATTTATACTGTGGACCAGCAGATATGATTGTGAAAATTTCACTGGCTGGTTGTAAACATATGGAGCCCCATGGCTACCTCACTATTACCTCCTTAGCCTTCTTGAACTCATAGCCTGAATCTAGTTGTTCATCCTTACTAGAATGTGCCCAATAAATCAATTAAACTTTCATAAGAATTGACTTACAAAATCCTATTGATTCATTGGATCTACTTCAGTTGGGATAAGCAATTAGATTTAGGACCTAGTTCTCTGTTAGCATGTCTACTCCCTTTCTGCAAACAGAACATGGACTCTAGGCCTGGCTAAACAACTGCAGAGGGGCTGTTTCTGCCCCCACTTCCGTAGACCACACTGCCACTGCCAGAGTGCTTGGACGTAATGTCACATCTCTGTTGGTTCTGAGTAGTGTCTGACATGCTGCTGTATTTGGATGTTTGTGGTGTGTATGGTGTGTATCATATGGAGGATAAGGACGGGAGCAAAGTGGATTGCTCCTGTCTTTATCCCATCTCATTTACACAATTGGGGAAGGATTATGACACCCCATGCACTTGTCCCGTTCTTTTCCCGGCCTAAGGTGTAATGGACCTGTCATTTGGTATTAATGGGAGCTTCTGTTAATACCAAATGATGGATCCATTACACTTCAAAGCTGGGAGAAGAAAGGGATAAGCAGTATAATCTTTCCCTTGATCATGTGAATGAAATGGGATAAGGACGGGAGCAATCCACTTTGCTCCCATCCTTACTTTCTGTGTGATAATCTCCTATGTGGATGCACTGTGTGTTAAAGGCATGTTTTGTGCTGGATGTTGTTCCCTCCCACACTTTTTGGGGCAAAAAAGTATTTGGTGGGGGTCTGAGGGCTTTGGGGGACTTGGGAAGCTGGGTAGAAGAAGACACATGCTGAGCCCTTCAGGGGCTACATATGGCCTGCAGGCCACACTTTCCCACCCTTGCTCTTAGCTCTAGACTAGGTTTTTCCTCATGCTTTTATTGTGGTGCTTCCATCCCACTTTCCCAATGGTTTTTCCTGTTATTTCATTGTTCCCCAGTTCCTTGACTGATTGAAAATGAAAGGATGGAGATGCATAAAAGAAACAGGTTATCTTGAAGTTTTCAGATTTTCATGTGACTGTCCGTTGCTGTGCATAACAAAACATGATTCTTGTTTCATATTACAACTTGGAATATAATGTATTATATCTTATCTTTTATATTCTCCTTTTGAAATATAATTGAGCATTGTAGATAACATGAATATCCTCAGAAATTTATGAGTAAAACATGATGAAATTGACTTGCATACTTTTTTTTTTTTACTGTAAATGTTCAAAACTACAGATAGATGCATCTACATATTTTTAATTAATGCAGGTAAATTTTTTAATAAGAAAACTCCAAAGGCTTCAGGAGAAAGCAGTAGCTGAGGATGACTATGAGAGAGGTGAGTCATTTTTCTTTTCACTACAGGAGTGCTTTTGATAGTACTTAGTTCGTTCCTATGTGTGTGTGTATGTGCCTTCCAGTTTCCCATCAACTGATGGCAACCCCATGAACTTCATAAGGTTTTCTTAGTCAAGGAATACTCAAAGGTGATTTTCCCAGTTTCTTCTTCTGAAATATAGCCTACACAACCTGGTATTCATTGGTGGCCTCCCATCTAAGTACTAACCAGATTCGCTGGTTAGCTTCTAAGATCAGACAGGATGTGGTGTCTCTAGGCTATTTAGGACCTCTAGCTCTAAGTAATTACTCATGCCTCTAGGGTAAGGGAGGCTCAGGGTGGGAGTACAATACATTTTTATCCTTAGCAATCTTGTAAGCTAGGTCACATAGAGCGTGAGGTCAGCTTTGCTGAAGCCTCATTTGCTGAGCCATTTGAATCTTAAGAAAAAACTAATAGCATGTAGAAAAACAAATTTAGGCCTCACAACATAAGGCTAATAACATATGACATGTAAATGCGTACTGCAGCCCTGACCTTTTGGCTTTTTTAATGGAAGAAAATCGGTTTGGGGAGAGATTTACCCCTTTCCTGCCTGTCAAGTCTATGCTCCAGAGTCTGTCCTTCTGAAATGGCTGTTCTGTATTTTAAAACATGCTCTGTATCTCAGTTGCACTTGTGTCCATATAACATTTAATTATCCCCTATGTAGTTAGGGGCCAGTCAATTTCCGTTAAATAAATAAGGTAAAGTATTGGACAAAAAAGCAGATTTTTTTGCTTCTTTTTGCAAGCTCTAAGAAAAGTCAAATTCAGACCAAAGCCTTATACAGGATTAAGGGATTTGTGAGAGCGGTGCTAAACTGAAATCTGTTCATTTATAGATCTTTAAGGGCATACACTGGAAGTAACATAGCTTCTGACTAGTTTCTAATCAGCAGCTTCCATCTATACTCATCATTCAGACAAGTGAAGAGTGAGATGTTAAAAAAAGAATAGATTTTCCATCCTTCTTCCTGCTTCTCAGCCTTTTCAATCCATACCTGCAAGTATGCATATTAAATATGTTTTTTGTTGTTATTATGTTCCTCGTGGGTTTTTTCTTGGCATGATTTGTTCAGAGGGAGGTTGCCTTTGCCTATCCCTGAGAGACAGTAACTTTCCCAAAGTCACCCAGTAGTTTTCCATGGCTGAGCAGTAAATTGAACTCTTGTATCCAGAGCTGTAGTTCAGTGCTCAAACTACTACACTACACTGGCACATTGGATTGTTTACAATCCTAAATAAATGACCAAAGGTTATAAGCATGTTTATGTGCAACCAGTCTTGCACATACTCTCTTCAGCATCTTTACTCGTCCATCTGTTCTGTTGGTTCTTGTGTTAAGGGGCCTCACCTTGTATGAGGCATATACCTACTGCATACCTTTTAGTAGGAACTATGAAATTTCCAGTTCTATCTTTGCAGTTTCACACAGTTTCTCAGAAATGCTTTGTATATTATAGTTCTGCTGTTACATCTTCACAACATGCATAAGGGAATATTTAGTTCAGTTTGGGAAACATGTGATCCTCCAGATCCTCATTCTCTACCATTGGCAGTGCTGGCTAAGGCTGATGGGAGTTATAGCCAAACAATAACCACACTTTCCTCAGCCCTTATTTATTTCTTCCTAACTTTTTGCTGCTTGACCTACTTCTCTCTCTCTCTCCCCATCTCTAAGACAAGTTTTTAGGACTGCTTTTTATTATTTTGTGTCATATGAGCAGTCTTCTCAAGATCTTTTGTGAAATCCACACTGTTCATCTCAGGGGGAAAGCTTTATGATCTTGAAAGCTGAGAACAGCAAGAAAATTAAGATCCTGACCTTTCTCTCCCTTTGCTGTCATATCATTTTCAGTTCTCTTTGCAGAAACTACTTTGTAGTTTGGTGAAAATAGCAAAGTCACACCTGGTGGGAAGTTCTAAACTAGGTGAAGTATGGGAAGACTACTTGCTTTCTGTCTTCTTTGTAAAATAGCTACTTAACTTTAAAGATACTTTCATGATGTGGAGAGCAGGCCATATGTTGGGACAGGGAGGAAATAGGTCAGGGTAACTAGCAGGCCCCTTAATGACAAAGGGAACATATTGGTGGATATTTTGGGAAGGCTTTTAAGTGGAGAGACATAAAAGAAATCATCATCATTAAGAAACAAAGGGAGTACATTAAGTAACAGAGAATGAACATCCTGTTATCTAATGTGAAGTGGAAGGCTTTCATGGCCAGCATCCATAGTTTTTTGTGGGTTTTTCGGGCTATGTGGCCATAGCCCAAAAAACCCACAAAAAACTATCCTGTTTTATCTTTACTAATGCCCCTTACAAAGCATCATCCAAAACATTATTATAGGATTTCACTGCACGTGAATGAAGTTCTCACTCTGAACCACTATGGCTCTGTTGTATGATGTCTTACAGTCAACACATCCTGAATATGCATTTAATCAGGCTATACCATTTGTTGTCTTCATCCCCCTTTCTCCTTAGAATAGAGAATAGAATAGTAGCTTAGCTATAAGAAGCGCTTTTATGGCATAGAATTGCTTCCATACTAGTGTAAATTGTTGAGGGACAAACCAGAGATTGATCATGGAATACAGGCAGGCTGTAACTGTTTGATGGTGGTGATGTGTTCTATCCCTTCTCCTTTCTCTAGTTTGCATGAAGAACTTCTGTTACTTTGTCCAAAATGCTGCCCTACTTAGAAGTTTATCGCACACCTCCCCCCCCATTATGTGAACTGGAAGGGGACTCGTGGCTGTGCGTGACCTGGAAAAAAACGGATTTTATCGCACAGTGAAGCATTCTCAAAAGGGCTCCATTCCATCCCCCGGCGCCAAGCTGTCCCCATTCAGTGCCGAGGAGCATTAAATGTTCTGGTTGGAAGTCTTCTGACCAAGGAAAATGGCACCCTTCAGCACTGAATAGGGACGGCTTGGTGCCGGGGGATGGAACGGGGCCCTTTTGAGGACGATTTTGCTGTGCGATAAAATCTATTTTTTTCCAGGTCATGCATGGCCCCAAGAGTCCTCTTCCAGTTCCCATAACTGGAAGGGGAAAAGGTGTGTGATAAACTTCTTAGAGTGGAGTGGTCTGCTAGTAGCCTGAGTAGCCACAGCTGAACTAAGGAGATTATCGCATGGCTTGATAAATCAATTTACCTCTATGTGGCTTCAAGTTTAATTTGGGTGGCATCCTGATATTACAGCAAGGTTTTTGCCACTGAATTTGCCACCTGAATACATCCTGGGTGCATCCCCACTTCCAGGAGTGCACCAGCGGCCATTTTCTTAACTCAGAAAATTCCCAGATCCGAAAAGAGCCACGATGAGAGCTCCTTGAAGCAGGGATGAACCTGGGATGTATTCAGGGGGCAAATTCAGTGGCAAAAACCTTCTGATAACATCAGGATAATGCCTGAATTAAGCTTTAAGCTGGATAGAGGCAAATCAATTTATTAAGCCATGGGATAAGCACTTAAGCAAGATGTAGCTGCAAATGATGTGCTTATATTAATACTGGGTCCTAGAATTATTTCTAGCAGGGAAGCGAGCTAACTATAGGCCAACAGAGATACTTCCAGTCTCAAGGACAACTTCAGTGCCTGATCTTTCAGAGGATAGGCTTGTCTGAGAGATGACTTACATTTTCCCAGACCTGCTTCATTGTGTTCCTAAATGTAGACTGGAGGACTGAAATTATTTCAACCCCTTCATTTGTTTAGAATTACTGAGGTTTTATAGCAAAATCAGAACTTGCAATGTTGTCTTTAAAGAGTATGTATGTAGGTATATGTGACTTTTGCTTCTCCAATTATAGCTCATTAGCATTATTTGACATTTGATGAGGGTTGCATTAATTACACATTACTGGCATGTTGTTTTTAAAATGCACCAACACACACACACACACCAATGATCAAAATCACCTTAGAGCAAGATTGTAGATATAATTAGTAAACATTACTTGCTGCACTACACATTACTTATTGCACATTGTTACTGGTTGTTATGTTATTTTGCAAAATGGCAACGTAATAGGTGAAATTGTTACTGAGGGGACTCTTGTTTGACCCCTTGGCTGTTGGCCTTTGGGGTCCCATAAAGTTCTGTTGTCCTCCATGTTATTTAATATGTACATGAAACCAATAGGAGAAGTTGTCTGGCATGCTGGGGTGCAGTGCTATCAATGTGTGGATGACACCCAATTCTACTACTCCTTTCCAACCCGATCTGTGGAGGCTGTCTTCATCCAAAATCAGTGTTTGTCATTACTTTCACATTCCGAGAGGCACCATTCGTCTTCTGATGATGGGTGGTGGGAAACCCATCATCATCATCTGTCTATTTATTTATTTATTTCCAGGATTTATATCCTGCCTTTTCCCCACAATGGGAGAATAGTCTATCTGCCTAGTGAGTTTGAGTAATGCTATTGCCATCAGACTTTATTCTCCTTGCAGCACTTACAGCAAAATATCATAGTGGCACTTTACAATTAGCAAAAAGTTTCTGTTTGATCAATGAAGTTGTAGTTTTATAGTATGTCGGTATATACTGCTAATTTATGGCAAAATCCATGTCTGCTCAGAAGTGAGTCCCACTGAGTTCAATGAAATGTCCTCCTAGGTTTGAGTGTACACAATTTCTGCCTTAGTTGTAATTAGTTATGGAAATTGGAGACCTCTGTTTCAATATTTGGTTAGGGAATGAAGTTCATGCTGAAAAAAAGGATAAACGTATTACTGGAATATTATATGATTTCCTGAATTAGGACAATTAATTGTGTTTGCTATAATTGTGATTACTACATCAGTCTGATAAATCTGATGCCATTTTTGAAATTATTGAGAATCTCCTTTTAATCATAAGATTGAGTTCACACATCTTTTTGATTCTGTGTATAATGACTAATTTCTACAAGAGCTGGTTAATTAGAATTTATGGTGCTTTAATTTAATTTTTTTATTTTTACTGATATCACAGAGAATAATTTTTGCCTAGAAATAGGTACTAATTTCTTATATGTGATGCACATCAGGTACCCAGTCTCTCTGGGTAACAAAGTCCCCCCCCCCCCACCATTACTTCCTCTCCATTCCCCAGATAATCCTGTCAGATTGAATATTGAACTCTCCTGCATCTGGATACTTCTCTAATCCAGATACATACATTCATTGCCTCCCAAAGGTATAAGGTCACATATTTTTGTATTATTTTCTTTAGTGAGGAAGATGGATGAATTAAAATTAAACAATTAAAATGGCTTTAACCTGGCTGACATTAGGTAAACCCTTTCATTATTTTCAGACTGCTAAAGATGCTTGTATTTGTTATTTGAAGATAATGAGCAATTATTGACCTTTCTGGAAAGGTTTTCACAGAATAATAGGTTTGTAAAATAGTAAATAGTGATTGCTTAGAAATTCTGATTCATAAAAACAGAGACATTTTGAAGGACCTACATCCACTGTTTTTAATTAGCAGACAGGGATCTCAATGGTATTACATATATTTCACTGAACGAATAAAGATATTCTTTCATTATTATGGATTTGGGGTGATATTTCCCTCTGGGCAAGGTTATATTTTTTCTTGGGTTTATGTTGGCATATCTAGGCTATTTCTGCTGTAACAAAAGTAATGTATTTAATTTACTTATTTCCTTCCCCACTCCATTCTTGTCCCTAGTTTTCTTGGTGAATTTAATCGAGATTTATATTTTGACCAAGGAAACCCCATCTATTACTAACCTGTATACAGGGGTGCCACAAGTCGAAAGGCTACTTGAAGGTATTTGTGCATGGATGTGCATGTACACACACACACACACACACACACACACACACACACACACAGGCAATATGATCCCAGAGTTCATTGGTCAGAATGATTAATTAATTGAAGCTGGTATGTTTTCAACTAGTTCCTCAGGAAATGTAGATATAATTGTGATAGATATATGTGCTCTATGGGACTGATTGGTTTGATGGCATCAGTTGCTTGAGCTACATTATCATGATTTTGTGCCAAATCCAGCATGGGAAGGACTTTTTGGCTGCCTGCACAATCCTATACTACTATGCACTGACTCAACCATGGACTGATGGTGATTCTGCTTGGCCAGAACTCTGGAGAGGTGAGAGCCACTACATACATACTTGACCATGCCCTTTCTGGCTCATTAAACAGGCCAGAGAAGGACTAGTTGAGTAGGCTTAGTCAGTGCCTCCATACAACAAGGCAGAGTTCCAGCTAACCTAAAGGAGGCGATCCGAAGGGAGAAGCGGGAGATATAAATAAAATTTATTATTATTATTATTATTATTATTATTATTATTATTATTATTATTATT
>NC_056522.1:70508354-70548060 GCF_019175285.1 Sceloporus undulatus | reverse complement strand
TGTTAGGCATTTGTTGAAAAGGTTGTCCCTGAATCCCTCTATAATAGATAATTCTTGGCCAGTGTCTGACATACCATTCTTGGGCAAGGTATTGGAATGCATGGTGGCTTCCTTGCTTTAGGCATTTCTGGGTGAAACAGATTATCTAGATCCATTTCAATCTGGTTTCAGTCCTGGTTGTGGAACAGAGATAGCTTTGGTCTTGATGACTTACAACAGGAACTGGATGAGTGGAGGGGGGAGTGTGTCCCTGTTGGTTCTGCTGAACTTCTCAGCAGTTTTCAATGTCATTGACCATGGCATCCTTCTGAATTGCCTTGCTGGGATGAAACTTGGATACATTGTTTTACAATGACTCTGTTCCTTATTGGAGAAACCCAGAAGCTGGTGTTGAGGGACTCTTATCTGATCCCTTGGCTCTTGGCCTGTGGGGTCTTGTAAAGTTCTGTTATACCCTCCATACTATATAATATGTACATGAAACCATTGGGAGAAGTTGTCTGGAGTTCAGGGGTACAGTGCTATCAATATGTGGATGTCACTCAATTCTACTACTCCTTTCCACCCTAATCCATGGAGGCTCTCTTTGTCCAAAATCAGTGTCTGTCATCAGTATGGACTGGATGGGGGAAAACAAACTGAAACTT
This sequence comes from Sceloporus undulatus, assembly GCF_019175285.1. NCBI lineage: Eukaryota > Metazoa > Chordata > Lepidosauria > Squamata > Phrynosomatidae > Sceloporus > Sceloporus undulatus. The sequence goes on along the minus strand of NC_056522.1, from coordinate 70,547,413 downwards.
AATCTAGACAAGAAAAAGGTGCTCCTGGTCAATCAAAAGGGAGATCAGAAATAGGGTTTCAGCCTGTGTTAGATGGAGTTACACTCCTCCTGAAGACACATGCTTCCATGTCATACCTCAAAAAAGAGTTTGAATCAGTGTCCTTTGTATAAAGGTCTGTTTCCAATGAGGTTCCTCTTTTTAATATCAATAAGTCCAAAAAAATCAGTCCTTGAATAATCAAAATTTAGTTCAAATTTTATAGTGTTTTGTACATTGTTAAGGTATACAGTATATGAAAAGCAAATAAATCAGTCTCGGTGCCGCTCCATATAATGAAGATATCATCCAGATATATTTTGTATTCTAATATGTTGACTTTGAAAGTATTATCTTGGTTCAATCTAAGAAATAATAGCATAATACATATAAATAATATAAAACAATACAGGAAAGGGTTCAATAAAACAGGCAACAAATAGCAAAATAATAATCACACAATGCCTTGGAACACTTCTTAATAATTTTGTTTCAAAGTAATCTCAGCTAATGTACACAAAAAATGCGTTGGTGGATATAGATAGTCCTTTCTCTTGTCAAGTGTAGACTCTATAACTTCCATTGCCTCATCATGGACTATATTAGTACAAGAGATGCCACGTCAAGTCACTAAGATACATTCATTATAGAGTAGTTTTATCTGTTCCAGAATTTGTAAAAATCATCCCATATCTTTAATGTATTTATGAGACAAAGGGCTTCAAATAGGAATCCACAAATTCAGAAAGGGGTTGGAACCACATCCAGATATGATTGGTCTACTGGGGACTGGAAATTTATTCTTATGGATTTTAGGCAACAAATAGAATACAGGTATTCTTTCTTCTGATGGTAACAAAAAAAATCCCATATGTATTTTTGTTGATATAACCATCCATAAGTGCCTCACAAATAATCCCAGAGATAGATTTCAAATTTTAATTGTTAGGATCCTGACTGCATGGGGCATAGTGTAAGGGGTTATCTAATTGCCTATAAACTTCAGCTAAATAATGTTTTATATCCAAAACTTTCCTATATATTATGGATTGATTACTTTTTCCTAGACCTTTCTGTTTGCCATACTGGCTATAGGGATTACACAACTTGTTGTTGCAACAGCTTCACTGGCTGCCAGTTTGTTTCAGGGCACAATTCAAAGTGCTGGTTGTGACCTATAATGCTGTATATGGCTTACATATAAGCTATCTGGCACACTGTATGAGCCTGGCTGGGCCCTAACATTATCAGGAATGGCCCGTTTCTGAATCCCACACCTGTCACAAGCATAGTTAATGCACGAGAGGGCCTTCTCAGTGACTGCATCTAGACGGTGGAAATCCCTTCCTGGAGAGGCCAGAATGGCCCCCTCCTTGCTGTCTGTCACCAGGCAAAGACCCTTTTATTCTGACAGGCTTCAAAAAGGAAACATTTTTAAAGCATGAGTTGAGAGTGTTGTAGTGTTTTAGACAGAACTGTTTTAATTGTTTTTTTTAAAAATCTTTTAATGGTATTTTATCTTTTAAAAGTCTAGTTTTAAATTATTTCAGTATTGTCAATAGTTTAAACTGATTTTAATGTTTACTTTTTGTATTATTTTGTATTTTTAAGCTGTATTTTTTTTTAGATTGTAAACTTGAGTCTTGAAATTGTCTTTACTCCCAATTTTCATAGAAAGGTGAATTAATAATAATACTTATATGCTTGATGTCCTTTCTAGTAAGAAGAAATAGGCAACCACTCCTTGCAGTGGTGCATCCTTGAAATTTTTCTTCCGCCTGTGGAATTTGTTACTTTAACTAGTGAGGGACTGTATTCTTCCCCTATTCTAGGTTTCTAGTTGCTGATTGGTTAAGTCCACACACACTCCTTTCAGAATATTACCAACAGCAAATTATAGGCTTTAGTTAAGAGTATGGTGTGAAGTTACAACTAGTTCTCAAGTATTTATTTATTCATATTTTATTTATTTATTTTATAGCCTGCTTTTTGATCAGCATGGGACTAAAGGCAGTTTACAGCACAGATTAAAACAAAATGAAACTAAAAACTTGGTAATAAAATTTTAAAAAAAGTAAAATAAGTTATTTTATTAAAACCACAGAACAACACTTTTTTGTAAAAAAAACAACAGCAATAGAAGAAAATGGTAAGATGTTTGTGGTGAATGCCAGATTAGTTTTTAAAAAACAAGAAAAGAAAAATGCTTGGCAGTGGAGATGATAACAGCTGTTGCTGCCCAATCGTGGTAAGATGTATATCTTTTGATTCAAAATTTAAATAAAGTTCCAACTTCTCCCTCTTTTAGTTAAAAAATCTAGCAGTAGTTGTAACGCTAATTAGTGTTCATTAGTGGAATTGTTAGGTATGGAATGTATCAGATCCTTGCACTATATTTCAACTTTTGTGCAGCTGTGCAACTACAGCCTGCCCACCCCAACTGTGGGCTTGCCAGAACGGATTTAAGCATCTGTGTATGGCAAGCCTTATTGTTGCTAATGTCTGTGCTTGCATGTGGCACCATTGTAAACCATAGAATCTGAGGTCCTGCAGTTTTTTCATCGGGGGGGGGGGGGGGGGAGGTTCAGAATGATCCTGCAGATAAGAAGGCCCACTGTACAATCCAACTTTTGTGCAACTGTTAGGCCACTGTAAGATAGTTGATATTTTTCTTTGTGTTTGTGGGAAGAACAGGCAATCTTCTAAGGTAGCCTCCCAAAGACCTTTAAATATGGTGACTCATCTAGAAAAAGGCATTGTGAAAGTAGTTGGTTCTCTGTGGAAAGTAGGCTGCTCTTTGACTTAGTAGCTTTCTCTGTGCATGAAGATTTTTTCCGCTGTCTGTCCTTGCTTCTCTCTGTGCTGCATCTGTCTGACACAGGAGACTCTACCCAGTGGAAACCCAGGTGTCACCCAGGGATGGGTTGCTGGGGGGAGGCTAGCAGCATGTTGAGGGGACTGGCGGCAGCACACTGATCTTCCAGGCTTCATCACAGCACATGCTCCTCCTCCTTCTCTGGGGCCGGAGCACCGCTTCTGGATGTCACCTGTTGTGGTCCACATCCTTCACACCTCCCTAGTGATGCCACTGACTCTACCGGCACCACTGCTACCATCAGCATAATCTCTTGCTTTACTGGAGCACTCAATATCACCACCTAGGTAAGATAGTGCCATTTTTTTACATCTAACTTTATTGCAGTTTTACCACCACCACCACCACTACTTTTTACTCCTTCTGCTATATGAGTGCTCACAGCATCGTGGCTGGAGATGGTAAGGTCATAGTGGAAAATATAGAAAAGATGCTGTATCTTTAAAGTACAGTAATTAGGTTAACCTGTTAACACAATTCATGGCCTTGCAAATCTCATTGAATTAATGGATTGCATCCTTGGGAAACCATCACAAATTAATTGGGTTTCTAAACTTATGTTATCAGGAGCTGCACAATAATCTGCTTCATACTTACTCTTTTAATCACTGTCCTTTCTTATAACTTGTAATATTTTGATATATTCTGCACAATATGATTTTAAATACCAATTAAATAGGATGCTTTCTGCTGATAAATGAATAATACATTCATTTGGTTATCAGTTATCATGCCCCTAAGTATCTTGACTATCACTGGCCACAAATTAATTTATATGCTACATAGTGAGCATGGTTTTATAGTTGAGAAATGTTTGCCTTTATAGATTGAGTTGACACAGACTCAATGAATATTTATAACCATTAATGGGGGATTACATAGTCATCAGATGTGAATTAGCTAGTTTGGCCAATTAGGCATCAGTATATGTATATATATTTAAAAAAAAACAGATATTATTTTCACTAAATACACAGATCACAGTCTGTTGCAAGCTTCTCCTTGGTAAGTCTGATTGAAAGCAATGGGAATTGCTCATTGTTTTGCTGGAAAATGCTCTTGATTTAATTATAACCAATATGTACAACAGTTCCAGATCTTTTCCTAGTTTTTGCATAATTTGAATGTACATACATATTTTTCTACACATAAGATCTTTTAAAGATGCAGATGTTTCTATCCTATGGCATATATGGTTAAGTGTATATTATGATTTCTTTTCCTCCTTACTTTAATTTTAAATGTAACATGCTTTAGGTGTTAGGATTTATTACCCAGTTTATTACCCACTTTACAGTCTGTGTGATAAAATGTCTCATTTGTCTTTGTATTTACTTGCAATATCCTCTTGATGGCCACATTACCATATGCTTCCCTAGCAGGTAGAATGGTATGAGAAAGTGATATAAAAACATTTTGCCTTACAGAGCACAGAAGGGAAAATTCTTCTGTTGTCCAAAGATGCTGGAGTGTTGTCATGGCTCATTATTCATGACAGATTTTGACAGCTCTCAGGTTAAATTCACCGCTGAAATTCCCTCCCCCACTTTATTATTTAAGTAGAGTATGTGTGAAAAGGAGATGGAAAAGGTAGTTTCTATTTTTGGAACAACTTGGAAGTTTCGATAGGACTTTTAGAGGTCATAAACATTTTAAGTGTTGCTTTTTATTATGGGCTCCAGAAATATGTTGATGTGGAAGGGATGTTTTTTAGGTAATGCCATCTCGGTTAGATTTTATAGTACAAACCAAAAACTATATTAAAAATGTGGGAATTATAGCCCATTATTATTTTTGTTATGCATTATTCATATGTATTATGCTATTATTTCTTAGACTGTACACCTTGGGCAGGTTTATTCTTATCTATTTTACTGTTTGTGTATACAGCGCTGTGCAAATCTACAGTGCTATATAAATAAAGCATAATAATAATAATAATAATACACTGCTACCTCGGGTTACGAAATTAATTCGTTCCGCTATTCCTTTCGTAACCCGAAAATTTCGTAACCCGAAACACATTTTCCATTGAAAATAACTAATGCGTTCTATGACCTCAGACTGAACCTGCAACTCAAAACAAAGGTACAATAGAGGCCTATTAAGCTAAGTACCCTACAATACAAGTTGCCTGAGGCACTAAAGAGCTTAACAATGACTGGCAGGTCCATTCTAAAGTTTCTAAAGGATAAAGAAAAAAAAAGGTTTTTGACTTATCTTTGCTGGTCTTGGCATCTGGTCCTGGCATCTCAGAGTGAGGCAGGAGGAGGAGGAGAGGGGCAGCCAAAAAAAGCCAGATTTAAACCAATTCAACCAATTTCACCAATTCAGCCAATTTAGCCAATTTAGCCAAATCAACCAATTTCACCAATTCAGCCAATTTAGCCAATTCAACCAATTTCACCAATTCAGCCAATGCAACCAATTTAACAAAGATTTTTATTTTAAATTTGGTGTTTTTTTTTAAGGGTCACCTTTTTTTAAGGGTCACCTTTTCCCTTCTTGGATGACGGTTCTCCCTCTCTAGTGAAGAACTGGTCCAAGGATGTCTGCTTTTGCCGGCCCTTAAGCAGGTTCCTAAAATGGCTAAGGCAGACATTATCAAAATGTGCAATGGCATGGCTGGTGAGCACCTTCTCAGGGTGGTGCTTCTCAACATAAGAAGACACATTGTGGAATTGCCGCAAAATGTCTTTAATTTCTGCCGTTGGCAAAAATGCCCCCGCAGCCTCCTCCTCCTGGCCCCTGTCGAAATGGAGCACGTCCTCATCCACGGCCGAGTGTTGCATGGCTGCCAAGGCCTTCAGGTCCTCTGTTGTCAGGTCCTCGTTGTGCTCCTCGATGAGTTCCTCCACGTCCTCGTTGTCCACGTCAAGTCCCAGGGACCTTGCGATGGAGACAATCTCATGCACCTTTTCTTCTTCACCTGGCTCAGCACCCTTGGTCTGTGACCCTTCCAAGGAAGAAGCATCAGGCCACAGCTTCCTCCACGCAGCAATCAGGTTGCGCCTGGTGATCTCCTGCCAGGCCAAGTCCACCATCTTCAAGCACACGACGATATCAAAATGCTGCTTCCAGAACTCTCGAAGGGTCAGCTGTGTGCTCTCCGTAACATCAAAACAACGCTTGAACAGGTGCTTGGTGTAGATCTTCTTGAAGTTGGCAATCACCTGCTGGTCCATGGGTTGCAAGAGGGAGGTCGTGTTGGGCGGCAGAAACTGGACCTTGATGAAGGAGAACTCTGCAAGGATGTCCTTTTCCAGGCCAGGCGGGTGCGCAGGAGCATTGTCCAAGAGGAGGAGGCACTTCAAGGGCAAATCCTCTTCCTCCAGGTACCGCTTCACAGTCGGGGCGAAGACACTGTTGATCCACTCCACGAAAATGAGGCGTGTGACCCATGCGCGGCCATTGGAACGCCACATCACTGGCAACCTGTCCTTCTGAATGTTGTGTGCCTTGAAGGCCCTTGGATTTTCGGAGTGGTACACCAACAGGGGCTTGACCTTACAGTCCCCGCTGGCATTCGCACACAACGCAAGTGTGAAGCGGTCCTTCATAGGCTTGTGGCCTGGCAATCTCCTCTCCTCCTGGGTGATGTAGGTGCGGCGAGGCATCTTCATCCAGAAGAGGCCCATCTCGTCACAATTGAACACTTGCTGCGGGACGTAGCCTTCCTCCTCCACCATGGCCTTGAACTCGACGACAAATGCTTCAGCGGCCTCGTGGTCTGCGCTGGACGCCTCGCCGTGACGGACGACAGAGTGGATCCCGGTCCTCCTCCTGAACCTTTCGAACCAGCCACGTGATGCTTTGAATTCCGGGGTGGCTGGCTCCTCCTGCGAAGAAGTTCCTTCGCCTGCCTCCTTGCTGGCCAGGTCTTCGAAAATGGTGGTGGCCTTCTCACAGATGACCGAGGTGGTCACAGTGTCCCCGACTCGCTCCTTTTCCTTAATCCAGAGGAGCAGCAGGCGCTCCATCTCCTCGTGCTTTGGTGTCCTCTGCTTGGCAATCGTTGTCACGCCTTTCGCTGGAGCCACAACAGCTCTGATGGCCTCCTTCTGCTTGAGGACAGTGCCAATTGTCGAAGGGTTTCGTCCATACTCCTTGGCAATGTCCACCAAGCGCACGCCCCTCTCGTGCTTGGCGATGATTTCCTTCTTGTCCTCCAAGGACAAGGGAGCCCTCTTCTTTTTCTCACCGCCGCTTTTATCTGTGGCTTTCTTGGGAGCCATAGCTCAAGCCTAAAAAGGACAAAAGGCACAGGCACTGAGCAAAAGCCACAATTGGAAACCACCCCCACCCCCATGGTCACACTCTCTGGCCCAAACATGCAAAACTCACACCCCACACTCTCAAATCATCACAGCCATGGCCAAAGCACCCCAGAACACAAACCCATAGGCCAAAACCCCCAAATCAGAAAATGCAAGCCTATGGTGAGACTCTCTGTCCCACATGGGAGCAAAGGCAAACTTTTAAAACCCACACTCCACACTTTGAAAAAAGCAGAGCCATGAAGAAAGCAACCCAGTATCCACAAATCAGAAAATGCAAGCCTATGGTGAGACTCTCTGTCCCCACAATGGGAGCAAAGGCAAACTTTTAAAACCCACACTCCACACTTTGAAAACAGCAGAGCCATGAAGAAAGCAAACCAGCATCCACAAATCAGAAAATGCAAGCCTATGGTGAGACTCTCTGTCCCACATGGGAGCAAAGGCAAACTTTTAAAACCCACACTCCACACTTTGAAAACAGCAGAGCCATGAAGAAAGCAACCCAGCATCCACAAATCAGAAAATGCAAGCCTATGGTGAGACTCTCTGTCCCACATGGGAGCAAAGGCAAACTTTTAAAACCCACACTCCACACTTTGAAAACAGCAGAGCCATAAAGAAAGCAAACCAGCACCCCACAGCAAAAGCATGCTCACACAGTCTCACCCCACCCCACAACAAGAAGGTAAGAATCCATCCACCTACCTGTAGAGAAATTCCTGATGGCCGGTCTTGATCCGAAGAGTACACCTGGCAAAGCCAGAACAAGTCCAAAGGCAGAAAGCCAGGAAAAGTCCAAACCAACAGTGGAACCATGAGTTAGAGCTCAAAAGAAACTCTTCCTCACACAGTCCACAAGGCCAGACAAAGGGGGCAGATCAAAAACAAACGGTTTTGTTTCTGAAGCAAGGCCACCCCCCCCAATTTCGTTAGCCAATCCAGATGATCAGCTTGATTTCTCAAGCCAATCACTGCTGCTAACGAAATTCAAAATTCGCGCCAAAGCTAACCCCTAACTCAGCCCCCTTAGCTTTCCGTTAAGCCCTGGAAAGCCTATAGCTGCACTTTGCATCGTTTGAATTTCGCGCCAAAATGAATTTCGTAACCCGAAAAATATTTCGTAACCCGAAACAGTTTTTCCCTATCCAACGTTTTCGTATCCCGGAAATTTCGTAAGCCGGTCATTTCGTATCCCGAGGCACCAGTGTAATAATAATAATAATAATAATAATAATAATAATAATAATAATAATGCTAGCTATAGAATGCAACATTGCTTGGAAGAATAAATAACTATAATTAATTATTGTTCAGTTCTACCTGCTCTGCAAGATGAACACCACCTTTTTCTGTGATCAAATGTTTCTTACATTGGGCATCATAATTGGTTGACCATGAGAAAAGATTATTTTCCTAATTAATCACCAAACCCATTACTGTGTATGAATGGAAAATAAGTGCCTGCTCTCAGGGCACCCTAAATGAATTTCTTGTATGCCACATAGCTACATATTAGGTTGAACCATCCCAAATATTCCATTTAAATTTGGTCAGAATTCATATATGTGTTTGTATGTCATATGTTTATATGTGATATGGTTATTAACTGAAAATAATTTTATTTATATGACTAAGGCAAACATTCATACTTTTTAATTCTTTGAACTCTTTTAATTTAAATATTTCAAATCATAGAATCGTAGGAGTTGGAAGAGACCACTAGGGCCATCCAGTCCAACCTCCTGCCATGCAGGAAATCTCAATCAAAGCATCCCTGATAGATGGCCATCAAACCTCTGTTTAAGACCTTCAAGGAAGGAGACTCCACTACACTCCGAGGGAGTGTGTTCCACTGTCGAATAGCCCATATTGTCAGAAAGTTACTCCTAATGTTGAGTTATGCCACATAATATGCCACATTTCCTAAAAAATAAGATAAATTAGTTTAGTATAGTTTAAGTCAGCCCAGCTCAAACATACCTTCCAAATGTGGTGAAAATCTAGTGAAAAATAATTAGTGTACCCACCAGAGCTCTTTGAAAGTGAATTTTATGTTCCACATAGCTTGTGTTTCAACTCAGATATTCTCACACATTTTACATGAAGAGACAGCAGACAAAACCTATGTTTATTTCTGTAGATTTACAAAGCAAAGCTATCCTGTGAGGCAGGACTGAAAGAAAATGGCATATCCTCAAGAAGCAATGAAACAAAAGAACATCTTAAGATGAAGCAATGAGTGCCACCCTAATTTTACCCCCCCCCTTTTTTTTTAAATGTCATCTGTTCTCATTTCCCCCTCTTTTCATCTATGTGATGCAAATATTTCTACTCATAGCCACCTTGGGTCCTGTACTGAGAGGAAAGTGGGAAATAAAATAAAATTAAAATATTGTAGCACTTTCTGATGTAAAGCTGTAGTTTTCACATTCGTTTTTTAAAAGTCTTAGGCCCAGTACAGACAGGCAAAAAGTGCTGTCCTGGGGCCAATTTAAGAGCTCGTGAGAGTGGAGCGTCCTCATGCATCCAAGCCCTACCATGCTCTCCCGGCGCCATTTTGGTGCGCATGCCTTCAGATGATGCACACGCCGATGCCGTGTGTTGTGAGCTGTGTCCAAATGACATGGTGTACAACATATGTCACCACCTCCACTTCATGGCGCTAAAAGCACCTTGGCAGCAGCAGAAAAAGAAGTCACGTTTTGCAGCTCCTTTTTCTGAGTTTATTGTTGCCGCAACATATGGTGGCCATGGCAATGATGTGGGGGATAAAGGAGTGGCTTCTGTCTGCCCCTTTCCCCCTGACTGTCTAGCCCCTTAGTCTTTTTTTTTTAAATCTATGCTCCTGTTGTGGATGATAGGCTTTAAAAGGTTCTGAAAGAATAGAGTAAGGCAGAGGACCCAGATTTCGTTGAGAATTCAGATTTATTCAAAGCTAGCTGTCCCAAGTGGAATTTCCATTCCAACAAAACTGAGGCATTGAACCAAAGAAAATGGCTACCTTTATAGGAAAACAGACAAAGAAAACTCATCTTCATCATCCCATTGGGCATTTCACACTCTAAACATATAAATTTTCAGCAATCATTGTCCAGATACATTTGGATACACCCCATTGTCCCTTATCAGCTATGTTGGCACTCAGAGGCACTTCTGCCAGTGAAATTACATTCTCTATCATTCTTTTACTAAGGCTCTTTGTTCACTTTAGGCGCCTGGATGAATGCTTCACTTTGAACATCTTCAGATCTACCCCAGTTCTGCACTCCAATCTCCCAAAAGCCCCTGTTCTAAACTGCATGTACTTTGGTTCACTCTCATATTTTATTCCCTCTGTTTATACATATTGACTCTTGCATATTATCAAACATTGATATTAGGGTTTGTCCACCTCACTCTAAAGATAGAACTTCTAAAGAAAAAAAATAATCTTCCTTTCAAAGTAACCCATTAAAGTTAAGATTTCCTGTTGTGCAATGACCCTTAACTGGATCATGATCTCTATATTTTTGGATTCATTATAGGAACTTCGCTTGCACTTTTTGTATTAGTTAAAAAGAGAGAAATTATAAATCCCAATAGGACGCTGGTGGTGTGCTGAATGATGCTTAATCTGTTCCCCCTTCTGTATTGACTTTTCCAGTTGGCTGTTATGTTACATCCTTTTAACTATTGTAGAAAATATTTAGGGAATTTTGCTGAGTCTAAAGCACTCTCCTTTAATGGAATTTGATTTGATTAGAACAAGAGACATGATAGGTTAAAATCCTTGGCCAAGAATTCTTCTCCTTTAGCAAAGCTTTTAACACGAGAAATTAACTTGCAGAAAAACTCAAAAACCTTGAAGGCATACACAATTCCCTTAATTATTTTTTTCTCCATCAAACAAACCTTTACTTAGAACTCTCCAATTTGCCCATTCAAGCAGATATGCATGACGAAGCCCCATGGTTTTTAAAATGAAAATCATCGGGAACCAGATGCTGTGATTTTGTAGCAGAGACATAGGGGATGTGGGAGAGAAGTGTTTAATCGCTTTCCTGCTAGCTGATTTCCTCTGTTCAAAATTGCTCCCCCAAGTTGCTTTCCCCTCACGGAGTCCCAAGAATACAGAAGATTGCTTAATTGTTTTCCCGCTATCTGTTTTTCCATCCAGAATTCCTCTTGCTGCTCTCTTCTTCTTGCAGGGAAACAAGAATCTGGAACTCAAGATGGGGAAAATCAGGGCATGGGGTAGGGGAGATTTTGATCAGAAAATTAACTGGCAGGGAAAGGATTAAGTGCTCCTCCCCTCTACCTCTTTTGCACAACATCAGTCTCCTGAAGCTGATTTTCATCATTGTTTTAAAAGGATATTGTTGCATGCATTTGTGACTTGTAGTTGGCCCCTAAAGTGTTGAATAAGGACCTATCTATATTTTTTGGTTAGCCTTTTGGCAAAATAGTAATTTCAGACTTTTTTCTCTGAAAATTGTCTGACTATATAGCCTGAAAAACCCACAAAAAACTATGACTATATAGAATTATAGAGTTGGAAAAAAAATGCCAAAGTCCATCCTGACCAACCCCCTACACTGCAGGGAGCCACATCTAAAGCACTCTGTGTAACCTGTTTTAAATAACTCCAATGATGAGAGCCCACCACCTTTTGATGCAAGAATTGTTTACTCACTGGGGTGGCAGAAGGGGAGAGACAAAAAAGGCCTCATCTCACATTTTTCTGGTCAACCACAACCCTGCAGTGACCCGTTAACACCACATATTAACAAACAATACAAAATGACATCAGGTCCAATAGACCACACATTTCCCTATGACGAACTCACTTTGCTCCACTGTTTTTTGCCTTCTTGGCATGCATCAACCTATCAACCAATAGTTGTTATTGGTTGCCTCTTAATCTAGACCATCTTCCACTCTGTTTGGATGCTACCTGATCCAATCCCCTCTCCCCCTTTGCCACCCCAGCGATTGAGTGATGGAATTTTAAATGTACACAGATATACACACATACATGATGGAGAAAAAAAACCCTGTATTTTATTTATTTTTTATTTATGGAAATGTCCAGCCATGAGATCAGTGATGAGAGTTAGATCTGGTTACCCCTTCCCTCTTCTTCCCCTTCTGCCTGAATGTTGCATTTGTTTTTATTCTTTTTACTCTTCCCCTACTCCATCATTCACTTGCTCACTCATGCAGATGTGTGCAATGTATGTATTGGGGGGGGGGGGCAGAGGGAGTGTGTGAGATCTCTGCATGGCTTGAAAATATTCTGTTATACTGTATATACATAAATTCCAAAGAGCAAACTTTGATTTTACTATTTTATAAAAAGGGACACCATTTTACTATACGATTGTAAATAAATGGGACTTGAGCACCCATGCATTTTGATATCCACAGAGGTTTGTAGAACCAAACCCCAACAAGGGGCCTCAGATATTATATCTGAGTGTTATTATAGAATTGATAGATACTACATGATCCATAGGGAGCTATTGCAAAGTTGCATTATATGCTTTTAGCTAATTTATGCTAGACAGGGCCAAAACCTTTTTTGGAGATACATATGTGTCTGTAGTTAGAGCTCAGTGGAAGACATTTCTAGTGTTGGGTATAGCTGTAGTTTGAGTTGGGAAAGAGAACGTAAGAGATGCAGTCTAACTGGATTCTTAATAGAAGCTCATAGAGGGATATTTCTGCATTATTTATCCAGGCTATTATAACTATAGGTAACTATAACTATAGGTAACTTTTTAATACCTTATGTGGATCCTGGCACCAAAAGAAGAGGGTGATAATTTGAGTTGTATATATGTATTTGAGTTGTGTATATGAATACACACTTGTCCCTCCCCATTCGTGGACTTGGGATCTGTGGTTTTGGTCCTTTGCGGATAGCAAGCGGGGAAGGACAAATTGGGGTGCATGCCAATAGGGCTTGAATATCTGCGATATTTCTGATTTGTAGGGGGTCCGGAATGGACCCCCCACGAATCAGGAGGGATGAGTGTAGTTTAATTAGCCAAATATTACATAAGCATTTACTATCACAGCTGCATTTTTTTTAAATAAAGTTCAGTTATCTTTTTCTTCTGTTAAATTATTTTGTTATGTACATTTTCAGGTGTACCTCGTGTCAGTGCAATCCTATGGAAGCACAATTTTATCCCTTCCTTGCAAATGCACTTTTCAAACTTTTCTGATGTCTCCCAGGGCATGTGTGTGTGTGTGTGTGTGTGTGTGCCTTCAAGTTGCTTGCTGGCTTTCGGCAACACCATGAATTTCATAAGAGTTTTTTAGGCAAGGAGTACTCAGAGGTGGCCATATACATAATGATTAATCTTGCTTTGGTTTCAAACATCTGTCTGTCCGTCCGTCCATCCGTCCATCCGTCCATCCGTCCATCCATCCATCCTACTTTTGTCCCACTGGCCGGTTACAGACCGGCAGTTTAGTGCGTGTTCGCCACGCACTAGGGTTAGGAAAGGGCGGTGCTTCCGCACCGCCCTAACCCTAGTGCGTGGCGAACACGCACTAAACGGCGGCGGCCCTTCCGCACGGCCGCTGCCATGACGTAGTAGCTCCGCGCCAGGGCGCTTAGTGCGCCCTGGACACGGAGCAGGAAGGAGCTCCATTTCGGAGCTCCTTCCGGGTTTAGTCCGCTGGGCGTAGCCGTCTGAAGGCTGCGCCCAGCGGACTAAACGAGAAAGGGGCCAAGCGGCCCCTTTCTCTGCTCCCCGCCGCCGCGGGGTGTCCTTGGGGCTTGAAGCCCCAGGGACACCCCTTTTCGGGCTGCGGGGAAGCGGCCTTTTGCCGCTTCCCCGCAGCCCGAAAAGCGGCGGATCGGGGCCTCAGCGGCTGCCGGTGTAGCCACTGAAGCCCCGATACTCCGGGGAAAGGGGCGGGGCCAGACCGCCCCAAATTGGCGGTCTGTATCCCGCCACTATCAGGCCCAACGAGACCTTTATGGATTACATGGAAATATGCTCTCAAAGATGGCATTTAACCATTTGATTGTTGATTTTAGCATTTAAGTGGAACGGTGACTAGTTTGCAACAATCCACTTGACATGGTGAATCCTGGCTAAGAACTGATAAGTTATATTTGAGATAATATATATGAAGGGCATACAGGACCTTTGGGACAATATATTTTTAGATAGCACATTGCAGAATTCTCTGGATTTCCCCCCTTCTTACATATAAAATGATTGTGCTATATCAGAGATAGATGAGCATAAACATGGCAAATAAGCAAATTGGCTGACTTTTTCATGTACAATTGATTGCACAATTTATGAAAGTTGTTCAAGAGGTGGGACTCGGAAATGAGCAAATAAAAGGGCAGACTGGGCAGCACCCTACATCATTGGAGCTGTAGACTCTTGGTGGGTGTTAGTTATGTTTATGTAGTGAAATGAAATGGGATTCGTTTTTTTAGTTTGCTGAGTGTCTTGGAAAGTAGCCTGGTGCTCACTGCTTAGAGAGCCAGCACAGCATAGTGATTTGAATGTTGTACTATGATTCTGGAGACCAGGGTTTGAATCCCCTTTGTTTGACCATGAAGCCCACTGACTGACCTTGAGCAAGTCACACTCTCTCAGCTTCAGGGAAAGGCAATGATCAACCTTCTCTGAATAAATCTTGCCAGTAAAACCCCATGATAGGTTTGCCTTAGGATTCTTCACTAGAAAGTGATATGATCCTGTCTGTTGATATTGGTAAACTTCCAGTTTATTATTCCCTGAGGGATACTTTGCTTCTTTAGCCTGAAAGCTTGTATCAACCAATCTTTCAGTGTTATTTAAAACTGTCAAAAGTGTATATAATAATGCGAATATTGCATGACAATCAGTATACAGTATCTGAATCTACCAAACCAAATTATTTAAAATATTTCATAGTTGGTTTTTATTAAAATAAAAACACAAACATTGTTGGCACTAATCTCAGTTAACAAAATATGAATGGGTGGATTAACATCAGATTTTGAATAAAATGATATTTAAAAAGTAATAATAATGTGTCTGTCAACAAGCAAACGTTTTTGGTATGCGAGTCTCACAGAGGCAAACATGCTGGTTTTTCAGTGACAGTCTAGATAAGTGGGTGCAGTCTCTGGGATGCTTGCTTGAAGGACTTTGGTTTTGGGGTCTTGAATTCTGATGTTCCCTGTCTCAACTAACTCCTTTTCCTCTATATATCACCTTCCAAGTTACTATTGCAGTAGCAGCAGTGTCAGCTTCTGAGGCCCCCACTTCATTTTAGACAGGGAAGTGTGATGTTCTCTGATATTACTTCTGACTGTCATGGTTCTATTATGCAAACAGATGGGTGTGAAAGACATTGGAAGTGTCTTACATTGGTTTCGACTGGCATAATGTATCATTATGCAATCATTAATGTAATCTGAAGTGTTGGTGATCATCTTTGAAGACCTAAAACTCTTGGGATTTGTAAATCTGCTGTAAATTTGCATTTGCATTAAGGCAGAAGTGTGTTAGGTGTAACCTGTTAACCACATGCAGCTCCAAGGCCTTTTCTGGGGTCTGCACAATTTTATCCCTCCCTTGCAAATGCACTTTTCAAACTTTTCTGATGTCTCCCAGTCCTTACCACCCCTCTAAGGCACTTTTTTTTTCTTTTCTTGTTACAAAAAAAGTGGATTTTTCTGTACTTCTAGAAGTGGTGGTTTTGATCAGAAACTGGGCTCAAGGGCTCCCAAACCTGCAATATTGTGAAAGCCTGAAGAACAAAACCAAAAGAGGTTTTCGAAGGGGGAGCTAATGCTGTCTACAGAGGGGATCAAAGGTAGAAACCAACCCCTCAACCTTCTGAATTTTTCCATCAATGAACTAGTTGTGTCTTGGTATCCTTCTTACCTGATCCAAGGTGAGATGGGTGGTTGCAAATGATAGGAGGGCTTTCCCCTGGTAACTAGCCTTTAGAATAGTCTCCTTAGTGCAGCTCACCTGAAATCCACTGATTGCTTTGCAATGACAGGTAGACTTGCCTCCCCGCAACAAGGGCTTTTATTTTCCATGGATCAGCTGAGTTCTTGCATTATTTGAGTTTATATGTTATTTTTGTTAGCTATTCTGGAAATACTAGCTGTGGAAGAGAAGCATATAAGCCTTCAAAGTAAATAAATAAAACAATAGAGCAGCCAGGGTTGAGGATGCAGGAACTCCAGGTGCACAGGTTATAATATTCCACCCAGTCTTTCACTGAACAGAAATAACACACAACCTTTTCCCTCACTTTATCTTATGCAGATTCTGTAAGGCATCATGCAGTGCATACCATGGTAGGACTAGGGATGATGGGAATTATAATAGAGCATATCTAGAAGGCTAGGCATCAGGTTTGGGAAGGATGGTAAAAAGGCATTACCAGGGGTAATCAGCTGCTAATGGAAATTGATATTTTAATGCAGGTAGAATCATAGAATCATAGAATCATAGAGTTGGAAGAGACCACTAGGGCCATCCAGTCCAACCCCCTGCCATGCAGGAAATCCAAATCAAAGCATCCCTGACAGATGGCCATCCAGCCTCTGTTTAAAGACCTCCAAGGAAGGAGACTCTATCACCCTCCGAGGGAGTGCATTCCATTGTCGAACAGCCCTAACTGTCAGGAAGTTTCTCCTAATGTTCAGGTGGAATCTCTTTTCCTGTAGCTTGCATCCATTGTTCCGGGTCCTGTTCTCTGGAGCAGCAGAAAACAAGCTTGCTCCCTCTTCAATATGACATCCCTTCAAATATTTAAACAGGGCGATCATATCACCTCTTAACCTTCTTTTCTCCAGGCTAAACATCCCCAGCTCCCTAAGTCGTTCCTCATAGGGCATGGTTTCCAGACCCTTCACCATTTTTGTTGCCCTCCTTTGGACACGCTCCAGTTTCTCAATGTCCTTTCTGAATTGTGGCGCCCAGAACTGGACACAATATTCTAGGTGGGGCCTGACCAAAGCAGAATACAGTGGCACTATTACTTCTCTTGATCTAGACACTATACTTCTATTGATGCAGCCTAAAATAGCATTGGCCTTTTTAGCTGCCGCATCACACTGTTCACTCATGTTCAACTTGTGGTCTACTTGGACTCCTAGATCCCTTTCACACGTAGTTTCATTCAGCCAGGTGTCACCCATCCTATATCTGTGCATTTTATTTTTCCGCCCTAAGTGCAATACCTTACATTTCTCCGTGTTGAATTTCATTTTGTTAGCTTTGGCCCAGCTTTCTAGTCTATTCAGGTCATTTTGAACCTTGATCCTGTCCTCTGGGGTATTAGCTATTCCCCCTAATTTGGTATCATCTGCAAATTTGATAAGTATGCTCCCAATTCTGTCATCCAGGTCATTGATAAAGATGTTGAATAGCACTGGGCCCAGGACAGAGCCCTGTGGAACCCCACTGGTCACTTTTCTCCAGGATGAAAAGGAGCCATTGTTGAGCACCCTTTGGGTTCGGCCGGTCAACCAATTACAGATCCATTTAACAGTTCCTTTGTCTAGCCCACATTTTACAAGCTTGTTTGCAAGAATGTCATGGGGAACTTTGTCAAAGGCCTTACTGAAATCAAGATATACTATATCCACAGCATTCCCTTCATCTACCAAGCTGGTAATTTTATCAAAGAAAGAGATTAGGTTTGTCTGGCATGACTTGTTTCTCTGAAACCCATGTTGACTTTTTGTGATTATGGCATTGCCTTCTAGATGTTCACAGACTCTCTGTTTAATGATCTGCTCCAGAATCTTTCCTAGTACTGATGTCAGACTAACTGGACGATAATTGTTGGGATCCTCTTTTTTCCCCTTTTTGAAGATGGGGACAACGTTTGCCCTCCTCCAGTCTGCTGGGATCTCTCCTGTTTTCCAGGAGTTTTCAAAGATTATTGCCAATGGCTCCGATATTACATTTGCCAGTTCTTTTAATACCCTTGGATGGAGTTCATCTGGTCCTGGAGACTTAAATTCATTTAGATTAATAAGATATTCCTCTACTATCTCTTTACTTATTCTGAGCTGAAATTCCTCTATTCTGTCCTCTGCTCCATTATCCTCAGGTTGAGCACCCTTTGCCTTTTCTGAGAAGACTGAGGCAAAGAAGGTGTTGAGTAATTCTGCCTTTTCTCTGTCTTCTGTTAGCATTTTGCCATCTTCTCCACGCAGTGGCCCTACCGTTTCCTTCTTCTTCCTTTTGCTGCGGACATATCCAAAAAAAAGCCCTTTTTATTGTTCTTAACCTCTCTAGCAAGCCTGAGTTCATTCTGCGCTTTAGCTTTTCTGACTTTACCCCTACACATGCCTGCTATTTCTTTGAATTCCTTTTTTGTGATTTCCCCCTTTTTCCATTTCTTATACATGTTCCGTTTCAAACTTAGCTGGGTTGAAAGTTCCTTAGTCATCCATCCTGGTTTCTTGAGACACCTCCCGTTTTTCTTTCTCACTGGAACTGTTTGAAATTGTGCCTTCAGTATCTCCCTTTTGAGAAAGTCCCATCCGTCCTGAACTCCTTTATTTTTTAGTATTTCTGACCATGGAATCGCTCTCAATACTTCTCTAAGTTTACTGAAATCCGCTCTCCTAAAGTCTAGGATGCGTGTCTGACTATGCCTGGCTTCTCCTTTCCACTGTATTTCAAACTCCAGGAGAACATGGTCACTTCCACCTAATGATCCCACCACTTGCACCCCATTAACCAAGTCATCCTTGTTGGTTAGGATCAGATCTAAAATAGCTGACCCCCTTGTTGCCTCTTCCACCTTTTGGACCATGAAATTGTCTTCCAGGCAAGTGAGGAATTTGCTAGGCCTTGAGGATTTTGCAGAGTTTGACTTCCAACAAATATCAGGATAGTTGAAGTCGCCCATCACTACTACATCTCTCTTTTCTGACTGTGTGGTCGTCTGTTCTAGAAAGATATCATCCAATTCCTCAGTCTGACTTGGGGGTCTGTAGTAGACTCCCACCGTAACATCCTTGTTCTTTCCCTCCCCTTTAATTTTTACCCAGATGCTCTCCACCTGGCTTCCATGATTGATGTCCTGGATCTCTTCACTGGTGTAAATATCTCTGACATATAGTGCTATTCCTCCTCCTTTCTTGTTTGGCCTATTTTTCTTAAAAAGCTTATACCCCTCTATTTCCACATTCCAATCATGAGACTCATCCCACCAGGTTTCAGTGATGCCTATTATATCATATTTGCTTTGTTGTACTAGGAGTTCGAGTTCATCTTGCTTATTTCCCATGCTCTGTGCATTAGTGTAGAGACATCGCAGACCATGGTTCCCTTTTACTTGCTGCCTGTGCAAGTTTTTTTGCCTCCCACTGTTGGGTCCTTGCACTTTTTTTCTTGTTTCCTCTATGTCAGTTTGACTATTTTCGCCATCCCTTTCGCCTTCCTTAATATTGTCTCCCTTCCCCTCGGAACTCAGTTTAAAGCCCTCCTGATCAGGTAATGTAGCTTCATAGCAGGACACTCATAGAAACTGCACCTCTTTTATAAATTTAGGAAAAAAACAAGAGCCCTCATTTATTTATTTATTTATTTTCTTATTCTGTTGGGGTCAAATTGAATTCTCCTTCTGCAAGGATAACTAGTTTAGTTAAGAACTCTCATTCTGTGTATATATGGTGTACTCAGGCTCACTCACTCCTTTAAGGAACTAAGCATCCCTCAGTAATAATGAAAGAGCATCACTTTTCAGGACAGGGCCTTTGTTTTTCACATGAGTTAGAAGAAATGAACTTTGCAAATTGTTACTCAGACAAACAATGTATAAAGATTTCGATTAAAGTCTTGAGGATTTTTTAGAATCCCAGTGGAATACCTTTCTTGTAACTTATAATAGCACTAATATGCCAATGGAATCTTCCTCTCTGTACTTAAAACATTACTCTGTTAGGTGATACTGTATTTTGTCGATTTTTGTTGTGGGCCTTCAAGTCTTTTCTGACTAATTGCAACCCTAAGGTGACCCTATAATGGGGGATTCTCAGGAACATTTTTGTGGGGTGTTGCCTTTGCTTCCCTCCATCGTCTCCATAGTCATAGTGCAATTCTCAAAGCACTATACCACGCTGGCTTCCTTTTTTGTGTATATTTTTTGCCTTTAGGTGCTGGAGCAGATAAGCAGGAAAAAGCAGCTTGATACCAGTTTTTCTAAGCCAGTTTGAAACCCAGTTGCAAATAGGGAGCATGGTCTGCTCCCAAGACGGGGCGAATATCCATGGGCAGTCCACACCGTACTGCATCAAGCTGCAAGTAGTGATTATTATTATTTTTTGCCTCCCCCACAATGCATGCACACCATCACAGGAACACTGCCAATTATTTCCCTTCTCCTGCCCAGATACTATCCCATTGGATTCCCTGCATGACTGGCGATGTGCCTGACCACACAGTCACAGGTGTGATGCATCACTGATATAGTACGTTGGTGTGCTAAGTGACATGTTGGCAAAGCACAATCATGGAAGCCTGCCATCCATGCCCCCCTCCCTCTTCTCCCCGTGTTCCCCTGTTGAACTGTCTGGTTTGTGTATGTTGTAATTAAACCCACTGCATTATTGGTGACCTGCCATGTTAATCCTACTTTCACGTTTTTGCTTTCCCAGATCCCCACACTTGTGTTGTGCTGTTTATATTCTGGAGTGATGATCTGCATTTTCTGTGTTGAGGTGGAGTATTGGAGCTTCTTTTTGCTCTGGTTTTTAGGCCCAGAGCACGGCCTAGAGGCAATTTCCATCTGGTTTTGCCTCATACATTGTCTGTACACCTCAGCTTCAAGTCTCTTTGAAGACACTTTATTTTGCCAGTGTGGACAAGCCCTAGGCTTAGCTTTTTACTGTGTTAAAACAGTACAGGACAGTTGAAAGGAATATCTCATAAAATTTTATATGATCCTCAGTAGTGGTGGATGGCTTCTGTGTCGGTTGGATGGAGACTCTGCTCTGGATTTTCACCTGAACTTTAAAGGACATATTCAAGGTGATGAAACATAGCCCCCAAGTAGTTTCAGCATCATGGGTAACTCTTTTAAATTTTAGATCAAGGCCCAGAGGAGATTCACTGTTTCACTGATATAGAATCCAGTAGTTGCCACTGGGGGACTGTGAAGAATATGGCAGAAAGCCATAGTAATGGAGTGGAATCATTTTTCTTTGTAAGAAAGAACAATGTGGAACTATTTGATTTCCCCCCAGGTTTTAAAAGGCCAAGGCAGGTTGGTGGGAAAGCAGCAAACTACTCTTTCTGTCTGGAAATGCAATTTCCCATTGACTTGCTCATTCGTGAATAATTGTTACCCATATAGGTAAGCAATGTATAGTAGATCTTTGCATGGAAAATATCATTAACCACAGAGGTTGAGCTGGAAAGGAAGCCATGCCACAGTGTAAGAACAATTAAAACTGTACACAGTTTAATCAATCCAATCAGTTCAATCTCAATTTGTTTATGTCTTGTGGTGGGTCAGTTTTAAGGAGTATTTTAATAAGTGGATCTGGAGTTCAGAGCACACATTTATGTTTGAGGTTATTTTGATTCTGGTGTTATAAAGGATGTTCCCAAATTTTCTTGTTCTCAGTGAGAAAGAGTGAGAGAAAACTGTCAGCTGCTGCAAGATTTCTTGTCCATGAGCAAAAAACAAGACTGAATTTTCATATTTGTTGGGCTATTTGCACAAAAACAATGTGTTTTGTGCAGAATCAGTATATTTTGCATAGATTCTGTGTATTTGGTACAAAAATGGTTTTTGTTTGCAAAATATACATAACACCATTTTTAATTTCAGAAAATACATTATTTGAACAAATGATTTTTTTTTTTTTTGCAAAGTAGTCTCAAAATATGAAAAATCATTAAGACATGCAAAGCCTCTTGTAGTCTTGCCAATTGGGGGATTATTTGAGATGTTTAATTGTATGGGAGAATGAAATGAGTATTGCTAATTATGTGTTGTTTTAATGTAGAATTGGAAGGATTTAATTTATTTAAAAAAACAAATGTATCATCTCATATGTCCTTCAATATTTTCCCAGGCATCTACATAGCAATTTTGATAAGAGCATTATCAGAAGATGGTTTATTAGTTTATCTAGCTGGACAATAGCACTATCTGAGGATGCTTTATCACTGTAGTAAAATTTTGGACCAGATTAAAAATGGAGTTTAATTGATTTGATGTATGTTGCTTTCCTTTTCTTTTCTCTTCTCACCCTGCCACAGATTTCTTGGATTTTTTATTCAAGTTTTATAAGTCTGATACTGCATTTTAATAAAAATGCAGGGGTAGCTATGTTGGCCATACAACATAAAACAACGATGTCCAAATATACATTGTGGTGATCCCTTATTCAGCCAAGCAAAAGGCACAAAATGCATTGCACTAATTTTTGAAGCCTACTGGCTCCTTCATCAGGCAAAGATGGAAAAAAGATTTCTTTCAGTGAACTTGTAGGCATTGTTACTAGTAAACAATTCCAATTGCTTTACTGTATTTATGTTTCAGAGGGAAATTTTTGAGAAAGTAAGCCCAATTAGTTTGTTCCCTCTCACATAGGAGTCCTCTGTTTGATGACCTAATTCTTCACTGCAGAAATAATCTGGTTCGACACCACTTTAACTGCCATCGCTCAGTGCTATGGAATTCTGAAAACTGTTGTTTGTTGTAGTACCAGAGCAAACAAGCTACAAATTCCATGATTCTTTAGCACTGAGCAATGGCAGTTGAGGTGATGTCAAACCAGATTATTTCTGCCTTGTGGTTGCAGCCTCATTATCTTTGCTTTAGGTGATAACAACACCTGAATTCCAGCCCTTGCATGGCCAGGAAGGGGTATGGCCTCTGTCTGTATGGGCCTTCCTCTGGTACCACCTTAGACATAACCTGAAGCAAACATCTCAAATGAGATGCATGCTGTTGACCTTAACACTGTCACTTTTCTTTCTTTTCTTCATGAGGAAGCTAGTCATCTCACCTCCTGGAGGGGTTTAGAATGAAATCTCCAACTAGCACTAGTGGAATATCACACAGACAGGGTAGTTTAATAGCTGGCATTGTTTCCCTTACTTGTCTTATGAAATATTGAACATTCAGAATATACTGCCACTGCTTTAGGCAGGATGCAGAACTAGAGTGACCTGTAATCTGATTTGGAGTGGCACTTCTGTTCTCTTTTGAGACTAGGATGTTTTGATATTGCCCTTGTACAAATACTTATACACATCTTAGTGTAAGTCCTACATCCTTTCCCACATACACATATCCATCCTAGCATATTGAGTTGTGACATTCTTGCATTCTGATAGGCTTAAACTGTTTTAGAATAATACTACAGTAATATTTCTACTGCTACTATTGGTAGTAGTTTAAGTCTATCAGGGCTGATGTATTTATAGGAGGTGCATAATAATCATAATAATAGATCTAATACCTTGAAGGTACCAGCTCCCACTTGATCTTGGAAGCTAAGCAGGGTCATTGCTGGTTAGTCTTGGGATGGAAGACCACAAGAATACCAGGTGATGTAAAGCTATAGTTCAGGGGAAGGCAATGGGAAATCACCTCTGAGTATCCTTGCTTAAGAAAATCCTTGAAATTAATTGGGTTGCCATAACTCAATAGATTACTTGATGGCACCTATGCACAACTCTCCTTTGTGGTTTGGACATCTACTTACTAATTTTATTTGTTCTACTAGAAATAAGAAGGCAGATTATAGTTTTTAATTAATATTGTTTTTAAATTTGTTCTTAGCCATCTGGAGTCCCATTACTGGGAGAAAGGTGGGATATAAATGCATAAATTAATAAATTAATTAAGCAAAACAACAATGATGCTTACATTCCACTGATCTTCTTTGAATGATATTTCCAATGGTATGCTTGAACAAAGCTTCCATTCATTTTTGTATATGCAATTTGTAAGTGCATGGTATTCTCCTTTTTAAAGGGGGTATAAGAATGCCTTTGTCAATATTTAGATTTCTGTATCTTAACAGGAATGGACACCTGAAATACTGTTGAATTCACTGGAACTCTTCTGTGCTCAGCAACTGTAAAATGTTAAAGTGAAATGTCTAATTGTTATAGTTGCCATAGTGGAAGATCTAAATTAGAAAATGCTGCCCCAAGGGAAATTTTCTTTATTTGAAAAAGTATTTTATTTAAATATATTGCCAGAATATGCAGCTAGAATAAGAAATAGTGGTTTCCTGTGAAGTTAATACTGTTTTATAACCTGCTCCCCTCTCACTACCATATCTCTAGGGAAATTTTACAAATGCAATTATAAAGGATAGTAAAATCTGAAAGTTTCTCATGGAAATGCCATTCCCTGTTCTGCCTCCCTAAATCAGAGGAAGAAGAAAATAAATTTTAATCTTGTAGATGCTGATAGTGCATGCAATCATATTCTTCTGCCTAATCATTTGAATCAATTCATAGGGCTATCAGAAAGGACAGCAAATGACAGCTACTTTTAACAGTTTCTAGTCTGGTATTGGTATTACCATGAACGAGAATCTTTGAATGCTTAATTAACTGACCCTAAAGGTAAACAGAGTCATCAGAGTAATAAATTTCTAATGGCCATGCTGGTTCAGCATATGGGAAAATGCTCTTTTTGAGGTTTCTACCTCCAACAAAGGTTTTAAAAGTACTGTAATTGGATGAATTTTACCTGTACACCATTTAAATGTTTTTCCAGATGTAGCAGCACAGAGACTTCTTGAGAAATTTTTTTTTTGCCTAAGAAAGGGGCCTGTGTCTTCACAGAAGGCAGAGATACTCTGGATCCCAAGAAAGGTTACCTTACTGCTGCTAATGGAGTTTAAATTTCATTGTCCTTGGTTCTAACATGGCAAAGAAGGGAGTAACCTTCGCCTGCATTCATGTTCCTTTAGAGTCTAGACCAACTGAAATACAGGACAAACAACATCTAATATAAAATGTAGGCTTGTGACTCCAACATCATCACTTTTTTCTTCTTGTATGATTTTTAAAAAAACATCTTCTGCCTGATGAAAAAGCTAGTGGAGCTTCAAAAACTTGCATGATGTGTTTTGTGCATTTTGTTTAGCCAGTAAAGGTATCACTCTTTTGTGGGTTTTGTTGTATCTTTATTGCACAGGCATTCTCATTGTTCTTTCTGGATGATTTGTGTTTGCAGCCATAGTTTAAAGATAGTCATGTGAATATTTTTAAAAAATGAAACTTTATTATTAAAACTAAAAATAGATATACACCGGCACAGAAAAAAAGAAAAAGAAAGAAAACATACAATTACTACAAATACCTATAGGCATTAATAAACACATACTAACATACACACAATAAACATACTAAGAGTAAACACATTAAATGACATCCAACGCTCTTCTGTTGCCGTCATTAACTTAACCATCCACATTTCCTGTTATCATATAAGGCTAAGTAATTGTTAGGGAAGCATTCCCAACATGTTCATTTGAAAGGAGTGTCCTTAAGTGACGACACGTAAACCCGAAATGTCCATAGGCAATACACACTTTATTGATTGGCAAAGACGACAGCACACCAACAGATGGTGATAAAATTGCTGCCGCACCCAATAGCCATTTCCAAAAGTTTTTATAGTAAAACACAGTTCATTGTTTACATAGCATTAGCTTAATTGGCTATTTAGTACACACATGATTATACAACAGGCAGTTAATTGGCTATTGTCTAAACAACAAATAATTGGTCGCATTTACTGTCACGTATTTTCTTATTGGCTCTACATTTGCTATTACATTTGCTATTACATTTGCTAGGAGTCTGGAATGCAAAGAGATACTAGCTAGGATGATCCTGTTCCCTTCAAGGCCACAGCAAAGGGAGAGCATTGTATTCTCAAAGCTCTGGCGAAGGGAGGGGTGCGTGTGTGCAGTGTGAGTGTGTACAGTGGACACACACAGGAACAAAAGGTAGGGGCCATCATAGCCCATGCACTTTTACTCTGTAGCTCATTCTATGAGTCTACTGTAACCACTGATTCTTTTGCAAAGCCATGTACAGAAGCAGAAAGCAAGAAAGCATAAGTTCAGCCATATTTATGTCCCTCTCACAATTAGAGAAAATCTTCCTCAATTTTTCTATTCTAGTGCCCGAACTGAGGACAAAGGAAAGATATAATAAATAATAATAAATTGTTCATTTATTAACCGCTTTTCCAACGATCAAAGCGGTGTACAGAAATTGTTAAAAACAGACAATAAAAACAGTAGAAACCACATTTTGAAAGTACATAATTAAAATGGATTAAATGCGACCAAAATTTAAAACATCCAATGACATTCTTAAAATCAAGAATCATAGGTACTATACATCAATATGAAATGAATGAGCACATGAATTATAACTAAACCATCCATCCATTACTTTATTTATACCTCTCCTTTCATCCAGGCTGGAACTCAAGGTGGCTTACAAAAAGGCAGAGAATACAATAAAACATATCGTTAAAAACATACAAAATCAAGATTAAGACAGTATTAACTAACAGAATTAAAATCAATTAAAACCATACTTAGAAACAGATAAAATCACTTTGTTTTTGTGGTCCTGAAGTTGTTTCTGATTTATGGTGATGCTATCGTGGGGTTTTCTTGGCAAGATTGGTTCAAGATAGTTTGCCATGGCTTTGCCCTGAGGCTGAGAGGATGTAATTTGCTCATGATCACCCAGTGGGTTTCCATGGCCAAGCAGGGGATTTGAATCCTGGTCTCCAGAGTCATAGGTTGCAACTGCACTGCAGAAATAATGCAGTTTGGCACCACTTTAACTGCCATGGCTCAATGCTGTAGAATTCTGGGATTTCTAGTCTTTTGTGGCACCAGAACACTCTGGCAGGGAAGGCTAAATATCTCACAGAACAATAAATCCCAGAATTCCATAGCATTGAGCCATGGCAGTTAAAGTTGTGTCAAACTGCATTATTTTTGCAGTGCAGATTTGACCATGGTCCAACATTCAATCCATTACATCACTATAACACCATGAAAAATATTTCCAAAAGCTTGCAGGAAAAGAAAGGTCTTAGCCTGTCACTGTAAAGAAAACAAAGGAAGGCTGAGCCAACCACCTTCTGCCTCCATACTTTTTCAGAACCTGGTCTTTGTGGCACATGCAGAAATTTTCATGCTGGTGACCCCAGTCTCTTTACTTTGTTCATCCAAGTACATACTCAGAACTGCGTGTGCATGTTATCATGTAGGAACTGGAGTCCATGGTCATCCTAGTCTCCAGAAATATGTTTACACATGTACAGATGAGATCACTAAATATACAAAACCTTTGATGTTGTATAAAATGTGCTTGTTAAAATATTACATACCTTAGATGCAATCTCTGCTACTCAGATGTAGCGGCGGTGTCATTAATTATTTGAAAAAGAAGTGGAACTGTTGACTTGGTCCTGAACAAACATTTGGATGAGACAAAAGGTCCTGAAGAGTTTCCTCATTATGTAGACTTTTTGTTCTCTGTAGCAGCAGCTATTGGGTGGAATGACCTTTACTGACTGAGGATGATGATGTAGTGGAAGGGACATTTTTCCACTTGACCTTTACACAATGTGTCATCTTGTCCTGTAGCACAGAAAACAAGATGCAATTGACAGATTTGATGGAATACTAACCTGACAGAAGCTTATTGTTCGGAAGGATATATGTGTTGAAATGTGGACCCTGTAGCGATAACATAGCAAGCTTTCCATGTAGTAGTCAGTACAGGGGGAATGAATGATGGCACAGAAGTGGCTACTCAGTATGCTATGCAAGACATTTTATTTTAATCACCAGTTATCTCCTTTTTAACTGAGCTTCAGTTTCTCACAATATATTTGACATTGTCTATCCCAGCCTTCCTCAACCTAGTGCCTTCCAGATGTGTTGGCCACAACTTGCCATGCTGGCTAGTGATAATGCTAGTTGTAGTCTGACATGTCTGTAGGGTACCAGGCTGGAGAAGGCTGGTCTGTCTTACTCAAGAATGTTACACAGTAAATTACTCAGATTCTGTGTTAAATTTCATGGATGCTCAGGTTATTTACATCAGTCATGTGGCCCTACAGAAGTCTTTCGACTGTAACTTCATTGGTTTGTTTTATCCCTGTTGGCTTTCACATTTCTCATCATTGGCTATGTTGGCTAGGGCTGATGACAGTTGCAGTCCAACATCATCTGGGCTGCATGACTTCCCCTTGATTTACATGCACAATTAAAGGCCCTGGTTTTGATTTTAAAGGGCCAAATAGTTTAGAACTAGGATAGCTTAGGTACAACCATCTCTCTTATAAGCTTAGCTGCTTGCTAACATAATCTTCCAGGTCCTGCTCTGTAGCCGCACTGTTGGTATCTGAAGTAAGATAGTTGGTTATACAGGGCTGGACATGTTCAGTAGGGGTACCAAGACTGTGAGTATTGGTTTGTTTTATCCTTTTTGGCTTTCAGACATCCACATTTATTGTATATAGTGGGACTTGATTGGGGCTCTGGTACCAAAGTCTAGCAGATACCAAGGGCACATTATATTGCTTTTAAATTGGTTTCCTTTTTTTGGAAGCTTCACAACATACTTTCTATTTAATATGCATTAATTGAGGGTTATTTTTGTCACTACCTATGAAAACTTTTCCCCAAAAGAAACCTCTTCTGTAGTGATCAATGCCCCAGTTCCTCTGTCCCTCAGTTTTTGCCATGCATGCTCCAAAAATTGTCTCACTGTACCACCTGCAAAATAAACCCCCTTCTTGCCACTGGGTAGCTGTGTAACAGACCTCTATGATGCTAGTCAAATACTCCAAAAGCCATCTACCTAGTGGCAGATCTCAGGCAAACAATACACTGATTGGATTGTTGGTAAAATAAAGCAAAAACATTTCCTTCCTCAAATAAACTGTTGTTTCATTATCATAATCATATTTGAGCCTAATAAACTTTAATGGACTTCATTGACTGATGCACTAAAGGGACAGTACTTGGACAAAAGCAGTAAGAATTGCTAAGAATGATCAATTTACAGTTGTTGTTTTTTAAATTGTTTCTTCAAAGCCAATGTGTTTTACAGGTGCTGAGTAAAAAAACAAAACAAAACAAATCCCCGAAGCTACCTGGTTGTAATTTGCCTTGGTTAATGTCCTCTTTAGTATTTACTAGATCTCTAAAGCTGCATCCACACTACAGAAATAATGCAGTTTGACACTGCCTTAACTGCTATATTCTGTGGAATCCTGGGATTTGTAGTTTGTTGTGGCACCAGAACTCTCTGAAAGAGAAGGCTAAATATCTCACAAAGCTACAGATCCCAGACGTCCATGGCATTGAGCCATGGCAGTTAAAGTGATGTCAAACTGCATTAATTTTGCAGTGTGGATGCAGCCTACGTTTTATGTGGATGTATAAAAATAAATAAAAAGGTTACACTTGTATTTGGGTTTCCCAGTATAATTTAACTGGGTGGACAGGCAATTCAGATTCTGGATTAGAACACACTGGTGATTGAATGGGACTCAGAATTAAATCTCCAAGTCAGGGATCACACTTAATCATGGACTCCATGCACAGGCCTAGTTGAAAACTTTTTTCCCCCTCTCCAGGAGGTTTGGGAAAAATATTTTTGGAAAAAACTCCTTTCTCCAACTTTGCTGTATCAAATTTGCACATCCTCACAGCTGTATATCAGTTTTACAAAAGAAGCAGTCATACTTCTCTCCCATCTCCACCTTCTCATTCCAGATGAGCGTTTTTGCTCCCTTACACAGTGCCCTTCTCAAAATTAGGGGCACTTCTTGCATCCAAATCTATATCGTTCCATTCAGATCAGCTGTGGTTCAGATGGCTTTTCTTTTCCCTGAAGCACCTGGCCAAATTTCCCCCTTAAGAATGTAACAATTGTTCAGAGAATAGCTGCAAAGCTGAGCTGATAAGCATATTATCAAAATGAAAAAAATGGAGAGTCATTATGGTTGTAAATGATGAAAGAGTTGGATGGTCTTTTGTTGCTCAAAAAGGAAAAGAGAAACTAGTTTTACTTTCACTTGAAAGGAATATATTAAAATACACTCTATGAAATTGCAAAGCCTCTATAAAAGAACAAAAAGGGTGCTAACTTTTTAAAGTGTCAGCTACTAAAGGAAAATAGGCACTTCCTTTATGCAGCAGAACATGAATATCATTTTCAAGTATGCCTTTTATCTAAGTTCTCAGAGTTTCACCGATGTTAATTCAGTCTAAGAGATAAAGGCCTGAATGCGAAGTATTCAAAGGGGGAATTTAGAGTGAGACCACATAGTTGGAAGAGGGTCAGGGCAGAGAATAGATGACATGAGACATAACTATAGAGGACAAACTGGTAGAATAGTTCAGTTCAGTTGCACACACTACCAAACTCTTAAAACTTCCTAGTACAGCCATGAACTGCAGTGTTAATAACCAGTAGTAGTTCTAGGGTTTGGGAATTCCCTATGCAAGGCAATCTCAGGCCCAGTACAGATGGACAGGGAGCGGCGTGCACGTGCTGATTCTAGGGTTCCAGAGTGCACACCAACTGTACCCTCCTGTCCACACGGTGGCCATCATGATGACGTGGCCACCGCGCAGCATCCAGACGTCACTTCCAGAAAGTGGTGTCATAGTGGCGCCCTTTCCTCTTTACAGCACCGCAAAAAAGAAGCTGCTTAGACAGGCTTCTTTTTGGTAGTATGTAGGTGCTATGCGTTGCGGCTGCTGCCACACCGACAAGGTGGAAAGACAGGCGGCACGGAGCTGTCTGTCTATACCGGGCTTCACTGGGCAAGGCAATCTCGTAACCTGGAAGAGGCAGGATGTACAAACTGTGGATCCCCTCACACTCCTTTGGACCTCCATGAGGTCAAAGGACTTTCATGTCACTCTTGGATGCCTAACCTGAAGAGTAGGTGAGGTTAAGGTTATATCGTGGGAGGACGTGGGGATGGAAGTTTGCTTGAGCTTCATTGGTAGCTTTTTGCCTCAAGCAAATAACAGGGCCCACTGCATGTGACTGGGATTATGGCAAAGGCAAAGTGTTAACACTGTGTTCAAGAGCTGGAAAAAATTAACTATCCGGACTATAACTCCCACGATTTGGGGGATTCTGGGAGTCTTAGTCCAGAAAAAGTAAGGGGCTGTACATATAGGTGGCATGCAGCCGCCCCTTTACTGACTGGATGGGGGCTGTGGCAATCTCATGCCATGGCCCTGATCCAGCCTCTGGAGAACGCAAAAAGGAGCTGCAAAAAGCGGGTCCTTTTTGCACCCTCCAAGGGGTGCCATAGCTGTGGAGGTGTGGCTTTATGATGCTCCTTTGGTGCTGCATCATGTGGATGCAGCACTGGAGAAGCATCATGATAGTGTATGCAATGTAGACTGGTGCATGCTAAAATGTTGCCCTAGGGGCAGAGTTAGCATGTCCAGCAGGTGGATGCTGTGAACTATTCTGCCGGTTTGTATAGGCCCTAAGTTATCCAAGCTGTTATTCTCCATGCTGAATTCTTAGTTCTGGTTACCACCTCACCTGTTGGCTTATTTGGTTAAATAGAACCATGGGCAAGTTGCATGTTTAATGTTTAATGTCATGCCTAATTTGGCCCTAAGAATTTGTCTACTGATATCTGTGAAACAAAGACTTCCTGTTACATTGCAACCCTTTCCCCCATGTTTCAAACTTAGTTTCTACAACTTTGAAAAAAATAAGCTAGAGTTTAGAGAATGGCTACCATTTGGTCATTTTTTAAAAATTAATTAATATATCTTTATTTTACAAAGCTTGCATTTTTACAAGATAAATTTTTACAAGACTTTAGCTTACCTTTAATGTATGTCGGTTGTATTTTTAGCAACATCACAATCAGTTAAAATAATTTGTAATGAGAAAGATGTTAGCCTCTGATGTACCTCTATGTGTGTTTCTACACCAAACTTTTTTTACATAAAGTACAGCCCTGCATCATTTGACAATCTGGTTTTCACTTTGTTTTTCTAGCTGATAAATATAGAAGAAAACTTGAAGAGTTGGAGAAAGAGAAATGTTCACTTAAATTTCAGCTTCCATCTCGACATCCTTCAATTAGCAGCCTTTTGGACAGGTTCAAAGCACAAGTTCAAATAACATTGGATGGGGATGTTCCTAGGTAAGTGTATTGCAAGCTATAGAAATTGTGAGTCTGGGATGTAACACAACACAGAACTGAAACTAATACACCCCTGACTTGCATTGTTACCACCTCTCGAATAAATCAGGAGACCTAATATAATGTAATGAATGGTTAACAGGTTGAACTGTGAATCAGTAGAGTAGATCTTGATGGGCTTAAAAGAAGCCACTGAGCATATTGGGGCTGTGCAGACCACTCCTTAGGGGCGGCCCCTTTTACAGTCAGATCAGGGCTGTGGCAACCGCATGCCGCAGCACCAATCTGGCCTTTGCAGTAACTGTTTTTTGCGCCCTACAACGTGCACAATAACTGCAGCGCCGCAGCTTTACAGTGCTCCTTCGGTGCAGAGTCATGCGGACGCAGTGCCAGAGGAGCGCCATGATGCTGTGCACTGTGTGGTGTGGCGTGCGGTGCCATGCTGCCTGGGGTGGAACGGGCGTGCATTATATGGGGCGTCCGCTCCCAATCCGACCTTTCCTGCTGGTGTGCACAGCCCTTCAGACAACATTGTAACCCAGGGATCTATGGAAAGGCTGCCTTGTCAGTTATGAGCTTCATATTGATTTCTGCTTGGAGTGGGAGTGATGAAATAGACCACTGGTTCTTAACCTTTTCTTTACCAGGGACCCCCTTGAAATATTTTTTTTTGTGGCCATGGACCCCCAAGACTTAATTCATGATAGTGTATAAAATACTGTCCTTACTATACACCTTGTTTTGGGACAGCTGGGATTGCCTTTTTCTCCATGTGTGCTTCAACTGCAGGAGAAAGAGACAGGTCCTGACTCCTGGGAAAGACACTGTGGCCCCTGGACCACAGGTTAAGAAAAGCTGAAATAAACTAATCCTTAGTTTACTCACTGTGTTGGCCAAATGCCTATGCAGCTCCCTTTTTAGTTTGTTTCTCCTAGAACAAATTAAAGACACAAATCAAAAACAAACCCTGGATTCATTCCACAGTCTAGTGATGGCTGAAGAAGAAGTCCTCTGGGTGACAGTTGCCACCCGACTCCTGGTTGACTGGAGTAAATGTCTCACAAGGGACCTATTTGTTGTTATTGTTAACCGCCTTTGAGTCAGTTCTGACTCATGGCGACCCTGTGGATGAGACATCTCCAAGAATCCCTATCTTCCACTGCCTTGCCCAGCTCCTGCAAACCCTTGCCCACAACACCCCTGATTGAGTCCATCCATCTGGTTTGTGGTCTTTCTCTCTTTTTTCTGTCCTCTACTTTTCCTAGCATTATTGTTTTTTCTAGTGATCCATGCCTTCTCATGATGTGGCCAAAGTACAATAGTCTCAACATGATTGTCTTTGCTTCCAAGGAGAGCCCTGGTGTGACCTATTCGAGAACCCATTTGTTTGCTTCTTGGCTGCCCATGGTATCCTAAGTACTCTTCTCCAGCACCACATTTTGAATGAGTTGATTTTCTTTCTGTCTGCTTCCTTCACTGTCCAGCTCTCACATCCATACGTGGTAATTGGGAATACAATCGCCTGGACGATTCTGACTTTGGTGCTCAGTTGTATGGTTTGGTCTTCAGTATCTTTTCCAGTTCTTTCATAGCTGCTCTTCCCATTCCTAGTCTTCTTCTTATTTCTTGACTGTAGTCTCCATTCTGGTCAATGTTTGATCCTAGATATGGGAATTCTTTAACTATTTCATTTTCCTTGTTGTCTAGATTGAATTTGTGTATTTCTTCGGTTGTCATTATTTTTGTTTTCTTTATGTTCAGCATCAGACCTGCCTTTGCACTTTCATCTTTGACCTTCCTTATTTAACTGTTCTAATTCCTGAATGTCTTCTGCTAATATTATAGTGTTGTCCGCATATCTTAGGTTGTTAATGTTGCTTCCTCCTGTCTTAACTCCTCCTTTTTCTGATTCTAATTCTGCTTTTCTTATGATGTTCTCAGCATATAAGTTAAATAAATAGAGTGATAAGATGGAGTCTTGCCTGATCCCTTTGACTATTGGGAACCACTCTGTGTGTTCTGACGGTGGCCTCTTGTCCTTGGTACAGATTCCTCATTAGGATTATCAGATGTAGTGGCACTCCCATGTCTTTGAGTTCCTTCCATAGCTTTTTGTGATCTATACAATCAAATACTTTACTGTAGTCTATGAAACACATGCTGATTCTTTTTTTGGAATTGTTTGGTGCATTCCATTAGCCATCGTATGTTTGCAATGTGGTCCCGAGTGCCCCTTCCTTATCTGAATCCTGCTTGAACCTCTGGGATTTCTCTCTCCATGTATGGTTGGAGTCTGTGCTGGAGAATTTTGAGCATTATTTTGCTTGCATGTAAGATTAGTGCTATTGTTCTATAGTTGCTGCAGTCTTTTGAATGTCCTTTCTTGTGGCTTGGTATGTATATTGAGCGTTTCCGGTCTGTTGGCCATTGCTTTATTTTCCATATTTGTTGGCATATTTCAGTTAGTACTGAAGTTGCATCTGTCCGTAGGCATTGTAGCAGTTCAATTGGGATGTCATCTGTTCATGGTGATTTATTTTTCACTCATTTCCATTATTGTAGATTCCACTTCTTAGAATTCAGGGTTCATCTTCATATGGCTCCTCATTCCAAATATTTATTCCCTCATCTCTTTTGTATAACTCTTCTGTATATTGCCTCCAGTGTCTTTTTATTTCTTCTTGTTCCTGTATTATGTTATTTTTTTCTCCATAGAGCATCCCTGCCCTCAGTTTGAACTTGGCTTTAATTTCTCAAAATTTTTTATAGAGGTGTCTCATTCTTCCCTCTTTGTTGTTATCTTCTTTTTCTCTGCATTGGTCATTGCAGTATTTCTCCTTATCCCTGTGTGTCAGACGTTGGACAGTTGTGTTCATACTTCTGGCTTTGTTCCTATCTCACTTTGCTTTTGCTTTTCTTCTTTCTTTTATTGTTTCATCTGTCATCCATTGTTTCTTATCTTTCTTTTAGCTTTTTCTTGCATTCATCCTTAATTATGTTTTTGACATTTGTCCACCATTCCTCAGCCTCCTGGTCGATTGTAGGCAGTAGTTCAAATTTTTTCCTTCATTATCCTTGAATTCATCTGAAATGTTATTCAGGTCATATTTTGGTACAATGATGGTTTTTGTCTTCTTCTTCATCTTAACTCTGATTTTTGTTATGAGCAATTCATGGTCTGTGCCACAATCAGTTCCTGGTCTGGTTTTGGTCACAAGGATAGAGTTTCTCCATCTTCTACTTCCAGTTATGTGGTCTATCTGGTTTTTGTGTTTACCATCTGGTGATGTCCAGGTGTATAATCTCCTATCGGGTTGTATAAAGCAGGTATTTGCAATGAATACATTATTGGCCTCACAGAATTCTATCAGATGCTTCCCTGCTTTATTTCTTGTTACTAATCCAAATCTTCCTACTGTTTTTGATTCTTCTTTGTTGCCGATTTTAGCATTCAAATTTCCAGTAATAGTTTGAAATCTTGTGATGGTGTGTTGTCAATTTCTTCCTGGACTGCATCATAGAATCTCTCAATTTCATCTTCATCTTCATCTGTGGTTGGTGCATATACCTGGATTATTGTGTTGTTTATAGGTTTATCCTGAAGCTTTATTGATAATATGCAGTCTGACTTTGAGTTGTATTCTTTGAGTGAGTATACAAGTGAGTACTGTATATACCTGAGTATACAAGTCATTTATATGGGAGGAGAAGATCCTGTAGGTAACCAGGACCCAAACCATGTAGCTAATTTATGTAGTTTTGAATACTCAGTGTAAAAGTGGTAGAACTGCAAAAGATCTGGTGATAATGTGTGCTGATTTGGGTGTACAGACAAATAATACAATCACTTTCTTTGTAAATCCCACAGGAGCAAGTGCAAAAGATCATAGCAGGCAGGACTCTAGATACTTTGTTGTTGTGATTAAGTGCCTTCAAGTCAACCCCAACTAATGGTGATCCTATCCTTGGGCTATCTTGGCAAGATTTTTTGAGAGGAAGTTTACCATTAACTTGCTTTAAGGTTGAGACAAGGTGACTTGCTCAAATTCAGCCCGTGGCTTTACATGTTTGAGTGGGGGGGGGGTGCAGATCCTGATCTTACAGAGTCCTAGTCCAACACACAAACCACTGTACCGCACTGGCTCTCCCCTTTGATATTTTAATGATGTACAAAGGACGTACTGTACAAACATGTTCTATTTTGTGGAGGGCTGCTCTTTATTTGAAGGGGTAAGGAATAATGCCTTCCTGTTTCAAAAGTTTTCTGGTCTAAATGCAGTTTAAAGCAAAGTGCCCTAAGAAGGGAGAAGACCAGGAGGCTTAAAGCAATCTATCAACAGTTATTATCTGTACAATAGACCGAGCAGGTCTGCAGCTCATTATATTCCTAACTATGGTGAGAAATATTATTCTATTTAAATTATAGTAATTACTTTCAAATTTCCATATGTATATTTACATTAGTGCATGCACATTTCATGCAGATATGTGCCTTCTTGTTCCTTTTGGGGGCGTGTATATGTGATTACTCTATCATGCAAATGGTTAGAGTATTTGGGGGTGCCAAATTAATTGTCTAAAATTCTAGATTGTTACATACAGCAAATATTGAAGATTTCTTTCTTTGCTATGTCTGCTCATTATCATTCTACTCCTTGGAATAAATATGCTGCATCTCAGGGGATTGTCTCTCTCTCTCTCTCTCTCTCCCTCTCTCCCTCCCTCTCTCTCTCTCTGTGTGTGTGTGTTTTCAATATACCTGCCTTCTAGTTCTAGACAACTGCAAGAATTTTTCCATACTCATTTAGTAAGATTCATAGTTTCAGTGAGAATGGCAAGCAACAGCAATTTTGTCCATGTCCCTGCTTGATTCTTCATGAATTCTTATACTCTCCCAGCATGTCAAGCATTTGTACTATTGGAAACTGTGATCTCAAGGCTTATTTCCAAACGAATCAAGTTCCATATGGCTATCAAAAGTGACTTAGGTAGTCAAAGGACTGAACCATGAAACAGTAACTGGAATGAATTCGGTTGTATTAGACAAAGGAAAGAACAGCTGCAAAAGTTATTGTCTTCTCTAGAAGATGTTCTTGGATTAACATATTAAACTTCTGTAACTAAGCCAGGGGTGGGGTAATGCATGCTGCATGTGATCCCTGGGGCATCTTGGTACTCCTCTAGACCACCATCAAATCCTTCAAAGACTCTTCAGACCCCTGGGTCCTACATGAAAATTATAGAGAACAAAATTGCCCCTGAATGACAAATAATCATAGTAATAATAATAAAAAATGGAGAGTGGCAAAGCTCCCCCAGGCCCTATAAACATGAAAATTGGAGGCAAACAGCTAAAAATAGAAACTAGAAATGACATTTTTTTGTTTTTGGCAAGTTTTCAATTGGTGTGGCCTGCTTAGAAGGAACTTCAGCAGCAAGCATTCTCTTGCTTTCCACAGTCGCTCACTTTTAGTGTTAACAAGATGTTTAGCCTCTTTATTTTTCATATACTAAGAATGGAAAAGGTGTGCATGCATGTATATACCAACACAACCTGGCTGTTAAGTGTAGGAATAGGTTCCCCTCCCCAATCTTTCTGCATAGTTTCTATAAATAGGTAGTGGTTTCATGAGGCAGTAATTAACTAGCAACATAACCACCATTAAAATCTAATTTCCAAGTTATTTGTTTTTTGTTTTCAAGAGGAGACCTTCATATTATAGAGTGTCATCTGGAAATAGAATAGTTTCTGACTAACCAGTCTGACTAACATTGATATTCTGTGCCTGTCTGCTCAAATGTAAGTCCCATTTGGCAGGATTTACCTCTTGGTAAGAGCATACAGGACTGCAGTCCATTTTATCCCTTTGAAAGCTGTTTTAGTTTAAGAAAACTTAAAGCACAAAAGAGTTTTGGGGAACTCTGTGTGCTCTTTTTCTGTTAGCAAGGTGCTGAGTTTTGATTTCATTGTGTTAGGTCAAAAGGCTGTTAAAAGGGCTAACACTTTGAAAAATGCAGTTCAACTGATTGTGGAGTTTTTGTGGTTCAAGGTTTAAGTGCTGGAGAAATATTTGAAATATGTGACAAATTCTTGACTTGTTTCTGAGATATTTAGTTTAATGTATAGGGCCTACATGTATTGGATTTTGGAAGAGCATGCTGTATTCAAACATTGTGCTTATGTGTAGATTTCCAGATGGACCTGTATGTCCAATCAGGGGGTTTAAAGTGTAATTTTAGCATTCCATTTTGTAGAAAAAATAGTTCTGGAAGATTATCAGGTGTGTCTGTTTTAAATAAGTTTATTATTCTTGCTTGAATGAAGTGTGGTTGGAGATCCAGGAAAGATAAAAGTATATACTTCTTCACAGAGTTTACATAGTTTGAAATGTAGAATCTGCTACCACAAAATGTAGTGATGGCTGCCAAGTTTCGTGGCTTTAAAAGGGGCTTAGACATATCCACACAGCACAGGGATTTCTCAGATGCGTACTTCGTCCAGTGCCAGAAAAAATATTATTCTCTATATCTGTTACTGATGAACACAAAGAGAATTGTATGGCATGGGCAGGTTTACTCGTTTCTGTTTTATTGTTTGTATGTACAGCGCTGTGCAGATCTACAACGCTATATAAATAAAGCATAATAATAATAATAATAATAATAATAATAATAATAATAATAATAATAAT
>NC_056522.1:70423443-70508344 GCF_019175285.1 Sceloporus undulatus | reverse complement strand
GGGTGCCATAGACAACAGTGCGAACAGAAAGCTGGACTAGATTTTTTTTACTCTGATCCAGCATGTTTTTTCCTGTGTCCTTAAATATTGGCATGATGTGTGCAGACCTTGAATAAATTGCCAACTGATAAGAACCACAGACTTCAGCTAAGCCGCTAGGTACAATATTTGCACCCTTACTATCCAAGACAAACCAACAGCACAGCTTCTCAGTATTGTATTCTGCTTTGGTACATTTCAAGCAGATAGATGTATCAGCACAAGCACTGTGGATTGGGGTGATAATTCTCATTGGTTGCTTTTATTTATTTTCCTCCAACTACATTAACATATCTTTTATATAATAAAGACAGTAGGTGTACAAATAAATGCTTAGGTAATACTTTGTTAACAAATTTAAGTAATCCAATGGCTGGTGTTTTTGAAAGGTTCAGTGAAGAAGAAAACCAGCTTTTCTTGAAAAATAAACAGAAGATTCCAAGTCTTCCTTACCACGAAAAAACATTGGCCTCAGTCACAAAACGAGATCAGTTGTTGGAAGAAAAGGAGTGGATACAGGTAAGAAGAATATAATACACCAGTGTGTGTGAGATAATGGTGTGTAGACAATTGTTGTTGTTGTTTTTGTTGTGTGTCTTTAAGTGGTTTCTGACTTTTGATGGCCATAAGGTCATTACGGGGTTTTCTTAGAAAGATTTGTTCAGAGGAAGTTGCCACTGCCTTCTCCTTAGGCCATGGGTCGGCAACCTGTGGCCCGCGGGCTGGATCCGGCCTGCGGAGGCTTTTTAGCTGGCCCACAGCAGCAGCCGCCGCTGCCGCCGCTGAATGCGGCTTTTTGCCTCTATGGGCGCCGGCATTTTTTCTCCCAAAATGGCAGTGAAGTCTCGCGCGACCTTCCCTGAGGTCGCGTGAGACTTCGCTGCCATTTTGGAAGAAAAAATGGCGGCGCCCATAGCGGTGAAGTCTCGCGCGACCACAGAAAAGGTCGCGTGAGACTTCACCGCTATGGGCAGCGGGCCTTTAAGAGACCCGCTGCCGCCCCAGGAGTCCCCAAAAGGGGCTCTCCGGAGTCGGCCGGGGCTCTTTAGGGACAGCTGCCGCCCCTGGCGTCCCCCAACGGGGCTCCGGAGGCGGCAGCGGGCCTCTTAAGGGGACCCGCGCGCCCCTGGAATCTCCAAGGAGGCCTCGGGCGGGGGGGTAGGGGGGAGGGGGTCTCTGAGAGGCCGCTGCGCCCTGGAGTCCTCAAGCGGCCCTCGGCGACGGGCAGGGGGTTTTAGGGGCCCGCTGCCGTCCCTGGAGTCTCCAAGAGGCCTCGGCGCCGCAGGGGGTTCTAGGGCCCGCGGCCGTCCTGGAGTTCTCCAAGAGGCCTCCGGCTGGCAGCCAGTGGGTCTCTTAGGGCCGCTGCCGTCCCTGGGTCTCCAGGGCCTCGGCGGCGGCGGCAGGGGGTCTTGAGGGCCGCTGGCCCTCCCTGGAGTTCCAAGGAGGCCCACGGCGGCGGAGGGGGTCTCTTAGAGGGCCGCTGCCGTCCTGGAGTCCTCAGTGTGGGCCCCGCGGCTTTTTTGCCAGCCCTGCGGGGCCTGGGGCCTGTCAGGGGCCGGCAAAGCGGGGAGGCCTCCACGCGGCGGCCCCCATGGCTTTTTCGCTGGCCTCTGATGGGGCCTGGGGCCCCGCAGGGGCTGGCAAAGATTTGGGAGGCCTTAGAGGGTGGAAGCTCCGCCCTGGCAAGCGGCCCCACCCCTCGAGGGTGGAAGCTCCACCCCCGGCACACGGCACCGACCCCGGAGGGTGGAAGCTCCACCCCCGGCCCCCCAGTCGCCTGAGGGAAAGCAACCCGGCCCCCGGCTCAAAAAGGTTGCCTACCCCTGCCTTAGGCTATCAATGTATAAATAAATGTCAGTTTGAGTCAAGAACATTCACTGCTGTGCAGTAATTAGAGCTTTGACTTTGGATCATCTGATACTCTAAAAAATTAATGGAGAGTTATGACACACACAAGTCATGTAGATCTTATGAGAGAGGGGCAGTCATTAAAGAGTCAGGTTTCTATAAACGCACCTTGATCTTTCCTATTTTTCATATATGCTGTTTGTTCTTTGGTTTTTCTAAATTTAAATAGAAATTGGTCAAGATATAAAAAAAATGTTCTTGAAAATCATCGTTGCTTGAGTGTTTTTGTTGTGATTGATCAGTTTCTGATAAAAAACTTCATGATTAAATTTATGGGGTGATAATTTAAATGTCTGGCACATAGTGATTATTATCCATATATTATTACTGCCAGCAACTATTTGCGCTATAGTTGCAACAATTTCAATTTTTTCCTTCTAGTACTTTTCCAGTGATAACTACTAAGATAAACTGCAAATGTTGACTCACAATGTAGATAGTGTTGCAGTGAGTATTCAAAAAGAGATATGTGTTTTTGATTGTGTACTGAATTCGTTTAATTTCATTTCATTTAAGAAAAAACCAAACTACAACTGAAATAAAGTTGCTGTAAAATTATTTTACAGCTGAAATGAAAAGCACAATGAAATTGTGCTTCTATGTTGTATCAAAATTTGATATGAAAAAGGTGATATGAAATCACTTCTCTCTTTGCTTCCCTCTCCCTTTCATTCACTGAAATGAGTACAGCACAGATTGGAGATGTATTATTTGTTAACTGAAACTATTAAATTTCTAACAGTGTTCCCAAATTGACAGAACAAAGAATGAATGGTTTGTAGACCACAAGTTGAACATGAGTCAACAGTGTGATGCAGCAGCTAACAAGGCCAATGCGATTTTAGGCTGCATCAGTAAAAGTATAGTAGCTACATCAAGGGAAGTAATAGTGCCACTCTGTTCTGCTTTGGTCAGGCCCCACCTGGAATATTGTGTCCAGTTCTGGGCACCACAATTTAAAAAGGATGTAGAAAAACTGTAACGTGTCCAAAGGAGGGTGACTAAAATGGTGAAAGGTCTGGAAACCATGTCCTATGAGGAACAACTTAAGGAGCTGGGGATGTTTAGCCTGGAGAAGAGAAGTTTAAGAGGTGATATGATAGCCCTGTTTAAATACTTGAAGGGATGTCATACTGAGGAGTGAGCTGACTTGTTTTCAGCTGCTCCAGAGACTAGGACCCGGAGCAATGGATGCAAGCTACAGGAAAAGAGATTCCACCTGAACATTAGGAGGAACTTCCTGACAGTAAGGGCTGTTCGACAGTGGAACACACTCCCTTGGAGTGTAGTGGAATCTACCTCCTTGGAGGTCTTTAAACAGAGGCTGGATGGCCATCTGTTGGGGATACTTTGATTGAGAGTTCCTGCATGGCAGGGGGTTGGACTGGATGGCCCTTGCGGTCTCTTCCAACTCTATGATTCTATGTATCATAAGCTTGATTTTATACTCAAAATAACAGTTGTCTTGGTGACCTTTTTATCTCTTTGACACATCCCTTTGTGTTGAAACATTAACTACCTTGTTCTCTTGCTGTTGAGTCTTAAGTCAGGAGGAACTGTACAACAATTATTACATCTTTGAGGTGTAAACTGAATTTCTTCAAGCAGTTCTTTCTGTTTAGAATGTGAACTGCTTCTCTGAAGCTAATAGCAGTAAAGTTATATTAGATGTTCATTGGCAGATCTTCAGAAAGGTGTTTTTACAAACTAACTGACTGTGGGTGGAATTCTTCAGGGGTACTACACTTTCAAAAGAGACCATTATGCTGGCAGTTCCACTTTCCTCATGCTTAGTTGCACACAGAGGTGGAAGTAGCAGCAGTACTGGTAAGAGAATGCCTCACTTCCTAGAGGAGAGGGTCCTTATAGTGAAGACACCTTAACCCAAACCGTGCGGTGCAGCTGCGTGGTAGAAAAGAAATCGCCTAGAGCGGCTTCTTTTTTACAGTGTCATAAGGGCTGCATCACAGCCCTTACAATGCTGCCTCCTGTTGGAGATGTGTGGGTACTCAGATGCCCACACTTCATCCATACGGCGCCTGTGTGGGTGTTGCCGCTCAAAAATGGTGCCGTCCACATGTAGTAGGACTCGGGAGCGTGCGGTTGGTGCGCACTTCCGAGCCCTACTATTACCAGGATGTCATGTCCTGGCAGTCTTTATCTGGCCTTAGATATCTGTTGCTTAAAGCCATCTTTCCAGAAAACCTTGGTGCTGCCCAGTGGTGTTGCTGTGGTTGGTGTCAGCTGGTGTGTGTGAATGAACTGTCCTCCCCTCCCTCCCTGGTCTCCTCTTGCTGTGCATTCTGGGCAGCTCTTCCAAGATCCAGCTTGGCCACTTGGCCAGCACCTGTGCCGGACTTTGAAGGCACCATGCCCACAGCAGAGGCAATTGCTTGGGGGGGAGGGAGGGAGAGTGCTGCAATCTCTGAAAGGCACTCTTTCTCTCTCACTCAGTAGTTGCTCCAGCCCCTCTGGGTGTACCATCCCACCATCTCTGGGGTGTCACTCAGTATAGCATGCATCCTCCCATCCTATCCTAGCAGCCAGGCTATACGCCATTTTCTTTTGTCACTGTTGTCACCAACTTTTCTGTCGTTTCCACTGTGCTGCTGCACCCATTTCTTTTTCATCTTGCTGCTGCCATTGCTCTACTTTCTCCTCTGCTGTTTTAATCCATGTTGCTAGCTTGTATTTTTAAGCACACTGGCCTTAATCTTAACTGTTTAGTTCCATACAAATCTCTTCAAATCAAGGAGACTAAACATATCCAGTTTATATTTTACTCAGTTCAATAGTTCAAGCTGCAACTTTGGTCCTTTTCAGACTCACAAAATCACAGAAGAGCCTTTTTGTCTAATTTGGGAATGATCCGGTGATGCATAATATGGGGGGGGGGGAGGAGGGATAGAATTAAAGTTATTGATTGATTGATTGATACTGCAGCCATTTAGGCAGGGATTATTTGACTGGCTCAATCCATGATATTTACAAATGGATTATAGGCACATGAGGAATTGGCCCAGGTGCACATTGATGCATGTGAAGAGAACCTTGGTTTATCTTGATCTTGGCCGTTTTGCACTAGTCTTTGTTTTCTGATTTTCTTTACATGTATGACCAGTATATTTTGTCCCCACTTTGGCAGAAAGAAATTGAAGTTCTTAGAACAAGACTGCTTCTTCTGGAAGCTAAAGACCAACAGTTAAAGACAGAAATACAAGAGCAAGATAAGTTCATCCAGGCCCAGGATTGTGATCTGTTTGGTTTGCTCAGCTGGGTATCACTGAGGGAACTACAGGCAATAGGCAAAGACTTGGCTGATACTTCAGAAGCATCACATAAAATTTCATGTAGTTTGGATTTTCCAGAATCCATAAAAAGGTATGTATTATTGGATGGCACGTTGAAATCTTAAAAAACAAACAAACCCAAAACTCTTATTTATTGCTTTGCTTCCAACGTTCTTTTCTTGTGCTCTGCCTTGTAGAGAAACATATGCAGATAAAATATAGTCATATATAGTTTTAGAGCCTGATGCACAGAGAAGCTACTTTGCTGAATTGGAGCAATGTTCATACTGTGTTGACTTTTCCTAGGAATTATGGCTTCTGAAATCATAATCC
Organism: Sceloporus undulatus; assembly: GCF_019175285.1. Lineage (NCBI taxonomy): Eukaryota > Metazoa > Chordata > Lepidosauria > Squamata > Phrynosomatidae > Sceloporus > Sceloporus undulatus. The sequence continues at coordinate 70,502,774 of NC_056522.1, read as the reverse complement.
CACAAGGTATTCATTAAACATATACAATTCTGATGGTATGGTGGAAACTGACAGTATTGGAGGGGTTGTTTCTCATGATTTGGTTCCCAGGTGGAGCAGCTCTATGTGGTCATGTTTTTGAGAAGGTCCCATATTTTATAATGGTAAAGGTATAATTATTTAATGCAAAAATAGTTAACAGTCTGTGCTTTTGTCCTCTTGTTTTCTCCTCCTGTTGGTTCTTTTCCCATGTGATATAGCAGTGTTGTCTATACAGATAAGCAGAAAAATAAAAATAATACAGTGGCCCCTCGGTATCCCTGGGGGATCCATTCCGAACTCCCCCATGAATACCAAAATCTGCAGATGCTCAAGTTCCATTGTCCCTAGTGGCAGCACATGCACATGGATACACCAACATTAGGGATGACTTCACCTGAAGTCCTGTTGTCCTAATGGTGGCCTGGCTGTGTGCTCGCACAGCCACTGGGAACAATGGGGCTATCCTTAATGGTGGCCTGGCTGTGTGCATGTGCTGCCTTTGGGGCAACGTGGTCTTATCATGCACATTACCCCAATGGATACCGAGGTCCCATTGTATTCTAGTTTCTAGATATATTCTAGATATATATTTCTAGATCTTCCCACCCAGCAGGCAGTGGAAAATTAAGATTTTGAAAAAAAAACAGAATGCATGTCAGTTAAAATAAATCAATTACTTATTTTAATTCAATAACTTTAACTGGTAATTGTCAGGATTAATAGGAAAATAATTAGATAAACAGTGGTGATAAAGAGATAGCTTTTAGATCAGTCACTGCCATCCTATTTGTCATTGGTACAAGAAGTAGATTTAGTCAGGACATGCTTTCCCTACTTGCATTGGTGAAAAAGAATAATTTTGGACAAGTGTAATTAGTGACTCTTGGAATCAAGAAAGCCATACCAGTTAAATGAAATTCAGCCTGTCAACTTCATTTCTTTGGCTTTGTTTACCTAGTATTCATGTTGCTTTTGTTAAATTTATTCTACTTTCATTTTACTCATTCTTGATTTTTTATAGTGTTCAAAGATTCTGACTATAGATTGAGCAGTGGCAATCTAAATGCTGCCTCTAGAGGAATGCCTGGAGGGATAAATAGCCATAGATTTTAAAGAACCTGAACTGTGAGTTTGGCGCAGTACAGACTGTCGAAAAACAGCTGCCTGCTGGCGCCTGTTTTTCTGCTGGAGGGAAGCCGCAGCCACCAAACTTCCCTCTGGTTGCGGGTTCTTTTTACGCCGCAAGGGCGGCATAACGAGTGTGCCACTTGCGCACTTGTTACATAAGCGCTGCATGGTGCCATGTGGATGCTGCATAGTGCTTACATAACAATGGCGGTGCCCATGTATACAGAGCACCATCATTTTTAGGCCCTCGTCACATGCTAGGGTTGAGGGATGTGTGGGAGCGCCGCCCCGAGGCAACCCTAGCATGTAATGAGGGCGTCCTTTCGGGCCCATCTGTACTGGGCCTTCGTTTCCCTAATTATGTTAAGTTAAATGCATATTAGTTTAAAAGTGTTTGGGCAATATGAAAAACTTTTTTCTGTACAAGTTTTTTTTTTTGGGGGGGGGCATAATGGTTTGATATTGTCATTTGTCTAATTTTTCTATCTGCCAGTCCATTCATCTGCACTTGTGGGCTTGTAATACAAATAGAATCATAGATGTGAAGGGCCTGAAAATCTCATTAGTTAGGATAGTATTCAGAGACATAGTCATGTTAGTCTGAAATATCAATATGCAAAATTTCCCTCCCCTGTTGGTCACCTGTATCCACGGAGGCTCTCTACATAGTCTGAGATTCTGATTTTCCAAGTTCCAAGTCATGCAAAGAGCCTGTACAGATAGCAGAGAGTTTTCAGAGGTTTGCCCTCCACACTTAAAATGGTGAGAAAAATAAGGATAGAGGGGGTGGGGATGCTCCGCTTCCTGGTAAATCTTGTATCCTTTCCTGCAATCACATTTTGTCAGGCATTTCAATTTAGATAGCCACAGATTTATAGACACATATCTCCTAGAAAAAACACCCATTTGGGGTGGCTAAGCAGACAGGCCAGGATAGTACGGCTTGAGTGCTCACCCAGGTGGGTCTCTGGGTCAGCACTGGGACAGACAGATGTTTACACACCTGTCCCTGTGCTTCTCTGGGATCTGCTACCAGAGCATGTACCTTTGCTTGCTGTGCTGTCATTCCTACTAACCCATGTCAGTGTTTGATGCAGAAATGGGGCTCTTGGCTCCACCCACTTGACCAGGTGCCCAGTATCCATGTCAGACCTAATGAGGGGTAGTCTTCTCAGTAGGAGTGTTGGTGTGGCAAGGTATGGAGCACAGGGGGCCATTTAAAGAGCCAGGGCTTGCTGCAGAGTTTCCAGGAAACCCTGTTCCAAACTAGGGGTCAAGTTGACCCAGGGTAAAGGCTATTCACCAGATATATGTCCGGTCTGCTAGGACCAGAGCCAATTCTGGCCCTGGCATTTTGCCCTGCATTATTCAAACAGGACGACATGAGTACAGGGGAACTCAGGACTTTAGGTGTGTGAGAAGAACCCCAAGACATGAGTATGGGATATGTAGACCAAAGAGTTACATCGCATGATGTATATATTGTATATAACTTGTATATAATTTATTACAAGTGGGCCTTTAATTGTACTCTAAACTTTTTTATACTTCCTGTCAAACTTCCTAAATATTCTGTTCATTCCTAGAATTCTAAGGTTCATGACATTGACTCTTGGGATGCTTTTAGAGATTTAGTAAATTTGTGTTACCATCTGAAGTGGAAATAGTAAACTCCATAATTTTTTTGGCCCATTACAGATGGGCCTAAAAGTGCGTGCTCCGCGTGTTCTAAGGTTAGGAAGCGGCGGCGCTTCCGCACACCTCCAAACCCTAGCGCGCGCAGAGCACGCACAAAATGACGGTGGCCGTTCCACACGGCCGCCGCCATTACTACGTCACGACCGCGCCACCTCTAAACAGGGCGGCGCAGTTGTTATGTAGTGAGGCCGCGCGAGGGCGCTTAGTGTGCCTTTTCCGCAGCCCCAGAAGGAGCTCCGTTTCGGAGCTCCTTCCAGGTTTGCGTCGCTGGGTGCAGCCTTTAGATGGCTGCGCCCAGTGACGCAGAAGAGGAAGGGCCAAGCGGCCCCTTTCTCCTCCTCCCCGCTGCTGCGGGGTGTCCTTGGGGCTTGAAGCCCCAAGGGCACCCCTTTCCAGGCCGTGGGGAAGCGGCCTTTGCCGCTTCCCTGCGGCCTGGAAAGCGGCGGATTGGGGCCTCAGCGGCTGCCGCTCTAGCCACTGAGGCCCCGATCCGGCAGGGAAAGGGGCGGCTGCAGGCCGCCGCTTTTTGGCGGTCTGTAACACACCGTGCTGTCTGTTTTACCTGTCAATTATTTATGCAGATTAACAGGCTAAAACTTGTTCATATCTAGATATCAGATGCTGCTTTGGTGGTTTCCCCGTCATAATATGTATGTAGGATTAAAAAAGAGATAACACTTTCAAATATTAAAATGATTGGTAGGGTGAGTAAAAATTCCTGTACAGAAACTAGTATATTTTTTCTTCATACTTACTGCTCCCCTCTCCACAGTAAATTTTTTTTTAAGATTTATTCTATTTGGTTTACAAAAATACATTTGGTGGCATCTAACTTAAAAGCATTGGCTGGCATCCTATTTAGTAGTTGCAACATTATAAGCCATACTTTTAAGTGTTGGAATTCACTTCTACAGTTATTAATTACTGAACGTGACTCCCCAAACCCAATTTTTTTCAGCCAGGCAGCACCCCAGTTGAAGGGTTTCTGAGGTGCTGCAGATCCGGATACTGGGAAATGATGGCAGTGGCAAACTCCCTTTGAAGAAACTTGCCAAGAAACCTTATGATAGCTTTGCCTTAGGGCTGGCATAAGTCGGAAATGAGTTGAAGGCACATAATATCAATAATGCTCTCCCAGTTGTGGCATGTGTTGGAGAAGCATTTACAGAAGGACCCCGAGGTGGTTTCTCCATTTGCCAATTTTCAATGTGCCTTGTAGGTGGTTTCTCCATTTGCCAATTCTCAGTGTGCCTCGTGACTGGGTGAGTGCCACAGATAATTGTTTCCTAATCTTGATCTGTATCTCCTGAAAATTCTTTGGCTGGGATGTTGCCTGGTTCATTTAACTATGATGATGGAAGTCCATCATCATAGTTAATGTCAGATGATGCAGAATCTTGGCCATAGTTTAATGATAGTGTACAACTGTTCCTTTGCTTGTTAAAAACGTGCAAAAATATGTGTGGAGAAATTCAGCCATATAAACTGTAGGAGTGCTAAAGAATTATTGATTGGTTGATTGATTTTATATTGTGTCGACTTGGTTTGAAGGGCAAGGAAATCATTCTGTTTCAAACTTTTAATAGAATTTAATAGAAGCTTACATTGATGTAAGCTTCAGCATCTGGAATCCCCTGGAGTATTGCACTTGTATTCTTTGTAACGAGTTGGATTAGATCTGTTTTGAAGGTCATAGCTTTCAAAATGTCATTTCTGGAAAGATTTCAAAAGTGTTTGGAAGAAACTTTGTGCTGTTCTATTTTGGAGTTTTGGGAGCAACTAAAATGTTGCTTCTTCCTATGTTATCTATACCTGGTCCATCTCCTCCTCATAGTTGCTTCTAGGGGTGAGGGAAGGATTGTTGTCACCAAACAGCTTTTGCTTTCCTTTACTTCCTATCATCTCCCCACCCCCACCCCAGGTTTATATAGAAGTGAGGTGCTACAGTTTTTGTTGGCCCTTATTCTACAACCAGATCTGGTGGGAAGGATGGGGAAATGAGTATTCCCACAATTTACAGGAGAGCACCTGTACTGTCAATGGTTGTGTAGAAGAGGGAATTTCAGTAGGTATTGATTATTGTTTGGTTGCATGACAGGTGACACCTGCTGAAATTCCCTCTTATACACAGTCATTAAAAGGTAACTGGAGCAATCAGAGTCCCATATTCTGATCAAAAGGCTAAATAAAAATGGACATGGCAGTAATTGACCCAGCATGGTGAATTATCATGGGCTTCTATCTTTTCTTACTAAAGTTTGTATTCAGTTCTTTGTATCCTGTTCTTCCTCTGAAGAGCTCAGTACTGTGACTTACTGTTTCTACCAAGGACTAGTAGCCAAGGTTAAATTTATCTGTTTTTGCTGCTAGTAATATGCATGCGGACAACAGCGGGGTTTATTTCTGAACAGATAAGAATAGGAATACATTTTTCAGACTTTTACAGTAAAGATGTAGAGAAAGGTCCAAAACACAATTCAGAAATAACCCAGTTAGAGACCACTTTAACTGCCCTGGCTCAGTGCTAGGAAATGTTTTGAATTGCAGATTTGTGAAACATTCAACCTTTTCTGTCAGAGAGCTCTGGTGCCACAGTAAACTATAGTTCCCAGGATTCCCTAGCACTAAGCCAAGGCAGTTAAAGTGCTCTCAAACTGGATTATTTCTGCAGTGTGTTATGAACCAAAATGCACCTCAGATTTTCAATCTAAAATGCTATAGCTTCATGCAGAGGCCAACCCAAACCCTTTCACATGGTGATTCTCCAGTGTCAGTATAAAACTAACAGGTTTTAAAAATAGCAATGAGGAACAGTCAAAATTCATGACATGCAGGTGGCAATCAGGAAGTGGTTAGTAACATAATATTCTTCCTAAATACAAAAGATTGCAGGATACAGATTTCAGTACAGTATACTTAGCCATGTATTTATTTTTAAAATTAACATACTGTTAATTCTTTCTCTACAATCCTTTATTCTGGCTCTTTGAAAGGGCTCCCAGTTAAAAATTGTTGGAAGGGTAAATCATCTATGACTACAGAACTAAAAGTAAATTTTACATTTTACAGAAAGTAAATGCTTATAATGTACAATAAAGTCTTATTCTGCCTATATTATGCACAATGTCACTTGGAAGATTACCTTGGAGAGTGGTAAACTCCTTCATTGGAAGATACAGAGGCTGGATAGCCATATCTCAGTAATACTTTACTTTGGATTCCCATTTAGAGCTTGGATTAGGTGACCCTTGGAATCCCTTTCAGTTCTGTGATTGCCTGACTTGGATCTGAGTATCAAAATCCCAAGACCCTAAAGTACTGAAAGAAAATAATCCAAGAACATATGCAACTATAGAAAAATTGCAGGAAAAAAACATACTTTTGGAAGCTGCTGCTTCTTCTTCTTCTTCTTCTTCTTCTTCTTCTTCTTCTTCTTCTTCTCCTTCTTCTTCTTCTTCTTCTTCTTCTTCTGTGACTTCAAGTTATTTTTGACTTATGGCGACCATAATACACCCTATCATGGGGTTTTCTTGGCAAGATTTGTTCAGAGGAGGTTTGCCATTGCCTTCCCCTGTGGTTGAGAGCATGTGACCTGCCCAAGGTCTGGTCACTCAAAAATGACTTTTGAGTCTCACTGCTGAAGTAGGACTTTAGAGTTGCCTCTAAACCACAAAGTAAGAAGAGCTGCTACAAGTTTCCTTGCCCCATTTTCTTGCTCCAGGAGATAAGCCCACCTTATCTCAGTGAAATAACTCTTAAAGAGAGTCTAGATGTTTTCTAGGGCCACTGAGGAAAGGTCATTCTGCCTTTTGATGTGATTTGTATTCTCCATTCAAGCCATCACAAAAGCTATCATAGTGGAATATGATAGTGGATTTTGCTTTCTGTATTGCTTAGCAGACTTGGATGATCATATAATGACAGTGTTTCAATAATTAATTCAATCTTTCTAGGCTTCAAGAAAAAGAACTGTTGCTCAATATGTCTATTAAAGATATTGCTGCCAAAGTAAGTGCATTTAAAAATTCTTTCTTTTTTCCTGTAAATTTAAAGCAACAGGGAAGCATTTGATGATTCCGTGTAAGAAAACATTCTGTGAATTGTCAGTAAATATTGTTACCTTGTTAATGTAGTATTACATGAGTATGGGAATATAGATATTATATTAATCCAGATGATGATGATGATATTACTATATAGTGCCATCAATCTACATGACTCTTCACAAAATAAAACAACAAAAGAAAGATAGCCATCTTGGTCAAAGGTGTACAATTTAACTACGTGCACACACATGGGAATAAATAAATAAATAATAAATAAAACTTTTATTTATATTCTACCTCTCTGTCGATGACAGAGGCGGGTTACAAGTTAAAACTTAGATACAATCTCAAATCCCCAATCCCACCCTCCCCTTAAAACATCAGTTAAACCTTAGCAATTTAAAACCATACTTTAAAACAACATCCAAACAGCATCATCTATATCAACATCAGCAACCAGGCAGTAAACTGTAGTGAATTCAGAGGCGTAAAAGGGTTCAAATTGGTGGCCGGGTTTTCTATTCGGGTAAGGCCTGACAAAAGAGATCTGTCTTGACATCTTTTTAAAAGCTGTCTAAACTGGTGATATGACAGATCTCTTCCAGCAGGCTGTTCCATAATCTGGGAGTGGTTGACGAGAAGGTCCTCTTTGTGGTTGCAGTTAGCCTAGTTTTTATAGGTTGCAATAAATTCCTCCCAGAGTAGTGAATTGTATGCAAGGAGTCGGTTCTGGAGATAGGTTGGACCCAAGCCATTTAGGGCTTTAAAGGTGATAACCAACACCTTGTACTGTGCCTGGAAATAAATAGGCAGCTAGTGAAATGATTTTAGAATAGGTGTTATCTGATCGCATCTGATTTTACCAGTAATCAACCTGGCTGCCATGTTCTGAACTAATTGAAGTTTCCGAACTAAGCACAAGGGTAGTCCCATGTAGAGTGCATTGCAGAAATCGAGTCACGATATCAATTTGATATTGGTGTCTTTCTTACATTCTGTCTCCGGTTTGCATCTTCTTCCCTTTCACTTCCTTCTTGAATCTCCTTCCAAAAATCTTCCTATAATTTCTTCCTGTCTTATTCTTCCAGATTGATTTTTTGAACTTACCTCCTATTGTTCCACCTTAACAGACTCCTCCCACTCCACCTTCTCACTCCAAACTTCAATACTACATTCACACAAAATTGGGGTTATTCCTGTAATGCGGACGCAGCCTGAGTATTCCTTGCCTAAGAAAATCCTATGTCATAAGTCAACAGCCATCTTGAAGGTGCACGCATACACACATGCGCGCACGCACACACATGAAGTCTCCAGAGTGTGCAGAAACCATAGTCTTCTTTTTGACTGGTCCCATTTCACTTCCAAATGGATAGGCTCTTTGGTGATTAAAAGTTAACTATCAAGGAAATTTTGCTTGTTTTCAGAGAAACAGGGCCAGAGGGCCTTTCATAAGTGAGATGTTTTATGCTTGGCGCCCAACTCTGCAGGGATGTTAGATGGCATCCAAAGAGACATTTGAGCACACCAGTTTCCTAGCAACATCAGAAGTTTGTGCTAGTGAGAGAAATGGGTTCTGTTTCAGGGAATATTGGCCCAGACTGTCTAGCTGTGCCTAAAGATGAGTGGGAATTACAGTTTGTTTGTTTCATCAGAGTTTACCAAAATCTCCATGTAGAAGAAAGCAAAATGGACAGATGTTATTGTTGTTGTTATTGATGATGATTAACTTTATTGATATCCCAGCTTTCCCCCCCCCCCCCCCCCCAAATTGCAATTCAGGGAATTATATGAATTATAACAAATACAGTACAGTTGAAACATACAAAAGGTTGAAATGGAATTTGAAAAAAATGTAATCAAAACTTAATTAATGTTAAATAAATAACATTAAAACAAAATAAACATTAAAATAAAAGATAATATTAATAAGAACAATTTAAAATACAAAAATGAAAATAATAAAAAGTAGTTTAAAAACAGTGACCCTATTGAAATATTTTCTTTTAAAAAATTCAGTGCCCAGAAGCTTGTTGGAATAAAAAAGTGTTTGCCTGCAGATAAAAGGAAACCATGGAGCCTACCTGGGAAAGGAAGTTCCAGAGCCACTGAGAAGTCAGTGTTCTCTAGGAATAGGAGAAAATTTAGTTTCAACCCAGTTTTTAAATCACAATTTACCAGCATTCCACTGTTGCATTCCAAAGGAGAACTGACAGATTTGCCAAGTTCTTTGGGATGGATGTCAGTTTTGTTTCAGTTCAGTTTTGTTCATAATTTACTAAAATTTGCTAAATTCAGCTGTGAGGGGAAAACAAAATGGACAGATATATTGCACTCCTAGCTCTGTCACACATCTCTTGCAATGGAATTCTATTTTAGTTCCATCATGGCAGCTAGTTTAGGGTTGTTAATCTGAATCAGTTATATCATGGAACAATACATTCCTTATATTTTGATCTTTAACAGTTACTGACTGTTAACAGGATATTTAGAAAGATCAAACATCTGGAATCATTTACCAGCATTGGCCTTTTGTTTGAAATGTAGTTCCACACTGCTTCTCTGTTGCATTTGTTTTTATTTTCTCCATTTAGACCATTGCTAACAGAGTTGCTATTTCTGTGGTTTGCGAGGCAAAGACATTGGGCTGTAGGATAAATATCTTGCAGCAATATCACACATCACTTTTTATTAACCTTTGTTGTCTCATTGTGTAATGATATGTCATGTCTGTACACCAAGACAATTTGAAGTGCCTTTTATATTTCCTCATAGTTTTACATGAATGAATTATATATCATGGTTGTCTGCCTCAATCTAGGTATGTACCAGTCAGAAGCTCTGCAGCACTTTAAGGAGGAAAGTAAGTGATATTGAGACTCAACTACCAGCTCTTCTTGAAGCCAAAATACTTGCTGTATCAGGTAATTTTTGATAGAATAGGAAGATGCAATATGATTTCATAATTGTGGATTTTTCATCCTAACCTAAATGTATAGAGAAATCAAGAGTGAATTTTTTGGCTTAGAATGGCATTTACCCACAAACAAATGAATGAAAAGATGCATGAGAATTAATTTGTAGCTTGTAGGTTTGAATGACACTTCTCAGTGGAATACAGGAGTTGGCAGCTTCTGCTTATTGAGATCAATAAACAGCTAATGTTTATTGTTGGCAGCAAAAGAGCTTTTGTCTTTAGTGTGGCTGTACACAGTAATTCCTAAGCATAATATAAATATACTAGATGATGGTTGAAAGTCTGAGATATATGGGGAATATGGCTACAACATCTTTTATGACATTGATATTCAGGATTGATTTGGTTGATCTGATTGGGTAGGCGGGTGTGCCTTCCTCCATCACTGGGCCATGTGTATCCCTCCTGAAGCTGTGTGTTTGGTGGAAGAGGATGACCATCACAGATGGAAGGAGTGTGCCATATTCAGACAAAAGTATATAATAGCTGTGCCTCTCTAATAGAACCTACATAGAAATATGAATCTGCTCATGACATACTAAGATGAGACACACACACGTGTGTGCGTGTGCGCACACACACAGAGGCTATTCATACTAAGCATAAAACTGATACATGAACGTCATAGCAAATTAAGCAGATAAATATGTAGGGGCATGTATTCATAACATCTTTTCTTCCCATGAACTTGGAATTACTGTACTTCTCTGTTTGTTTTCATTTTTGAGAGGGATGGAAAAGAAATATACACAGTTGTGTTTGCAGTTTACAGAGCTGAAAAGTAGCAAACCTCTCTGTTTAGATAAAGAGCCAGTGACACCCCTGCTTTTGTCATTCCTTCTGAAGTGGGTTTCCAGTATGCGGAAGTGTGTCTGATTCTGGCCACATTACTGCATTACACTCTTATAGTGCTGCTATTCCACTTTTACTGCCCTGGCTGCTTCCTGTTGCATTCTGAGGTTTGTAGTTCTAAATGCCCCTCCCTAAACTGCAAATCCCAGAATGCAACAGGAGTAAGCCACAGTAGTTAAAGTGGAATAGCAGCACTATAAGGGTGTAGCGCTGTAATCTAGTGGATCTAGAAGGAGTAGGACTGCCATTTGTCCTGGAAAACCTGGAGAATCCCTAATTGAAGGGACTAAAAAAATGCCCCAGCCAGCTGGGCCAGTTGAAATAATAAATCCCAGATTTCTCCTTCATTACAGGCTAATGAGCAAGTTAAAATGTGATCGTGGCAATGAAGCAGGAAACCATGCAAGAAGACTGGCACTGGCAGGAGCTTCATCCTACCTTGGTGGCTCTTGTTGCTGCTTCACAGTCATAGCATTGCCATCTTATTCTTCCATTCCCTCTCCTCTTCCCCTGACAGGCCAGAAGGTGCAAATGGAATGGAGGCAAGCAGAGATGACCTTGTGGTGATTGTATTGGTGGCTTGAGCCTAGGGCTAGGCAGTGCAGTGGAATTTTGCTTCCAAACAGCCTCAAGAGACACTCTGGGGCTGCTTGGAAGCCTCTCTATCTTCACACCAGCTAGGGGGAAAATGAAGAAAAAAAGAGCACTTAGCTTGGGATTGGTACTGAGTGAACCATAATGATACAAAAAGTATAATAATTAATTTTTAAAATTTGTATAGTCAGAATTCAGATTAATAATATGCATAGTTATAAGTTCCATAGTATGAAAATTAGATGCCCAGATATGAGGGACTGGAATGTGGCAGTCCTAAGCAGGACAAAATGGAAACAACCAATCGATCAAGTATAAAAGAGAGAGGGAGTCTTAGTACGTACATAAAAGGTATTGGTTCTCAAAAATAATAATATTTATTTATTACACCCTTTCCACCAAAGGGTGGAACATCAAATATATATAATAAAAAACTAGAACTATAAAACATAACCCTATAAATATACATGAAATCCCCAACATCCCACCAGTTACTGCCCATCTCAGCAACCTCAGTGGCTTAATTTAGTGAATCAAAGAGGAAGGTTTTTAATCCCTTACAAAAAAAGGTGAGCTGGATGCCTTTGTGAGCCTTTGTAAATGTTTATAATGGAATCAAAACCTGCATGGGTTTTTATTTTCTTAAAAATGTGTGTCCAAAGCTTCTATCTGACAACTGGTAGTTCTAAGAACAGGGGGCAAAGCTTTGCCCTCCCTCCATCTGTATGTGTCTCAAGGTTTGAATCACAGCTTGGTGGCAAAGAGGCAGCTTAGTGAATATGTACAAATATGAGCTCTAAATTATGGGGCAAACTCCTGACCTACATTTTGATCATGGGAGGGATCGATAACCAATCATCACTATGTAATACATCCCCCTTCTCAACAATTTTTTCCATTCTGGAATCGCATGTGGTCTGAGGAATGTTTATAAGTGACATACTCATTTGCGTACCAGGGTTACCAATTGGCTTGACTACTGTTATTTTTTATCAAGAAGGCTTCCAGTATGTGGAAGTGTGATTGACTCCAGATCTAGGACACTGTGAATGCATTACAGCTGCTCCAAGGGCCCAGGGGTGAGGTTTTTACTTTTAGGAACCACCTCTTAAAAGAACAATGAATAAAATTAAAAATAGTGTTGCTAGTTTATTGTTGGAACTGCATATGATCTGGTTATATTTGAAATGTACTCATGAATAACTGCTGATTTTTACTCTAATCTTTAATTAGCAACTGAAAGGCTTCTGTTTTTTTTCATGGTTTTAGTGAGATTGTGCTTGGTGTCTCTTTAATGTATTTTCTCTTTTAAAATGTTTTAAATTGGTTTTTGTTTATGTTTTCAATGTGTATAGCTTATTGTTTATTACAAACCTTATGTATTGCATATATAAAACAACATCTGTCTGTCTGTCTGTCTGTCTGTCTGCTTGGTGCACTACATGTAGAATAATAATTCTCATCATTGTTAGTGGATTATCAGCAAGAGCCAGAGCCAGACGAAAAGCAGTTTACCACTCAGTTCCCTGCCTGGGGGCAGCTGCTGTTTATTCCAGGCAACCTGCCAAGTGGTAAATTGCATGGTTGAACTATATGTACAGTTCACTTCAGCAAAATTATGTAGGTCTTCATCATGCCATTTGTATGTCAGTTTGTGCTGATGTCTGCTTTGAATGGCTTTGAATGTCTGCAGTGATTGCTAGCTAATTGAGACTGACTGACTATATTGGTCATGGAAAAGGCTTGGCACAGGCCTCCTGTGTCCAGGTGTATTGCCACATGCATAACATCTTCCATCCGAGAGTATTATTAAATAATAGTGCAGTCTATTAGTGTACAAACAAAACTTCTATTCAGATATAAAATATCAAGCTGTGATGATGAATGGTGGTGGTGGTGGTGACGACGATGACAGCAACAGTGATGATAATCCTAATGTCATTCATTCACCTTCCCTGGGGTACATTCACACAAAATATTCACACAAAATATTTTACATATGCTATCCAAAAGAGGAATTAAAAGTGAGATATACTCTAAAGTCTGTACAACAGCATTGGATAGAAATATCTTTTATGTGCTTTGAAAGATAACACAAAGAAAGAAAAAGTGTAGTCCTAACTCAAATGTGTGACAGCTGTGGGAGTTTAAACTTAAAAGCAAGCCTCTTCTGCTGTCAAAATTCTCTTCTGCCAGATGATCTGAAAGATCTGCCAAAAAAGCAATCTGGCAGCAGAACTGCTCTGCTGGTAAGACATGCTGGTAGAAGTGTGAAAAATATTGGCAGAAAAGGGAGAGGTTGAGGGAGGAGGTTGAGCTAATACCAGTGCCAAACCTCCTACAGCCCAGGAATACAACCACAATTTGGGTGCAAAGTTAGTCCAGGGTGAGCGTAGTTATAAATAATGCCCTACATTACCGAAGCTGGGAGAGATATGGATTCAGTACATCTTCAGTTGACCCACTGTTGACTCATCTTTTGAATCATAGAGTTGGAAGAGACTATCTAGTCCAACCTCCTTGCCATGCAGGAACACACAATCCAAGCACCCCTGGCAGATGGCCATTCAGACGCTCTTTAAAAACCTCTAAAGGAGACACTACCCCAGGTGACAGTGGTTGCTAACGAAAACTATAATTTACTGGATAATATATCTCCTAGACTCCTGAAATTACAATAGAACACTAAAAGTACAGACTGTTGAATTTTCAGGAAATTTAGAACATTAAAATATTTGAAATATTAGGACATTTTTCCAAACGTTTAAGATACTAAAAAATGAAGTACTAAGAAAAGAACTCATTTTAATGGGCTACTCAGGGTAGTTAATTCTAGATAGAGTAATTTTACTTTGATTTATCTTAGTTAATGTAGGTACAGTACTTTAGGAAACTGAAATGAGTATTTGGCTTTTTCTTAAAAATAGGTATTGAGAACACAAAATGCAAAAACAATAATTAAAAACAAAAGCAATGTCATTACTGGGGGGGGGGGTTAAAATTAGGGCATTGACTTGCATATAAGAAACCTGCCTTTCCCAATAAAATTTTCCTGCAGTCCCCAAACTTCTAACATTACAGTAATTTAAAACTTAAGCTGAGCATTTAGGATTATACATAATTTAGGTATCCAAAGAAAAGGGGCAGGTAAAGTTATGCAGATACTGTAATGCAAACACTACAAATATGAGTTTTAGGTGTGAACAATTTTCAATGTCTCACTCTCTGCAATGCTAGAAATTTGGGGATGGAAAGAAGATTTCATGGGGAAGATTCTTATTTGGGGGAGGGCAATGACTTTATTTTGTCAGTCTGCAACTACACTCCTAAAAGCCATTATGACACTTTTACTAAAATTAAGTGGAGAATTGTTTAATTTCCAATAAAGGTGGAAGGAACATTGCTTTCAATAAACATGAGCTTGTTCCCAATATAAATACAAATTTTAATGTGGCGTTTACTATTTAATTCTAGACACTAAATTTTGTACTTTCCCTGTGAAATCAATACACACAAACACACACATCTGTGCACATACTCAAACAGATAAGATTGGTTTGGGAACATTTCTGTGAGTTCTCTTGGTCACAGATTGTCCATGTATAGTAATTTTTAGGAATAAAATAGTTCAATGCAAACACATCCCCCCTTATTGTAGCTGAATTCTTTGTATGTGGAAAGGATTCTTTTTACAACATGATCAAGTGCATGGAAGTAAATACATCTAAATACACATACTGATGGAAAATGGTGGCATTGCCTCAATCATCTCACTAGTATTCTTAGCAGCGAACATGCACAATCTTCATTGAAATATGCTGTGTTTTTCTACTGATATACTTGTCGCCAATTTTCTACTAATTCTACTTGTCACCAATTTCAGATAGGTAAACTGGCAGTTTTTTTTAATAGTATGAAGAATAGTGGAGTGAAAGCAATCTTACAATTCACTTTTATACAGATTTGTTGTTGTTGTGGTGTGCCTTCAAGTTGTTTCCAACTTATGGGGTTTTCTTTCAAGATTTGTTCAGATGGGGATTTGTCTTTGCCTTTCTTTGAGACTCAGAGGCTATGACTTACTCAAGTGGGTTTCCACGGCAGAGCGGGGATTCAAAACCTGTCCTCCAATGCTTAAAACATGCTTGCTCTCTATAGTATAGAGAGTATCTCTTGCATAGAGACTTAGCTGAAATTGATCTATGATGCTTGTAGGATGCTTTTTGTTATCTATTCTTAGACAAACACCAGAGGAGTGATAAGATAGGGATATGCCCCCCCTCCCTCCCCCAAATTATAATGCCACTTCAGAAGATAATATTGAGCATCATTTCATCAATGTTCCCCATTTTTGTGGAATTGATTTTCTTTTCAAATGTTGGGAAAGGACTGCTACCTACTTAGCAAGATCTGACAAGTATTATTTGAGGCGATGCAGTGTGGAGATGTTGAAACAAGAAAGTCAAGAAATGAATTACGTGCAGTTTACATCTGTCATGAAAGTGAAGACTTGTAGCAATTAAATTTTATTAACTAGGTGTTTTCCTTAAAGAATTTATTTTCAGCCATCAAAAATTACCTTTGTCTATTTCTTTAAAAGAATTGAGGGCACTATGATTATTTTGTGACTTTTTACAGAAACAGATTTATGTGTATGTCATGCAGCATTTAGGAAGTGCCAATTTTAGTTACCGTGATTGAGGTCAGGAGTTCACAGCTGGCACTTTAAGAGAGTAGTGTGCCGATCCCTTGATGAGTTCTTGATATTTCATCTCAGACTTGAAGGCACATACCCTCTGTCAGGAAGAAAAAAAGCTACATAGGGCAGATTTGCCTCATGGGCATATATTAGAGGCAAAAATGCTTATACATTATTAACTGAGAGATGGTGCTTATTTCATCAGAGCTTCAAGTTTTGATATTAACCTTCCCTCTGGGAATTTGTAATCATTTGGAAAGCATAAAAGTTTAATAGGCAGGGTTGTAGCTTCTGCCTAACTTTTAGAAGAATGATAAATATTAGGCTTCAGATTCTAATTAAGAAACCTTTAATTTCTGAATAGACTAATGGAGGGAAAAAAACCCATCTTTTAAGGTGTCATGCTTAGTTTTGCTGTAGAAAAGATCCTTCTCAGGTCAAAAAAGCCAAGGCATGGCTTTCTTCCTCTCCAGCAGCAGTTGGGGTGGCTAGACAGGACACTTCGTGAGAAATTGTTGCTGACTACTCAGAGTATTGAAAATATAATGCCAGCCTGACCAGCATCCTCCAGGAAGCTGGCATCCTTAGCCAGAAATATCTAGGAGTGTCATTTCAAGTTAATGACTAAGGATGAAGCCTGCAAACCATTGTCTATCAAGCTGTCCATGCCATTGCCTACATTCTGAGGGATAAGGGTTTTTTGATTGACATGATGAGAGTGGTAGAAAGGGATGGGTACAGCAAGGATCAGACACATTATGAGTTATACTCAGATTTGGGGTTGTCTGAGTACAGATACAGACATTTTGAAGTCATGAGAAAAAACTTTTTAAGGGAGGAATATGGAAATTTTCAGAAATCTTTTTAAAAACATGACATCAACAGTCTTTAGAGATAAAATATATTTTTATAGATTGAAAGTCACTTTGTTACTTAGAAACATAAAATGTATTATTTATCACTTTGTTTAGTACAAAATGATCATGTTGTATATCTTTTTAATCATTTTATCTTTTTCTGTAGGTGATTTTAACTGGTTTAAATTTTTTATTCTGAAGGTTTTTTTAATTGACTCTTTATGGGACCAGCCTTGGGTCCCACTCTGGGAGAAAGGTGGCATACAAACAAATAAGTGTTCAGTATATAACATCTGATTGTCTTGATGCATAATCTGTACTCAGGACAGAATACAGAGAAGCAGAGTGGTTCCCAATCTGCAAATGGGTCAGGCAAGGCTGCATACTATCACCTTATTTATTCAACCTGTATGAGAAAATATTGTACACAGAGCAGACTTAGACTCAGAGGTAGGAAGAGTGAAGATAGGAGGAAGAAACATTAACAACCTAAGATATTCATATGACACAATAATACTAGCAGAAACAAAGACCTGGAACAATTACTGAAGAAGGTTAAGGAGGAAATTGCCAAAGCTGGATTACTGCTGAACACTTAAAAAACAAAACAAAAATAATGACCACAAAAGATCTACAAGAATTCATTCTTGACAAGGAGACAATTAAAATAGATGAAGTGTTCCCATACCTTGATTTAAATATTGATCAGAACAGAGACTGCAGTCAACAAATTAGAAGACTAGGAGTGGGAAAGGCAGCTATGAAAGAAATAGATAGGATCATAAAGTATAAAGACATAACTCCGATAGTCCAAGCCTTTATATTCCCTAGCACAACGTATGGATTCAAGAGTTGGACAGTGAAAAAATCAGATAGAAAGAAATAAACTCATTTGAGATGTGGTTCTAGGGAAGAGTGCTGAAGATACTGTGGACAGATAAGAAGACAAACAAATGGATTCTAGAACAAATCAAGCCCGAATTCTCCCTCAAATCCAGGATGATCAAATTGAGGCTGTTGTACTTTGGCCACATCATCAGGAGGCATGACTCATTTGAAAAGGCAATGATGCTAGGAATAGTGGAAGATAGTAGAAAGAGAGGAAGACCGCATGGCAGATGGTTCGACTCAATGAGGGAGGGCACAGGGCTGGGCCTACAGGACCTGAGCAGAGAGGCTGAGGACAGGGAGTCTTAGAGAGGTCCCATCCACAGTGTCGCCATACGTTGAAGTCAACTCAAGGGCAGTTAACAGCAACAATATTAAAAATAAAGTTCTGAATATACAGAATACGTTGTCTGAATATATAATATACAGATTGAATTTTCTTTTGCTTGTTGTTGTTATTATTAATAATGGAGCCACAAGGTCCTGAATTCTTTGGTGAGATAACTCTTTGGTTTGGTCAGTTTATTAAGACCAATGAAAAGCAATGAAACAAAAGAAACATGAACTTTTGTCAAACAGAATTTTCCTTCTCTCTCCTTGTTCTCTATATTGTCAAGCGGTTATTTCCATACACTGAGAAAAACAAGCAAGTAATGATCAGAGGAATTACAATGATCAAACACCATACATTGTCTTACATAAATCTTCCTGTTGCATAGTTTTTAGAAATAATTGGATGGGAATAAATGTATGAACACCTTGTCTTAAACATTTTGTTCACCATTTTAAAAGAAAACATTTCACAATCATTTTTTAAAACCTTTTCCGGCAATAAAAGCTTTGAAGAAAAATCATCTCCCAATTATTCTGTTTTTTGTTTGCAGACCTTCACAATCTCTAGTTTGTCATGGAATGAGATTTGTGAGGTTTGTGAATGTGTGAGGTTTATATTATGAATTCCCCCTCTTCTGGATTTGTGTCTATTGCTGCACATTTTTGACTTCTATATAGCGCTGTAAATTTACACAGTTTATTATAGTGAAACTGAATAAAGTCTGGTACAGTTTTGGAACCATGGACATGTTGACTTTGGACAAGTCATGTGTTGCTACTAAAATAATCTCAGAGGCTCTGCAAAGTTGTCATACTGTGTAGAAAAGTGACAGGAACCAGAAAATATTTCTTTGACGAAAATACTCCACAGCGTAACTTTCATACAGATAAAGGATGGATCAATCAGTCTTTTTTAGGTTGATGAAAGATTGATTTCTCTACAGCTCCTTAAGGCAAAAGTCCACTTATCTGATGTGGAGGACTAGCAGTTTTTTCCTCCAATATGTCAGGCATCTGTACCATATACATGCCCATTGGTTATACAGTCGGCCCGCTTCATCCACAGATTTTTTAATCTGTGAATTCAAGCATCCATGGTTTGAAAATATTCAGAAAAAGCATAAATTCCCAATAGCAAACCTTGATTTTCCATTTTATATAAGAGACACAATTTTGTTATGCCATTGGATTGAATGGTACTTGAGCATCCACGGATTTTGTTATCCATGGGAGATCCTGGAACCAAACTTCAGTGACAACAAGGGCCCACTGTAATTGTTTTCTTTCCAGAAAACTCTCTGTGAGCTGACAGCCTAGGCTTATAGACCTGCACTGGTCTGTGGATGATCACTTTGAGTAGCACTGCTTTAGAATACTCTTACCAATTTGAAAGGATTATTTGTTTCTGTATGAAAAATATATGCTAAGCATAATATGCAAATGAGATTTATTTTCAGTGTTTCAAAGGTATCAATATAAGTAATTACTTGTAACATAGTAATATGATGGACTGCCGGGTAGTGATCCAGTCAGCATGTAATTATTTTCAAGTATTTTTTAAAAAAATTAATTATAACACTACTCTGCAATTTACCTTAACCTTTTCAAATACAGTTGCAGTTTTCATATCGGAATAAGTACAAAATAATGCAAATTGTGTTACAAAAAGATGTCTGTATGAGGCTATATCTGGTAATGAACTTGAATTTCCATTGCTCAGTTTGTATTTCCTAAAGATTAGTTCTTCAATTGCTATAGCAATCTCCTTTGGAGGATTCAGTGTTTTCTTCTTCTTCTCTGACTTCTCCCCTTAATGTCCTTTTCATGACTCCACAGGAGGTAATTTCTGTATTGCTAAAGACCTCGGAGAAGAGATTAAGTCATTAACAGCTGAAAGAAAGAGGCTGGAGGAACTTCTGAATGAGCAGTTGTCACTGAGTGCCAAAAATGTCCACAAATTAGAGAGGATGAAAGAAGGTTACAGGAGAGTGAAGGAAGAAATGGAGCAACAGGAGTCTACCTTTGGTAAGTGCAGCAGTTGCCAGATGTTGGGGTGACAGAAACCTGGCATTTTCTCTGCTGTGTGCCATGCAGTATTCTGTCTGATTCTATGAGCATCCATCTAATTTATATGACATATAAAAATAGTTATTTGATGGGCAATTCTTGCAGAACCTTTCATGCATACTTTGTTGAACGTGCTGTCAGCCTTAGTTTTTGTCACACTTGAGTGGCATTTTTTCCCCTGGCTTTGTATATGTTGATGATGTAGCACGCTTTATTTCTTTTGTTTCATTGTCTCAGAGTCTCCTGTGGTGATGCCTGCTGTCAGACACTGAGAATGTCCTGTGTATTCAGAGCTCTTGCATAATGTAAGAATACTCTTACATACTGTTACACATGCTTTAATTCACAGAATGTATAATATGCCTGCAATAATAGGAAGCACAACAAGAAACCTTTGTCATCATTGGGTCTTTGTTCTTTGAGCATGTTGTATAGGAGTGTAATCCACAGCAAATGTAATGTTTTAAAAGCACTAAGTCTTTATTTACATGAAAGATTAAGGTGGATTTAGTCAGTTTAGGAAACATAACTGTACTGGCAATGTGTTGAGGAGATTTCTTATAGAGTAATCTGCAATCTCAGGTTGAGGTATGAAGTAGAAAAGCTTTTGTATTTTTTTTATTTGAATCAGGGAGACTTAGGGCTACAGAATGCTTTTATCTAGGAAGTTTCCAAAACTTCCATAGTGGAACAGGTCACTGAGAAGTGGGCAATAAGGGTGAGGTAACTGAGAGTGAGCATAACTGAACCTTTTACAGAGGAGTTGGAGGTAAAGGGCATCAAAGGGCAAAGAGTTAATTATTAAGGCTCAGAGGTTATCTGTTTCACACGTATGAAACCATCTCATGTTTTTTAAGCTGAGGAAATGGTATTGCTATGGCTGTCTTGTAAGTTCATGGTGGGTAACTATGCCCTCCAGAAGTTTTTGGAATATAACTCTTCTAATCTGTCACATAGGCCATGCTGTTCAGGGTATTTGGACTGAAAACACTTGGTGGGCCACAGTTCCCCACCTCTTCTTTAAACTATATTGCTTGTTAAACAGCCAAGGTCAAAGTAGCCAATTGGACATTTTGGAATATTTAATATTCAAATTGAGCTCATTTGTACCATTCTTGATAAGTGGGATTTTATTTGGCTGGTCAAAAATATAGCTTGCTAATGACATTTGTGCTAAATCTGATGGCACAGTGGTTTATCTTTTAAGGGAATGGCAAGTCCATATTTCTCAGGCAAGTCCAACCTTCTAGATGGTAGGTTGTATGGAGATGGGATGGTTCTTGGTGAAGGATGGCCGCTGAGCTGTTTCCTAAGAAACTAAGCCGAACAAAGGCAGTTTGTTCACCAGTAAAATGATGTAACATGTCTATCCTCTTGAGCTGCAAACATAGACAATTTCCTCCTCCTTTCTTTTTCTGTACAGGCTTGGACACACAGACAGACATGCACAAACACCAAATTTCCTTCAGTGCATGAAATTAAATGGAAATAGAAGAACAAAATGCTTTCTGCCTCTGATTATCATACCTGGGGGGATGTAAAGATATGGAAAACTAGAGCCACTCTTTAAACAGCATTCTTTAGTTTGGCTTGAAAGTGAATGGCTTTTTCCCTTTCTCTTTTAAAGGATAAAAATATATAAAAATTTTCAGAGGGTATTCTCCACAGATCTGTTCTAATTTTTTTCAAAAGTTTACCTCCAACTGAACCTCTGAATGGCTCTTGAAGCTCTCCTGAGTTAAAAATGCAGTTTGGGGATTTGGCAAGAAGGGATTTTTTGTGCATATATGTTCAGTTTTCCCCTGTAAAACTGTAGCACTACATTGCCAAAATGGGTTTTGAATTCAGAGACTTTATAACCCGGATTTGAAGATTCATTTTCTAAGAGGAGAAAATGCATCAAATTTAGGTGGCTGCATGTATGCCAATTTGGGTCATAACCCAAACTGCTTTTATTGCATGTTTTCATCTTTTGTTTCTTATAGTATAAACAATTTACAGAACACACAACTGTATCTGTTACCTTTGGGAGGAGGAATTAAAGATGATCCTTGAATTTCTTTGATTCTCAAAGAACAACTGCAGAAAGTATGTTCTCCTGTATAATGAAGCCCAGTAGAGTGCATCTTGCTTCTGGTAGTATAAATAATTAAAATATGTGATTTCCTTCCTCCTCTCTCCTTTTATTTTTTATTTTCTCTGTCATCTACAGCATGTTTCTCTTTAGGCTATTGTTTGGGTCTGATTATATCAAGCATTTGATGGGTGGAACAAATTTAGTTGAAAATGAATTTGTGGGGTCATTTGAGGATTTTCTTTAAAATGAAGCCATTTGCAATATTGTAACTATATGTTGCTTCTGGGTTTTTTTATGTGTTTGCAGAAGAACTTCACATTTTCCACTATTACACTGCTAGAAATGTAAATGAATGATTTAGTTGTCATTCTTTTGTCGTGCTAATTGGACATTCCTTCATTTGAATGTGCAATTGTGATGATTTGTTATTGCTTCATAGGTGGTTGCTCATTGGTTTGGGTGGTTAATAATAGTTGCTATTTATATACTGAATCATTGTTTAGAGGGATTCATTTATATGATCTATAATCCTCAAAACAATCCCATATAGTAGAACAGTGCTGCTATTCCTATATGGAATTATTCTCTTCTGACTGACTGAAAGATTACATGGTGATTTTGGCTTGCCTAACACTGCCTTGTGATTTTTGTAATGAAATTTGAACAGAAGCCTTCCTGTTTTAGAGATCTTATCTATGTACTTAACAAGGTCACTGGATTGTTGTTTATTCTAGTACTGTACCTTCATCTTCCCCACCAGCAAGTTATGATTGAAAGTCATTTTTGACTTTGGGAGGATACCAGTTACCATTAAATATAGCCTGTGATGACATATATTTCGAAAGAAAGTCTTGTGCAACCTTGTCTAGGTGTGGGCACTGCTGAACACAATCAGATTCACTTCCAGATAAACACTCACTCATTCAAACATAGAAAAATGTTAATGAAACAATATTTATTGTGTCACTTCAGGAGATTTAGTCAGTGGCATTTGAAAAGAATGGCAGTTGAACAAAACATAGTAATGGCAATGTCCTGGTCCAAGCCTAATGGGCTCTGGAAACAAAGGCACAATAGTAGGGGATCTAGGCCAGTAGAATCTAAACAGGGAGCAGGTGTCCAAATGGAAGCAAAGGCAAAAGCAAGGCTGAAGAGCTGTGCCAGGGTCAAGGTGGCAGAGTCCTACCAAGCAGCAGATGGAGGTGGTAGAGTCCAGTTAGGAATGACTCCAGGGTTCAAACCAATAAACATCCAGTTTAGCAAATGAACCATAGGAGGGTACTTCTACAGCAAGATAAAGCACAATCCACAGTTAGAGCAAGAGTCTGTTGACAAGGGTCAGATATAGATACTGGGGAAAAAACTAGCTATTGTCATTTTCCACAGGGTATTTTGTACACTGAAGTCATGCTTTCTTATTGACAACCTGAATGACACACTCTTTGTCCTGATTTAGTCAGTATAATTTTCTGACAGTGTTTTCTCATAAACCCAATAATTTCAGATAGAAAAGGCAGATAAGGCACACTTTCTCCATACATTTCCCACAACTGTAAAGTATTACTTTCATGGAGAGATGTGTAGTGGTGTCATGGTTCATAACAAGATGACTGTAGATATCTTCCTCCTTTGCTGACTTTATACCTTTCCTCTTTCCCTTTTTTCCCATAATGATTTTTGGTGGTCAAGAGTTATCTGCTCCACTTTATCAAGGTTGCATGGCAACTTTTCAGACTTTCCAGAGCCATTTCCCCCAACTGGTGTGTAAGTGATTTTCCTCCATAGTATCTCCTGTCTTGCTTTTGTGGAGTGATATAATTTAGAATAGGGTAAGGTACTCATTCTTAGAACATTGAAATTCACTCGTATTCCTTGCCTCTTCATTGTTGCTATGCCAGCATGGTCCTGTTTTCTCTTGCCTTTTAACTTTCTGAAAGGAAGTAATGGTGCTTCTGTTCTGACCCACCCCAACCTGTGCTCTCTTTTTCCCTCCTTCCAGAGAGTTATCAGTTTTATTGGTATGAACTGCAATGTCCTAAAACATGGAAGTAGTCTAATTTAAGCATCCTAAGTCTAACGTATGACATTGTATCTAACAGGATGCCAGCCCATAAGTTTAAAATTAATGGTCAGTTCTGTAATGTTATTTGTTTCATATGACATTAAGCATTTGATAAGTGCCACAAAATACTTAATTATACTTTTAAAACAGGTTCTTAAGGTTATGCTTCTTTTCATGAAAATGGAAATATTTATTGGGAAATTTGAACATAGTCCAAAAGGTTGGTTTGGCTTGTGGTTTATTGGGAGGGAATGTCCCATTTTCATCTGTAAATGTAATTAAATGCATAAATAAATTAAAAAAAAATTGAATCCAAACTAGTCTGAGTAGATTCATTTAACTCAATGGGAATTAAGTTAGTCTGATATCAGTGGCTCTACTTTGATTAAGTCTGGCTTCCATTCATATATATTAGACATGCATACATAAATATTAATTTATTTGATTTATATCCCTCCAAAATGGGACTTGAAGAAGCTTATACATATGTACATATATAATTTTTACATATACAAAACAATAAACTCCTCATTCCAGGAAATTTAAACTTTATTAATTCTCATTTCCTACATTAAAAAAATAACAACAAAAGATAATTTACTTCAGATTATGGCCTTAAATTAGATATTAAGATTATGGTTTTAAATTAGATTTCACTTTGTGCATAGTTCTAAAAGTTATTGTCTAATTAGAATATTTTTATTTGAAGAACGACTCTCAACATTTCATCTTCCACGGCTGGAAATCTAAACCATTGCAATGGATTTAAATTCTATTTCCCACTGAGAATATTTAATATTTTCATTCCCCTGGGATGCACGCATCATTTAGGTCTCATTTCAAACCTAAATTATTTAGGTCTGTTTGATGATCTAGATCAGATTCAAATACTCTAAACTGGTACTTGGAAGAGTTACTTTTGGGGAGTTCTGCTCCTGGAAAGTAACTTTTTCATGTTATGGTCTAAACAGTATTTGCAGTGAAAAAATTCTGGCTCTTGTCCTGACTATAGTCTCCCTGATAAACTGTGATGCAGCCAAATAAGTTGCCTTTCAGCAGATTTTTAGCAATGATAAAATCTTTACAACTCATCAGAGAGTAAAGCTTATTATGAGGACCGATTAGATGCGATAGCATCTGAATACTCTCTCTTTCAAATTCATGCAAGAGAGTTGCCTGTGGCCAATTCAGATCTCTGCATGTTTTCTTGGTTGAGATGAGCTTTGATTAAAGAGATTTAAAAAACAGATAAAATTGGATACTTGATTGTGAAGCTTTCTTAATTGTATTTGTCAAGTTTAGAGATATTTCGGACATTTGTATTTAATACCCATTTGCCCAATCCTGCAAACCATTGTTATACTGGTAATTCTGAACAGTTCAAATATGGGAATCCTTGAAATGTCCCCTAAATTTTGGTTCTTCACATTGATTCTAAGAAAATGTGAAAATCTGAAAGATTAATGCTTTATTTGGTTAGCCAATGTAGGACCAGAATGCTGTATTAGGTAGGCCTTCAGTCTTCATTTTTCTAATGACTGAGGAATTCCACTTAATCAGATGACATTTGAGCTGGATAGTGCTCTACATTTAGTTTTAACTGTTTCAAGAAGATCTCAGAGAATAGAGAGACTAAGGTCTAAGAAGAGATACATTTGTATGTCCAGTCTTCCAGCTTCAGAGAATGCATTTCACTTCACTTGATTCTGAAATGAGAAAATTCCCAAAATTCCCAGAAAGTAACTTGTCAAATATATTAGCGTAGAAACGGATACTTTACAGAAACTTAAAACACAATGGAAGAAATCTTCTGTATACAGAAGCATCTTACGTTCTTGTTTTCCCCAAACTCTTCACCTTCTCTCTTATTTCTAAAGATACAAAGGTTGTATTATGACAGTGATAAGAGAAATCAAGGCTGCTGGGAACTCAAGTGTTGAAATTAAACTGTTCCTTTGAAAGTATTGAAAGCAGGCGTTGAAATAACTTGTACACTTGTAATTTGTACACTTTATTGGATTACTTAAAAAGCGATGGGGATTATTCACATTTCTTGGACTTTAGTCCTATCATCCCTTACCATGCTGACTGGGGCTTATTGCTAGTGCTCTGATAAAACATCTGGAGGGCAACACATTTCCCACCCCTGTAGTAAGAGGAATTCCACTTAATCACTTGTTCCCATATAGAACATGGTTAGAACAGAACATTGAACATAGACTGGGAATATCTGAGCAAACTCTTATTCAGTCCTGAGATGCTTAGTGAACAAAAATCTATAGTCAGTCATTATCAGAGCTTGACCTATATTGTTGTGTTAAAAAACACTGGGTTTTTAAATTTCAGGACAAAGATCAAGTCCTCCATTTCCCATGATAATAAATAATAATAATAATAATAAATAATTTTTTTATTTATATTTTCCCGCCTCTCCCTATGGATCGAGGCGGGATTACAGCCAGTATCAAGACAAAGATACATCACAATTACAGTCATTTAAAATCAACTCATAAAGTAACACATACCTTAAAAACATACAATTTAAAAAATGTCCTGATATATATTTGGGGTGATTTCCCTTATAGAGGGTCAGGGGGGTATGCTTTCTGGAAGAGATGGGTTTTCAGTGCCTTTTTAAAGGCATCTAGAGTGGAGATAAGTCGAAACTGTTCTGGGAGATTATTCCAGAGCGTTGGGGCCGTAGCTGTAAACGCTCTTTGGTGAGTGGTTATTAATCTCACTTTGGGATGTTCAAGTAGGAGCTTCCCAGTTGTTCTGAGAGTGCAGGGTGGATTGTGTAGGGAGAGGCGTTCCCTCAAGTAACTCGGACCCAAGCCATTTAGGGCTTTAAAGGTCATAACCAACACTTTGTATTGGGCTCGGAAGCTAATTGGCAGCCAGTGTAAAGATTTTAATACCAGTGTAATATGGTCCGATCTAGGTGTCCCCATGATCAATCTGGCTGCAGCGTTTTGAACTAACTGAAGCTTCCGAACTTGGTACAAAGGTAGCCCCATGTAGAGCGCATTACAGAAATCTAAACGAGAGGTTACCAATGCGTGTACAACAGTTTCAAGGTCCTTTCGGTCCAGACAGGGGCGCAGTTGGCGTATCAGCTGAAGCTGGTACCAATCACTCCTGGTCATTGTATCCACCTGGGATGATATCCAGCATCAGAGGCTTCTGCTATGTGCTCTCACTGGGATCTCTAGGAATGCCAGAGAACTACATAAGAACTACATTTCCAGTGATTTTCACATGACACTGGAAATTGCTACAAGTATATGATTGCATTTTAAGGTTTGAGGAGGCTATGGTAGTCCACACTGTATAGAAAAGTGGTGGATCTTTGCAGATTTAGATTCTAGGCTATTGCACTTTCATAACATTGTGGGGAACAAACCAAAGATGAAATTGTCACTGAACTGGAATAGCTTTGTTAAAATGGGTGGGAATTATGCAGCCCTCCAGATGCTGAACAGTAACCTCCACCATTCTTTATCATTGACAGTGCTGGTTCAGGCAGCTGGGAATTGCACTCCAAAATCGGAAGGGCCACACAATTTCCACTCCTGCAATAATATAACAATTTAATTTTTGGTGTTGAGAAAAGATTCCAAATTAACACTTTCTTTTTGGAAAGTATACCTAGAAGTATGTTTATGTATTGATCTTTTTGTTGTTGTTGTTGTTGTTGATGTCTTACTGCTATTCTGATAGAAGGAAACAGAAGTTAAAGATAAAGATTTAATCACATAATAATCAGGCAGGAATTTTAAATTGGGCACATTATTAACATGTTAATGAATTTTTTCTCTTATTGCCAGTTGCTGTGTATAATAGGTTTCAATACTAATACAAATATGTGGCTTTGCAAGTATGTCTGTCCTCTGAGCTATTCATGCCATGTAGAAAAGAACCTGTAATATTTCGAAGTGTTTCTCTTCCTTTTGAATGAACATGACAACAACTCATGATTTAAAGATACAGGACACAACCAGTACATTCAGTTAAGTGCACACATCCCATTGGGCACAATCAAGGCCCCAATAAAATGAATGGGATGTTTTTGTTTCATATGGTTTGAACAGAAAAAAGTTTCTGCTGTGCTCGGGCTGATTATAACAATGGATTTTGGGTGTAATCCAGCACACAGTTATTCCAACATAGAAAAAGCATCTGCTTAGACTTTGCACACAATTTAAAATTATTTTTTAAAAGGACACCATTATTAAATAAGCAGCAAGTAAGTTACAATAGAAATACAAGTTGAACTAATCAAACAGTATCTCTTTAAGAAAGAAAATATCAGGAGCTTAGGAAGCACAAACTATGTTTTTTTATTAAGATGTCTGTTATTGTGTATAGTTATATGTTGCAAGTTTTTTGTTATGACCATAATGTCTGTTTGTTTTACTGTAAAACTTAATAAAGATTAAAAAAAAAAAAGGACACCGTTATTACTTGTAGTATATGCACATACATCTTGTAGCATCTTATGAGATTAACACATTTATTCTGGTAAAAACCTTTGTGATTTAGAGGTAATTTGATTAGATTCACAGTCTTGGTTTTCCTTGGGAAGAAGGGCAAGATATTAACCAAACAAACAAATAAACATTTTATCCTCAACTGGCAGAGATAGGCATGCTTTCCAAGCTCTGGTTTTAAGTGCTGCTCAGTAAAGCTCAGAACTAACCATTTGAAGTACCGTATATACTCAGCGATAAGTTGACTTTGTGTATAAGTCAAAGTCAACTTTTGGGGCCAAAAATGTGGATTTTTACATGACCAATGGATATGTTGAGGGTCTGACATAAGAGGGCAGACCAGCAGGGGAGAGGCTGCCAGTGATTGATTGCCCTGCCCAGGCTCTCCCTAGCAAGACTTTCCCCCATGGAGAAAGCCCAGCTGGGGAGAGGCTCCAGGGTGATTGCTCACACTTCCCAGCCTGTCCCCAACTGGGTTTTCCCCTGTGGAGGAAGCCCAGCTGGGGAGAGGCTGTTGGTGATGGATCACCCTTGCCAGCCTGTCCCCAACTGGGCTTGCCTCCGTGGAAGGAATCCAGCTGGGGAGAGGCTCCAGGGCGATCGCTTGCCCTTCCCAGCCTGTCCCCAACTGGACCTGCCTCCGTGAAAGGAGCCCTGCTGGAGAGAGGCTGCAGGGCATTCAGTCGCTCTTCCCAGCCTATCCCGAACTGGGCTACCCTGTGCGGAAGCAGCCCGGCTGGGGAGAAGCTTCTTTGAAGGACCATATTGTCCCATGTATAAGTCTACCCAGGACTTTGGAGGCTATTTTGGGGCAAAAATTTCTCGACTTATAGTCAAGTATATATGGTATATTTGTGCTTTACATGCACTAGATTTGTGCCGTGAAAAAGTTTTCAAAAATGTAAGGTTGAGTTATTATTGCTTGTTGTGTTAGACTTAGGTCCAACATAGATTGCATAATTAATCCAGTTTGAGACCACTTCAACTGCCCTAGCTCAAGGCTAGGAAATTCTGGGAACTGTAGTTTTGTGAGACATTTAGCCTTCTCTGTCAAAGAGCTCTGGTGCCACAATAACTACAGTTCCCAGGATTTCCTAGCACCGAGCCAGGGCGGTTAAAGTAGTCTCAAACTGGATTATTTCTGCAGTGTGTTTTGGACCTTAGATTGCTACCCAGCAAAGTGAGACCGTGTGTATTGCTAGGATTTCTGTTAGTTACCTGTGTCATGTGGAAGTTTTCCCTGTGAACAATGCTTATTGACATTTTACAGATGACAGATCTCTGTGTACACACAGTGTTGGCTTCATGCTTTTTGCCTTACTACAAAGAAATAAACTCAGAGAAACCTGGAAGAGTTGGGAGTATTTTAAAAAGCCAGTATTTTGCTCTCCTAAATGGGTTCATTATGTTTTCCACAAACAGCCTATGTAGTCTTGACATGCTGATGAAAGGTACCCAGGCCCAGACATGATGTATGGAATGTATTAAATTAAGAATGTGTTTTTGATCATAGTCACAGACTTTAATGTCTCAAACATCTCTATTTTTTTGTTAATTC
Organism: Sceloporus undulatus; assembly: GCF_019175285.1. NCBI lineage: Eukaryota > Metazoa > Chordata > Lepidosauria > Squamata > Phrynosomatidae > Sceloporus > Sceloporus undulatus. The sequence goes on along the minus strand of NC_056522.1, from coordinate 70,472,430 downwards.
TGATATGAACTGACCTGATCTGTAGCTCCTAGACTAATACATGGAACAAAATGAAGATCTTGTATCATATTCGGATGCAGTTCTTTGTTCAAAAAAGTGTTAAAATGTGCTTAAAATGCGTTTTAATTTAAAATACATTGTAAAAACATGTATTTGTTTTAATGAATAGTCACAAATAAATGTGAATGTGAATTTAAATGTGAATTTTCATGTGTTTCCAAAACTGGTCCAATTAATGCAAAAATAGGATGGGATGAAATAATGAATGAAATCTTGATAGTCACACAGACCAGAAACACACTGTTTTGCCACTCCCTGAAAATAAAAGAGTGGTAGAGATCAAATTCATAGATGCCAAACTTCTGTGAGACAAAGGAAGAGGCTGAGTAAAAGGAGTGTGGAGGAGCAAGGAAGAAGTTATCTGTAGTTAACAAAACCAAGCCAAAAAAAAATAAAAATAAAATAAAAGACTTCCAACCAGAACATTTAACGCTCCTCAGCACTGAATGGGGATGGCTTGGTGCCACAGAATGGAACAGGGCCATTTTGAGGATGATTTGCTGTGTGGTAAAATCCGTTTTTTCTTGGTCATGCGTGGCCCCGAGAGTCCTCGTCCCGTTATCATAATGGGGAAAATAATGTGTGCGATAAGCTTCTTAATAGAATAGGGCCAGGAGTGTCCTGGTTTCAAGAAGATGATCCAGGCCACAGCTCCTTCAGTCTTTTGCCCTCAAACTGAAAACATTCTTTTTTATAACTCTCAGATGCTAGGTTTGAAGTGGTGTGGTCTTGCTTCTTAAAGAGACTGCTCATAACAGTTACTCTATAGTTATGGCTTTTATTACACTTCTCGTATTTGTAGTTCTTGTGAAAATGCTGACCTGAAACCACAAATAACTGTTGTGTGTTGGTGGATTAACCATGAGATCTTTCTGTTTACCGGCTTTAGCTCCTGCAGGTAGGTGTAGATGTCTGTCTTGCTGCCTGTTAATCAGCTACTCTCTGCATTATAAATGGTGTGTGTGTAAATATGATAAATGTTTGTTGGATGGAACCAGCTCTCCTGAAAGTAGGGAAGGACTCTAGTTCAGTGGTAGAACACATGCTTTAGATGCAAAAAGCATCAGCACGTTACCACATGAGTCTCACTCTCACAGAAGTTGGGTCATTTAAAAAAAAAAAAAGGCAATATACTGCTTTGAGAGCAGCCATCACTGCACATTTTCTCAGATGCATGACTAGGACTGCTACTCTCATTACACTCTCTTCCTGACTCTGCCCTATCTAGTATGCCTTTCAGTGATTTTATTTTCACTTTTTCATGCAATTTTGGAGTTCTGCTACTGCGAGTTAGGTTTTTATTTTTTTAAAAAGAAAAGAAACAGAATTTTTAAAAAAGGGAATTAGGTTGCTTGGGAATAGCAAGGGAGAGGGGGACAAGAGGGAGTGCTGACACCACATGACTGCTAGTCTTGCCACTGTTCTTGCAGCAACATTTTGCACCTGGGGACATGCATGAGTGCAAGCTCATTGATGGGCTTTCCCTGTCAATGAAACGGGATGCAGCAGCTATGGGTCGGGAATCACAGCAGCTCAGGATCAGAGGCATCGTTGTGAAATAAGCATAACGAAAGCCACTTTTTTTCTGGTGTAATCATGGTTTAAAAGCTGTAGGAATCTCCCCAGATTCAGTTGGCACCATCTCCAAGTATTCTCTCTGAGAGCCTGGTGTGTTATTGCAAGTTGGGCCATACTGTTGTGATCTAGCTAGACCAATGCCCTGACTAACTGAAAGTTAGGTTCCTACTCTGCCAGTCCCTGGGGCAAACCCTTGTGCTGCAAACAGACTTAAAGGTTCAGTGTAGGCTCTAGCTCTATTCACCAGACCATCATGATAGGGAACGAGGTAGTGTTCAGGTTTCTGTTTTGGTGGTATGATGGTTGGATAAGCTGTTGTATATGTACATTGTGGGATTTCTTCTTTGATTCCTGCTTCTACCATTACTTTCCCAATAGAAATTTCACAAGATACCCCCCTACATCTTCTCAGCTAACTTCTATTTTGATGTTCTGGATTAATTTCCATTACTGATGCAATTTTCCCACCTTCTTTCTACATAGTTCAACTGCTTTTGCACCTTAGGAGTCAAGAAATTTTTTTAGCTGAATATAACAGTAAAAAAAAAGTGTGTTATGAGTTACTCATGCAGAATATGACTTCACACCTTTTCTAAGGCAAGACACAGTGTGTCTTTTTTTCTCTGCCAATTTGTCTGTTAGGTATTTGGCTGCTTGAATCTTATCAACATAATTGCGATTTCAAAATGTGAATCATTATACCTATCCACCGTGTTGTTAGGCTGTTTCTTCTCATGGTTGCAGGGGACTTAATTGTACTTAACTTTCTATGAATTGCATTTTGGGGCTACAGGTTTTCCACCCAGTGATGTATTCCTGTTCCCTTTGAATTCAGTAGATTTAAACACGTTTCTGGGTGCTGAATTGCTACTTTTGGCTATTTGAATTCATTGTGTTATTGTTTTACCATAGAACAGGGGTCGGCAATCCCCGGCCTGTGGGCCAGAGGCGGCCCGCGGAGGCGGCAGGACCTGCCCCAGCCTGGTCCTGCCGCCGCTGCCTCCTCCTCCTCCTGGGCTGCATGACCGCGCTGCTGTCCTCCTCCTCCACCGCGCGGAAGAGGAAGAGGAGGCCTGCGCGGCCTGGGACAGAGGAGGCAAAGGGAGAAGCCTTGCGCCACCCTCCCCGCCCCCTTCTCCTCTGCCTCCTCCGCCCCGCCCCCAGGCTGTGCGGCGCATGGAGGAGGGGGAAGGAGAAGAAGGAAGAGGAGGAAGAGGAGAAGGAAGAGGAGGAGGGGGGAGGAGAAGAAAGAAGAGGAGGAAGAGGAGAAGGAAGAGGAGGAGGGGGGGAGCAGAAGAAGGAGGAGGAGGAGGGAGCAGAAGAAGGAGGAAGAGGAGGAGGAGGGGGGAGCAGAAGCAGGAGGAGGAGGAGGAAGAGGAAGAGGAGGAGGGGGAGCAGAAGAAGGAGGAGGAAGAGGAGGAGGAAGAGGAGGAGGAGGTGAGTGGCCAGAGGTCTCAAGGTTTTTTAAATTTTTTATTTTGTGTGGTTTAAGTGCTAACAAGTCTCTCTTGCTTTGACAATGTTAGTGTGATGATGATGATGATGATGATGATGATGATGATGATATGAGTCAGCTTGAGAGGCATGCAGGCACTGTTTCAGAAGCTGAGAGAGTGTCACCTTCCAAAGTGTGTTTTGGGTGCTTTTAATGCTAACAATGTTGTATAGGCTGTAATAAATAGCAGCACTGCAGCATCCAAATTGCGCGGCACTGTTATGTGAAAAAGGGCCACTAAAAAGCGGCTTCTTTTTGCACTGCCATAAACAGCTGGCAGTGGCATGAGCACATCGCTGCTGTGCGGCTCCATTTGGATGCCGCGCAGCAGTGACATAATCGCTGCGCGCGCCATCTATTCAGCACCACACAGCAAGGATGCCCTTGTCACGTGTGAAGGGTGAGGGGCATGTTGACGGGGTGCCCCTCGCACGTGACGAGGGCGTCCTTTGGGGCCGGTATGTACTGGGCCTATGAAAGCTCATGCTGCCAACTTCTTTATTTCAGTAAGTGTCAAAGGTGCTACAAGATCTCTCTACATACTGATTCTACAGACTAACATAGTTATATCTTTGAATTCTACCAGAGGGATCTACAAACATTTGCAGGCTAGCTGACAAATGCCAAAGAACTCTAAATCCATCAGTCTAATAAGATGGAAACCATGCTTGTTTCAATCTCTGTCTCCAACTTTGTTTTCATTCCATCTTTTGCCACTGTTCTTTCTTCCTGCTGTCTCTGTTCCTTTGCTTCTGCTGGCACAATTATCCTTTTGTAGTAACCCAATAGTATCTGTTCAACATGTAGGACAATTGAGATCATGGATAGTTTAGATATTGTTGTATTACTATTTTTATTACCATTATTTTATAACATCTTTAGCTATATATGTTTCTCTTTCTCCTTTTCTTTCATACGTGTTCATGTATGTTCACATATATGCTTGTGTGTATTAGGAAGGAGGACTGAACATTGAAGTTGAGTGACTGTTCTCTTAGTTTACAAATGCATTAGACAAATTTGGAGGCGCATCAGACTCTGAACATTTGTATACCTTTAATTCCTGTCCTGCTTCTGAAAATTATTATGAGATGCAGCATTAAGCAAACTCTGTACTAACATCATAGTAGTCTTCACAATGGTGCATAATTTCTGTTGAGAATTAACAAATTTTTGTTGTGTTTTTCCCTCATTCCAGCCATGAGTCTGAGAAATCTCTAGTAACACTCCTTGTGTTGAGATTGTAGTAGGTTTCAGCAAGAATATAATATGGCCTAAACTGAGGTGGTCATACTTTGGACATATCATGAAATGATATGGCTCATTGGAAAACATGATAATGTTTGCTAAAGTGGGAGGCAGTAGGAAAAGAAGAAGACCGTACTTTGTTACTATTGTTAACTGCTCTTGAGTAGACCTCAACTCAGGGTGACCCTGAGACATCTTCAAGCCTCCCTATCCTCCACTGCTCTGCTTAAGCCCTGTAGATTCATGCTCATGACCTCTCTAATTGAGTCTAGTCATCAGGTCAAGTCTAGTCAAGAGATCTTCCTCTCTTTCTACTGTCCTCCACCTTTCCAAGTATTATTGGTTTTTTTGAATGAGTTATTCCTTTTCATGAAGTGGCCAAAGAACAACAGCTTCAGTTTCATCATCTTGGCTTCCATGAAGAATTCTGGTTTGATCTGTTCAAGGACCCATTTGCTTGTCTTTTTGCCTGTGTCCCCAATACACTTAGCACTCTTCTCCAGCACTACATCTCAAATTAGTTGACTGTTTTTTTCACTGTCCAGCTCTCACATCCATACATGATAATGAGGAATACTATGGCTTTACAGATTAATATAAATCAATCTAGTCACAACTCATTTAGGGCTTTGTAGGTCATAGTGGGATTGGATGCGGTGGCTAATGGTTAAGATGCCAATTCTGATGACTGGAGAATCAGAAGGCTGGCAGTTCGAGACCCGAGTGCTGCATCATGGGGTGAGCTCTGTCCCTAGTCCCAGCTTCTGCCAACCTAGCAGTTCAAAAGCATGCAAATGCAAATAGATAAATAGGTACCACTTTGATGGGAAGGTAATAGAGTTTGGTGCAGTCATTCTGGCCACATGACCACCAGCCCATTCCTCGGACAAAACTGGCTCTCCGGCTTTGTAACAGAGATTAGTACTGCCCCCTAAATTAGGTTATGACTAGACATTCTTGTCAAGGGACTGTCTTTACCATTTTAGATCATAGTAAGCACACTGGAATTTTCCTGTAAATGAACTAGGAACCAGGGCTGTTGGAATATGGAGATTATCTGCTCCTTATAACCGGCCCCAGTCAACAGTATAACTGCAATATTTGTTCAATTTCAGTCCCCCCCTCCAATTTTTGGAGTCCTATCTGAGGAACATTTGGGTGGGAAAATGAGAAGAGTCCTTACCAGCAACTATGTCCAAATTGTGGATTAACCTTTCTACAAAAGCCTATTTAGAGTGCAATCCTAATTCATCAGGATGACTGGGGGCAAGTTGACACTAAGCCATCTGAAACTAGGTGGAATTAAAATCCACTCAGCCTAGAGAAATTGGAAATTACTTAGACTAACTTGGCCTTATCTGTGTCTCTAGACTGGGTGAGATTAGGAAGTATCTGGCATAATCTCTCTACCCCTGCTCCAATCCCTCTCTGTCCTTTTTTGTGACATCTGCATATTTTAGGTTGTTAATGTTCTTTCTCCTGGTCTTCACTCCTCCTGCATCTGAGTCCAAGCCTGCTGTGCATAAGATATGTTCTGCGTACAGGTTGAATAAATAGGGTGATATTATTAGAATTCAAAGATATAGCCATGTTAGTCTGTAGAGTCAATATGTAGAGAGATCTTGTAGCATCTTTGAAACTAACTGAAAGAAAGAAGTTGACAGCATAACATTTTGTAGACTAAAGTCTACTTCCTCCGTAGACTTTAGTCTACAAAAGCTCATGATGCCAACTTCTTTCCTTCAGTTAGTCTCAAAGGTGTGCCTTTGCCAACTGGGAACAATTCTGTTTCTCTGTATTCTGTTGTGATGGCAGCTTCTTGAACTGAGTACATTATGCATCAGGGCAATCAAATGTTTTGGCACTCCCATTCCCTTAAGTGCAGCCATAGTTTTTCGTGATCTATGCCATTAAAGGCCTTGCTGTAGTCAATAAAACACATGCAGATTTTCTTCTGGAAATCCCTGGTGCACTCCTTTATCCAACGTATGTTTGCAATGTGTACCCTAGTACCTTTTCCTTTCTTGAATCTAGCTGGCACCTCTGGAATTCCATGGTCCATATATGGTAGTCTTAGCTGCAGAATTTTGAGCATGACTATGCAGACATGGGAAATCAGTGCAATGGTTCTATAATTACTGCAATTTTTTGTGTCTTTTTGTGTCTATTTTTATGGATGGGAATATATATTGATTGCTTCTAGTCTGTGTGCCAGTACTTTGTTTATTTCTAAATGACAGCTGGAACATCTTTTGATTTAGGGCAGTGGTTCCCAACCTTCCTAATGCCGCAACCTTTTAATACAGTCCCTCATGTTATGGTGACCCAAACCCATGAAATTATTTTCGTTGCTACTTCATAACTGTAAGTAAATAGGTGTTTTCCAATGGTCTTAGGCGACCCCCATGAAAGGGTCATTCGACCCCCCAAAGGGGTCCCGACCCACAGGTTGGGAACCACTGATTTAGGCTATTTTATTTTCACAATCTTTGGTCCTTTGAGCTAACTTGATTTTTAAATTAATGATTTGTCTTAATCTGTTTTAATTTGGCCTCTGTTGGCATCTTTGATTAGTTATATCTGCTTCTTTAATTTATAGTTATGAAAATGTTGCATGCTTGGTATTGTTACTGCACTCAGCTATCTTGGGTGCTATATGGCGAACAATAAGCTATACATTTCACTAATAATATATAATAAAAATTATGACCTCATTCCTCCTATTTGTTTTTACTTTATGACATTTGCATAAAATCACAGCCTGTCTTTGGAGCAATTTGCATTTCCTGTGAAATATATCAGGAAATTATCTTAATTTCAATTTTGTTAAATTGTTAGAAGAAATCTGATTTTATCCAGTTCTGTGGCATGTTAAACTAGGATTGCTCCAATAGTTATTGCTTATAGAACTGAAGCAGGCAGAAATAACCTTTAAACTCAACATTTAGAGAGCCAACACCTGTCCAAGAAGAATTTTGCCAAGGCAAGAATTTACTGAGGGAACTTTAACTGCTTACTATTCCAAATTCACAAACCCAGATGCAGTTAATTTTAATGCTGACACAATGCCACTTCATTACTGAAGAGATTAATAATACCAAAACTTGGCCTTCATTTGGTTCTCTTCTGTTCCCAGAGAATAAGATCATTATTCTACTATATTTTTCAAAAGGTATATTTATAAACACATTTTTTGGGGGAGGGGCTTTTATCTTCCTTTTACCAACCATAGCATTTATATGAGTAACTAGCATACTGTTTAAAGTATCTGTTGTTGAAAGGTGGAAGACAGATTTCAAGGACTTCAATATTTTTTCTTCTTTTTCTTCTGTTTACTTTAATTTTAATTTTTAAAAGCATCTGGACATGCACCCATGGCTCATATTCTGTAATTCAGTGGGGGCAGGGGACTAGACAGGTGCTGAATCCTGTATACATACTAGCATCTACTTTGTAGTTCCTTTCAGGATTGGCCCTTCTATTAGGTTGAATGAGGCATCACTGCTCTGTACATCATTGGCTACTTCTTAAATACTGGTTCTGACAAGTACCGAGAACTAGGCATTGCAGGCACCATGCCCTGAAAACCCACCTGCTCTAGGACATTTTGAAAGTAGCTTCTAGGTGCTGTTATACAATGAATCTTCAAAGCTTCTCATGATGGGCAAGGGCACAGTTCCTACTGCAGTGGCATCATTGGAATGAGTGTACCATTGGACCATCATCACCATTGGAATGAGTGTGCTGTCATTACAGTGAGGGGCAGAAGCTCACTTTCTGTTTCTGGCAGTGGAGCAGCCCCTGTTATGAACCGGAAATTGGGAGTATTTGCGTGTTACTACATTTCAGCATTCATGACCTCTGTGAGAATGGAAGCATTTGTAATGGTAGCAGTTCTGGATAATTATAATGGTGATAGTGGTGAAGGCAAGTAAAAAATTTAAAGTGTGATACTGTCCTACAAAATCCTTGCATCTTTCTGTTTTGCTAGTTGGCCCTCCGTGTTCATGGGGGATCCATTCCAGATCCCCCCCACCAAGAAAATGGAGACTCATGCATATTTAAGCCTGAAAGACGTGAATGGTGCACGTCCCTGTGTGTGTGGTCTAGGTGTGCTCACTGGGTGCGCACGCCATTGGAAATAGTGCAGGTCACTCCTTCGCAGATACCTGAGGTCGCAGATCTCAAATCCACTAGTTAGGAGGGGCGACTCTGTATATTTCCCTAATATGCATAGACATTTTGGAAGCAACAATGTATTAATTGCAGCCTGCTACTGAAAAATGACTTTCCTGGTGTTTCAACTTTTACTAATCTGATGGCATTCACAAATCAGTTTTCAGTGCAGCATAACATAGAATGGTATGCATACATTTGCCTCTTTCTTGCACTAAGGCTAAAAATGTTATGATTTGCATTTTTGAAAGTTTTTAGACAGTTTTGAACTGTATTGCTTTCATCTCATTCATAACCTTTCTGGACTCTGGAAATACTCTGCATGACCTTGCTGGAAGGTAGTAATGAATCCATAATTAAGGTAATAATAGGTTTTCAGAGTCAAAGAGAAATGCAACTGCTATGCTTCTTGCAGCAGAGGGCACTGTTGTAGCACTGTAGATGCAAATTCAAAGGGTAAGATGTGAGCTTACATGAAACTTGAAAGTAGCAGCTCATTTGTTAAGTTCATATAGCTTTCTTTCAGAATGTGGGGGTAGGAGAAGAGAAATAACAGATACATCTTCACAGTTACATTCCTCTTTGATAGTAAAACCATTTGCCCTTTTTGAAGGCCTGTTTTCAGAACAATGATAATTTGTTATAAATTGCACGGTATTTTTGGTGTTGATTCCGTCTTTACCTTTCTGTAATACTCCATCTGAACAATAACAGATAAGAACTAAAAATGATAAAAGAGGGTGTTATATTTAAATTTTTACATTCATATGCTGCCTATCTGCAATTCCATGCATAGAAGTTGTGCAATTTCAGGGAAGGAGTGGGCCAGTTTTTAATCAAGATATTATATTGAATGACATTTCAGAAACCATTGAAGTGCTGAAAAACTGAGATGGAGAAGGGATAGAAACATCTATGAATTCAAAAAAGGTGATGCATAATCTTGTTGTGCTGCCCCTGGTGATTTGGAGCTGGATCCAGAGGAATGCACCTCTGATGGATTAAGACTCACATGTGGGTCATGGCCTAACCAAAGGGAAGGGAGGATTGTGCTCAGGTCCCTCCCACAATTTTCTTTTCACTGATGCTGTTTTCAGATAATTTAAATTAAGAGAAGAATGGAAGAAAGATCATTAACTGCAGAGGATGTAAAGATTCATGTCCCTTTTAACAGTTATTTAGAAGAAAATGCATTAGTAGGTGTCTCTCTCCCCCCCCCCCCCCAATTCCTACCTGACATGGTCTTTTGTATGACTGTTAAGAGCAGAGGGATGCTGTTCTTCTTGGGAAGCAGTTAAGGAGGGAGAAGGGACTGAAATGGTGCACATCTGTAGGTAAAATATTTAAATAGGTCACTTGTTGTATAGGCTGAAGACTACTGCACTGTTAATATCACATATGTTTTCAGTATGTGTATTTCATTTTTCCTAATACACTAGAATAACCTTTGCACTAAAATGCATTTGAACAGCTTGACTTTGTAACAGTGAATGTGTAATGACTAGCCATGAATCCATCTATAATTTCAAGGTTATGAGGCTGTGCTGTCAAAACAAACAAACAACTCCTGTTATATTATTTTGAATCTGCTATAGACAGTTATATGATCAGCATGAGTTGCAATTCAGAATAAGTATATTCCTGGTTTTAATGCTGACCCAATTCCTTTTTATACTGTGTGGTGTTCATCATGGTGTAGGCATGATATGATTGTGTGAGTGAGACCATTATAATTCCAGATTCTCAAAATAACCACCTCACCATCATACTTACAAGGATCCTTTAAATCAGTGGTCCACAAACTGTGATCTTTAAGGGATTTTGGACTTCAGTTCCCAGAAGCTTCAGTCATGTTGGCCAATAGTCTGGGATTCTGGGAGTTGAAGTCCAAAATCCCTTAAAGAGCCCAGTTTGAGGACCATTGTTTTAAATGTAACTGTACAATTTTGTACAGGAAGTTACATTCTTAGTTTTATCAGATTCCACTAATAATCTTTACTTGGTTCTGGGGCCCATTCAGTTTGGCAGATTAGGGAGGCACATTTAGAATCCTCAGCCAGAGAGCTGTAGTGTCTCACCAAACTATTATTTATTTTATTTATTTATTGCATTTATATCCCAAATGAAAACTGAGGCCTACAGTTTCTGTGTTCATAGGTATTCAATTAACGATAGCTGGTTGCTTCCATGTCAGTGGGGTGGTGAATCTGTTCTGGACTTTAGTGCTAACTTTACTTAAAGTGTTTGCATCACCTTGTATCACTCCTTTGGACATCAGACTAAAACTTGGAGTTAATTCACCACTTCACTGAGATGGAAGCCACTTTAACCATCACTTGTTAAAGACTAGATTCATTTATGTTGATATAACAGCAAAAGGCCACACAGCTCAATGGAAGAGTATATGTGGTGCATGCAGGTGGTCTCAGGGTCATCCAATAATAACTCCTCTTAAAAACATTTGAATAATTGGAATGGGGAAAAAAATACATCTCCATGAGGTGGCCTTAGTGTGCTGCCGGTCCACCTCAGGGCTAGATGGAAAGGATAGTATTCAGCATATTACCTGTCTATATATGTAATTGTTCACTGTAGGTGTTTAAAGATTATGCTAACAAGAACTCTGCCTTACAGGTGGGCATTTTTTAAAAAAATCTGCTTTCTTAAATGACTCTTAGGATTCAATAATATCTTGGATATATGAGATATATGTGCATGATATGATATGTATGCATAGCTTTGAAATGTAGACTTCTGCTACTTTTAGACCACATTGTGTGGTTTCTCAGTTTTCTTCAATTCTCTCACCAGCTGTGACTTAATATGTGTGAAATACAATATCTGTGATCAGCGAGTACAGATGTAGTTGTGTTACCCTCATGTTTACTCTCGTAATCTGTTCCATAGCATTAGGATTAAACATAAAAGGGAGAAGAATCTCACAATTAAAATATTAATAATGTCCAGAAATCCTCCATAAGTACATCTGGGAAAGTTTTGTCCTGGCAGTGTAGATAAACTTTAATTTTAAAATTTATTCAAATTGTTCCAGACATCATGTTAGCATGAAAGGAAAAAATAATGCTCTTGAGATTAATTTAGATCTGTCTTCCTGACCTATGCAGTCACTTAGTTTATGAACTAAAGATAGTTGCGTACTGTGCACTTTTAGCTCAAAGACTTGGCAAACTGGTTCATGCCCTCCCTGATCAGAGAGTGAGGACATGAAAAATGTTTTAGGTGAAGTATTATTATCTATAAGAATCAATAGCACAATTTTGTTTTTTTTCTCCAAAAAATGGAACAATATGTTGAATTATGTATCTATTTGTCCTCACAGTATGATCCTTTATTTTGTTTATTAGTAATAAGAAAGTGTCATATTAGTCTTGATTGTACAGCCATTCTTTCATATTGTTCCAGATCCACTATATTGATTTTACTGTATTAGAGCTCTGCAAATGCTGGTCATTGATTCCCTGTTATGTATTACAGTCTCTTCTTGCAAGCCAAGGTCAATCTGATTCTTATCTTATTCTTTGTCGACTTCGATTCACGAGAGAGCTCTTTTTCCAGCCCACAAAAATTAAAGTAGAGGAATTTATTGTTAAAATGAATGATGCCTCTCAAAACTAATGCTGTGACAAACATTTTAAAGCTGTTTTAAGGTACAATTTTTTCAAGACAATCTTTCATTTTCAAGCTTTATATAGACTGCAGTAATGTTTCTGATAAAGGCTTATTAAATTATAAACTAAGTGGAGATAATGAATAAAAATTATTCTCTCTAAAATTACTAGGGTCATTCCTGGCCTTAAAATTACTGTCCCTAAAATTATTTTGGTCTTGGCCAAAGACATTGCCTGGTCGCTGTCAGATTCAACTTTAACCCGCCTCAGTATTTCTGTGAATGTGAAGTTAACTTATGGCGTTCATGGCTACAATTATTCCAGTTGTCATTTACAGTTGTGGCAGCATTGCAGCAATCAAAAGTGCCTCCAAAATCCTACCTTTGAAGCCCTGCAGTCCCTCTCCCCTCAAACACTGCCATTTCTGAGGCACTTTGGAGGTCAAGGTGGCGAGTAATGGTGTGTTCAGCCCTCTTCTGGCTGTGAGGTGTACTGAGGAAGGAACTGTAGAGATCCTGCAAGTTCCTCTTGGGATCCTTTCACAGCAGTCTGTCTCAGTGCACCCCGTGCCCAGGAAAAGGTTGAACACACCATTACCTTGCTCTCTAACCCCTCAGAAATGGCTGTGTTGTAGGTGGGAAGGGCGAGTCTGTGTGGCTTCAAAGGTAGGGTTGTGGAGGTTAGCAACTTGAGACTTTGTAGGTATGCTACTGTAGCTAGGTATGCTACTGCAGGAGCCCTGGTGGTACAGAGCTTAAATGCTGATACTGCAGCCACAATGTTGTAAGTTTGATTCTAGAGGAGGGCTCCTTTCATAGGTCAGTAAAATGAGTATCCAGCTTGTTGGGGGCAATTGGTTTACACATTGTAAACCGCTTGGGGGTGCTAGTTCACTCATAATTAGTATAGACATTTACTTGTTATTCCTATGTCTCCCAATACAGGATCTTAGTTATTGTGTTTTGTGCAAAAGTATTTTGTATAAATAGAGCTTTCGCACCAAAATATGTTTTGTTCATACCCTCCACTTATTTTTGGAAAAACAATTCCAGAAACACTCATAGTGTGCTTAGGTGTGTTGAGACATAATCATGAAGGACAAGGACATTTGCCAATATTCCTTAAATTCCTCCAGTCCATCTAAATTTGCCAAATATTCTTCCCTTTCTTGGGTTTCAGAATTAAGCTGTCAAGTGATAGGCTTCACCAAAAAGGTGGATTTTGGAAGAAGTAAAAAAGAGGAAAAAATGCAATAAACAAAAAAGGGGGGGAAAGGTATTATTGCAGAAAGCTACCTGATTGACAAAAGTTGTGGGTGTGGACTGTTGTGCACATCAGCACTACTGCAGTGGGGAATGCAGCTGTTCTGAGAACCATTCTGGTTCTGAGAGACATTTTTATGTTCGTCAGCACATCTGTGAGTATGTTGTCTGAAATGCTATCGGTTCCATGCTTAGAGGTATCTAGACAGGTGAAACTAAAAGGATGCAGTGTGTGGAAGAGGTAGTGGTGTAGTGAGAATGAGTTTAAAATTTGGGATATGTTGGGGCTGCTCAAAATGCCAAGCTTGACACACCAGAATGGAACCACAACTGTTGAGTGTTTGAGGTTGTTCACCACAAAGTCATAAGGATGGAAATGTTTTGGACCCAACATGATTTCCAGTAAACTGAGGTCAACAGTGATGAGGAGAAAAGAAATGTTAGACTTAATTGCAAAATTGAAAATAAACCATCAGATACAGATGAATTATTCAAAGATTCTTTAAACAATTCCAGTGTGAAATTCATGGTATTTTGACAAAAAACATGTAACAGCAGACTGTAAAATGGCCATCAGGACACCAGTTTGTAAACTGAGATCCAGGGGAGATTGAAGAAATGATAGAATGCTTAGCATAATGTTTGATCTTGGTATATTGCATATGAACATTATTAAGTATAAAATTACAAGCATACAGAAATACAATTTTTGCTGAAGATAGATAGGCCTCTAACTTGATTTGGTCACCTACTCCCAACTCACAAGAAGTAAAAATGTTTCCCAATACTGATACTACGAAAGCAGGATCCAGGTATAGTAGATTGCAAGTGAGAAAGAGCACTGTCCGTTGAGAGCTGGAATCCTTAGAAGGCAGAGGCTGGTAGAACTGGTAAAAGGAATATTAACACCAGGCTTTTTTTTAAACAAATAAAACATTCTTAAACTACTGAACACACATGGAAATCCTGCAGAGTAACTGCCATGAGAACTGAATGTGTATTCTCTGTGTTTTCTAGCTAATAATGTTGGCTGCTACATTCCCTTACCCTCCTTTTCCCAAAACAAGTTTATGTTTCTGGAATTTTCTTATGAAACCATTTAATCATCAGGAAGGCTCAACAAAGTTAAAGAAAAAGATACAAAGACCTTTCCTATCACTGTCATGTAGCCTTTATTGGTTGTTCCATTCTACTTTTGAATTCTTAGGAGAAATACTGTGTTGTTATTACTGTCCTGTCAAATAAAGAAGAGATTAAAGCTGTGAAACTATTTGCAGAGACTTCTGGAATTTGAAACATAATTAACTTTCTCCTTGTGAAAGAGTTCATGACATATATTTGTTGCAAGAAATTTAAGGAGTGCCCAGCCCTTAGTCTTATAAAAACTAAGCAATCACAGAGTTTAATTTGTATTCTTACACCAAGATTTATTTTGAGTATTTTTATTAATACATAGTTTTGATAATATAAAACAAAATATAAGGCAAAACTACATACATACAACCAGTAACCTAAGACTATTTCTACAAACTACAGTACATACTAACCAACTACACAAAATAACTACTGTACATAACAAAACAACAAAAGAAGATGAAACATATGATTCTATCTTGCCAACTAATGGCTGTAACTGTCAAGTTATTCTACTTCCTCTAAACATACGTGTAAAATGCACTTCTGCATATTGGTCCAGTCTATCTAGACTGCTATTCCCCCCAAATATCTTCTCATAAAATAATCTATCAGTTCTCACTCTTTTTAAAAATTATTGACTGATCTATCTTTAATCAGATTTGTTAATTTACGTATTTTGGCAAAATCAAATAATTTTATCAGCCAGTCTTTCTGTGATTGAATGGCCTTATTTTTCCACTTCTTGGCATAGAGTATTGTAGCAGCTGTAAGCATATATAAAACAATTCTTTCGTGTTTCTTCTCCATTTTTTCATTCATCAAGGTTAATAGAAAAAGCTCTTGATTTAATAGAAATTTAAATTTCAAAATTTCTTCCATCATACAGTGTGTGCAAATCTAATATTTTTTTGCCTTATCAGAAGTCCATTATATGTGATAAAAGTTCCTTCTTTTTAATTGTACTTGCATCATATATTAGTGGTACCCTTATATATTTTAGAAAGTATTTCTGTTGTCAAATGCCATTGGTACATCATTTTGTAAAATTCCTCCTTGATATTATAACATATGGTGAACTTTAAACCTTTATCCACAATCTCTCCCATTGATCTATTTCTATATTATGGCCTATATTTTGAGTCCATTTTATCATACATTCTTTTACCTGTTTATGTTCCATTACTGTTTCCAATAATAATGTATACATTCTAGCAATTAAATGCCCATTATCTGTACATAATTGTATTTCAATTTCTGATTTTGTTAATCCCCAACCATATAAATTCCTCTCCATATTAAATTGCTGAAATATCTGTTTGCAGAAATATGACTGAAAATTATAACCTTCTGACTCCAATTCTCCTCTTGTTTTCATTCTACAGTGCTCCGCTTCCAACATTAAATGCCCTCAATAAATAACCCATTTATCTTTGAACACTACTTCTCTTCTGTATAAAGCTTTGTGAGGCAAGATCCATAAGGGTATTTTAGGTCATAATCTTACTTTATATTTATTCCATATTCTTAGGATTTTCTGACATAATAATTATTAAAATCAGCATTTATCATGTCACAGAAATCTGTGCCACCCAAACCTCAGATCAAACCCTTCCAACTTCAGTAATCTCTTTTTCTCAAAATGTATTCAATTTTTTAACCAGAGTTAACAATAGGCAGAAAAATACAATTTCAGATCTGTGAGTCCTAGACCCTCTCTTTGTTTTTCACATTGTAAAATTTTAAATCTGACTCTTGGCCTCTTCTTTGCCAAATAAAATTGGAAATATCCTTCTACTATTACTTAAATAGTAATAGTAGAAATAGTCAAAACTGATGTCACTTGAAACAAACAAAAAACAAACAAACAGCATCTTCAGTAAAACATTCATTTTTATAACTGAAATCCTGCGCAGTAATGACAATCTCAGTTTAGAGCATTTTTGCAGACCTTGCCTAATATCATTCCAAGTTGTAACATAATTGATTTGAAACAAGTGTGAATTTTATTTGTAACAGTAATACAATACTAAATCCAGTTTTCTCAATTAAAAGTGTCCAATCCTCCTTTGTCATGTTTTCCAGGAAACAATAGTTTTATTGACGTAATGACTCATTTTCTCATTGGGAAAGAGTTCACGGTATATATTTATTGCAAGATATTTAAGGCATGCCCAACCCTTAGTCTTGTGAAAACTAAGCAATCATTTAGTTTCTATTCCAGACATAAGGTCATATGTAAGTTTATGGCAGGGGTAGGCAACCTACGGCCCGCGGGCCGGATGCGGCCCAGGAGCCCGGTTCTGCTGCCGATTGCCGCCGGGGCCTTTGGCCTCTTGCGCGAGGGCAAGGGGCCTTTGGCCTATCAGGAGGAGGTGGGCAAGGGGGGGCAAGCGGGGGCAAGGGGGGCAATTGTCTATAGAAGCCTCAGAAACATGCATTTATATTAACATTTTTTATAAAATTAGCAATTTTTTTCACATGTCTTCCATTTTTAAAAAAAATGTCCTCCATTTGAAAATGTTGTCCTACATTTGTCCTGGTTTATTTATTTATATAATTTTTTTTTAAAACAAAATTATTTATTTATTTTTTGGCTTCAGCCCCCCCAGTTGTCTGAGGGACAGCAACCCGGCCCCCGGCTCAAAAAGATTGCCTACCCCTGGTTTAAGGTTATGTCTGTGTTTTTCAGGAATAACTTGTTTGGGGAAGGAATGTTAATGCTTTATATCAACTGTATTATACACTGAAGTCTTTTTTTCAAAATTTTAAAAGCCTATTTTTTTCTTTTACCATTATGTTTTCTTTAGCTTTTTCCTTTAAACTTTTCTCTTTAATCAAGAATTAAGATGCCCATATAGAGTCATGGTTTTGTAGCTTAGTGAACCACTAGAGCTCTCTGGCTGAGAATTTTGATAATGCCTCCCTAAACCACAAATCCCAGGATTCCATCGGATGTTGCCGTGGCATAGCATGATAATTTGTGTTAATAATTGCGAAAGGGATTCAAGTCCTTAGACTAGACATGTTTTAATAGAAAGACCACCTTCAATAAATAGAAAGAATGAAGGAGTCTTGTTGTACCTCTGAGGCTAACAAGAATGCTTTCTTCTTTTTGAATGGAAATAGACTAAGCATGACTGTCTCTCTGAAAACTGTTTCAGGCAGAAGACTTTCTCCTAAAAGGCCTTCAAAAAGAGTATAAGGCAGGACAAACAACCACTCTGAGTGAACTTCTCTTGTATTGCAAACATTGGGTGACATTTGCTTTTCTCCAAAAGAAGAGTACAGTTGTCCCTCCGGATTTGCTGACCTCCCATTTACAGTTTTGAATTTCCATGGACTGGAAGCCAGGAGGGACAAAATGGTGCATGCGCCCACGGGATCGTGCGGCCACTAAAAAAAATGGGCTGAGTGGGTCCAGAACGGATCCCCCCCTGAATTGGAGGGGACAACTGCATCTCTAAGCTATTGCTGTTCTTGAGAAATGATTACTTCCAATATATATATATATTGGAAGTATACATAGCATGTATTTGGGTGAAAATGTAGTGTGGAGGTAGATTTCACTGCAAGTGTCTGCGTGTGTCAGTTTAAGCTGAATTACTCCATATCAGTCCTCTTTGCAGAGAGACATTAGCCCACTATATTAACCTTTTTTATTTCATTATGTATTAGAACAGTGGTAAGCAATTCTTCCTCATGTCAGCAAAATACATATACAATATGTGTCTGGAACATCATTAGAGAATATTGTTCTGCATCACTTTCATAATGAAATAAAAGGGGGAAAGAGCATAATTTTTATCAACATCGACTCTACCCAGCCAGAGTCTTTGTTCAGCAGCGGCTAGGAATCATACAGATGAGACTGGAAAGGGATGAGAAATGTCTGGCATAGTTACAGATAAAATGGTAAGATTAAGGAACCTTCCATCCTCACTCAGGTGACTTTGGAAGGAGGAGGAATGTATGGGGTCGCTAGAAGTCTGTGGTTTCACCACATGGCTCATACATCTCTTCTGGGAGTGGCAGTATGGTGCAGTGAGGTTAGGGTTGCCATAATTCTCTACTGAAAACTGGGACAAAATGTAGGACAAAATTTAGACCAAAATATAGGACAATTGTAGGATAAAATTTAGACCAAAATGCAGAACATTTAAGAAAATGGAGGACCTTAAATGTCCTACATTTTGGGCTAAATTTTATCCGACAGTTGTCCTATATTTTGGTCTAAATTTTGTCCTACATTTTGTCCCGGTTTTTAGTAGAGAATTACGGCAACCCTATGTGAGGTGGAGCTACCAACCCTAAACTTGTGCGATGGAGAACCTGAAGTGCTCCTCTATAAGTTTACGTTTATAAACCTACAACATAAACAACTGAGGAACTTAAGGGAATCAAATTCTGAGGTTACATCTGAGGTCAACAGCATGGGGGGGGGGGGCACAGGTTTGGGAGCATCTTATAGGGAGGACAGCCTGAAAGGTTTCTGTCTGCATTCTAAAGACATTTGGTTGCAATGTGTGATCTAAGGCAGTGAGTGTTGCCTTTTGGGAGTTTAAGTGAACACCCAGAAACCAAGGAAGAGGGTTGAAGGGGTTTTGTGGGTCCCCAGCTACTTCTCTCACAGTTCTCAGTGGGAAAGCCACTGTGGTGACTCTCCTATTAATGTATGGAATTTCCATACATTTCTATATATATCTTTAAATTATTGATGGTTTTGAATTGTTTACTTAAGTAAACCACAAGTTATCCTGGGATCTAGGAAGTGAACACAAATCGAATATGGAGAACTGAATCAGTGTTTGGCATTTGTACTTGGAAGACCTGGATTCAAATATTTTTTGAGCCAGAGTGCTCAATGGTTTATTTGGGCAAGCCATTATTTTTAGCCTAGTCTATTGCATAGGGTAGTTGGGAAAATATTTTAAATAGAAACATACCAAAATGTATCTGAACTTTTAATGCAGTACAACTGGCAATGCCATCTATTTATATGTGAGTCACCTGGAACAGGTTCTTGCCTGATTATTCTGAATTCAACAGACTCTGAATACAGAAATACCAGCACTGAAATTCATTCCCTATTAAACATGTTACTTGTATGGCAGAGGTGGAAAATGGCTGATGAAGATATTAAGTATCAGATTAAAAATATTATGACAATGAGAAAAACAAACAAACAAATAATAGACTGCCTAGAAATTAAAAGTGAAAATATTTTATATATTTTCTTATTCCGAATAAACTGATGCTTGACTGTTGATTCACTGATGACTTTTGATGACTTTCTACTGAGCTGCAGTTCCTAATGTTTTCATTTCTCTCTCACTTCCTCTTTGTCTTGCTCATGGATTATCTTGTATTTCCTATGATGCTATGCTCAGCATTTTTATGTCTCCATTGCAGTTCTCCTAGCAATTTTTCTTTGTTGCCCAGTGACTCATCCTATTAGGCTACATGCTGTATGTAGCAATTTCAGTATTTCTATCTCCCCCTCACCTTTGGTAGATCATGTGTCATTTTGAGAAATGTTCTTGGTAGCTTTGCTTCCACAGTAACTATGCAGACAATTTGATCAAAATGCTCAAGAGGATCATTAGACAGAAAATAAAATCAGAAAGGTATCTAAAGAGATGATTGTTATAATTGGATGATTTTAACTTCCTTCACAGGGAATGGATAAGTGCATACTCCAGTTACAGCAAAGAGGTAATATTTCTGTATCCTAAAAAACTGTGCTGTAGAACAACATATAATAGAACAAACCAGAGGGGGGACAAATCTGAACCTAATCCTAAAAGGCTCTGCCTGAGACCTAATGTGTGATTTGAGTGTAGTTAAGCCAATTGGAAAAAGTGACCACACTGTTATACACTGTGAATGGAAAAGTTACAGAAAACCTCAATACCCATTTGAGGAATCTTCTCTAAAAATGAGACTTGGTGAGTTGAAGTTGAAAGAAATGTCAAAAAAATCACACTTATCAATGGTGCTTACAGTTTATTCAAAATCTTAATAGAGGTTCTGCTAAAATGCATACTTCAGGTCAGAAAGGGAACTATGAAATACAAAAGGTCATTTTCATAGATAAGCAACAATATGGAGGAAGCTATGCGAGATAATATATCTCTACCCTTCTGTCTGTGGGTTTATTTATTTTTAATTTTGCTGTGTTTGCATAATTATGGTAAATTATGGCAAATTATGGCATAATTTTCATAATTACAGCAAATTATAGCAAAGTATGGCAAAAATGATAAAAATTATATTTATCATTTTGCTGTAAGTATGTAGACACAGCAAAGATAAAAAATAAAATACCTCAACAGGCATGGAGTTAGCGTAATTTGGAATATGGCTTTAGTCCAGTTATGCCTTATGGGCTTAGTCCAGTTATGTCATTAGTCACCACTCGACATGTCCTCTGTTTTTTTCCAGTAGCTCATTGAGTGCCTAAGAATCTCATCTTCTGACACTATCTTTTGTTTGTCTCATCATAGGGTTTTCATGGTAACAGACATTCAAAAGGGGTCTACCTGTACCTATTTCTGTGCAGTACTAACAAGCATTAGCTATGGTGCCACTGCCATTGTCTCTGAGAGGGCCTCCTTCAGCGTCATTTTCTACTATTGCTGCTGCCCAGTAGTTGTTTGGCACATTTAGTCTGGCTCCTCAACAAAAGGCTGTCTGACATGGGAGACACTATTAACAGCAGTGTTACGACCAGCATAGTCTCTTGCCTAACTGCAGCATGCAATCACTCCAGTATGAAAAGTAGTGCCATGGTGTGAGTATCCAAATACAGGACAGTAATCTGATACACTGTACAGTGCGCCCACACCATACGCGGGCGCACCATATGCGGCTTCCATCTTAAGCGGAAGCCATGTGACAATAAAAGCAATGGTGCACGCCCCACCGTGCACATGTGCGCCATTGTTTCCTATTGGGGAACGAGCATACATGGACTTCTCCTTATGTGGGGGGATCCGGAATGGATCCCTGCATAAGGGGAGGGCCCATTGTATTTTGACCAACTTCCTTGCCAAACCTCTGGGACATAGCTTGGACCCAGTTTTTTGGTGCCCCCCCCCCAATACAATGAAAAACATCATTATTTTATTCTCTCTCTCTCTCTCTCTCTCTCTGTTAACATCACTACATGTTTAGCCATCAACTTCCTTTTCTGGAGACAGTGGTGATACTGCTGCTGAAATGAAACAAATCCCCTCCCATTCTGGCCATTACTGTTGTATACAAAGTGCTGAGTCTTCCCATCTTTACTCAGACCTCCTTAATCCCCCCCCCCCCAACCTTCAGCAAATTGTCTGGGGGAGGAATGTATTTCTTGAAATGACTTCTCTTTTCCTTTTTTTCTTTGTAGATGTTCATAATGTAACCTCCACCTTTGGATTGCTGTCAGCATTCTGTGCCCAACATTTTTATTTTTTATAGTTAATTCTAATATTTTTTTTAGAAAGCAAGTTCTCATATATGTATCTGTCTGTCTATCCGTATATGTATGTTTGTGATACTATCACAAGTCAAATGGAACAAGAAGAGAAACAGATATTTTAATTATTCCCATTGTGGGAATTAGAACTTCGTATGCATTTCAAACCACCCAGAATTACTACAAAGAGCTAGAATACAAGACATTAAATCACACTGCTCCCTAAATTCCTCCTTATGTTTACTCAAGAATCTTCATTTTCTGATAGAAAATGTCTCTGGTGGGAAACAATGAGATGTTATCCGATTGATGAGGCTGCTTCTTTAAGGAACCATCTATAGCACAAATATTTGCTGAAGCAAATTCCTTTTAGAATAAAGTAACAAATAAAACATGGCATTTCTCTTATTGATGCCATATGTTTTCACACAGTACTTTAGAACTTTAAAGTTTTATGCCCATAGTAGAGGATGGATGTGCATCTGTTCCATTCCAAAACTGCCATCTGGATTCACCCTAAGATTTAACAAAGATGGATAGCACTGTTGGCAGTGCTTACTCTAGTTCTTAGTGCTCCCTTCCCTAAGACAGTATAAACAGGGACACATGGTTATGTAAAAAGTCCAGCAAACAGCTGTACAGAGACAGAAATCTTAAGTGAAATAACAGGATTTTGCTACATTGATTCCTAAAATACACAGTCTGCATAGTTCACATTGCACAGAAAATATTATATGCCTAAACATGAGAGCTGCACATTGCCTTGTCCTATCTTGCATGATCACATATTGTCTAGTAGCACTCACTTCCATTTTAACTTACATGGTTTGTCATTACAGATAGGCTGTGGTTAATGTTTAGTATGGATTATTGAATCAAGCCAGTTAGCAGACTGCCTTGTTCCAATAAATCATAGTTACCACTAACTACAGGTCCCATTGTTGGCAATATGCAATTTTGTTGTTGTTGTTAACTGCTCTCAAGTCAATCTCGACCTATGGCAACCCTGCTGATAAGACATTTCCAAGACCCTCTGTCCTCAACTCCTGCAAACTCATACTTGTGATCTCTTTAATAGAGTCTGTGATGTAAGGTACCTTTAAGACACAGCCCTTAGTGATATCAGCTGCAGTGTGTGTGTGCGCGCGCGCGTGCGCGTGCGCACACATGCACGCACGCACACACACTATTGAGGGTTGGAGAGAAGTTGATAACTCTCTCTTCCTCATCTCACTCTCCTGGGACTGGCTGTGCTCAATAGATCATGGATGAATAAACTTACTACTTGTACATAAAGATTGAACTCTGCTTGGATTCTTACAAGGTTGGATTGCAACGGCAGACACTACATGGTGTCAGAAGTAAACCTTTCTATATTGTAACTTGGACTTTGTATATTTCACAGGAAGAGTGCATTAAGACATGGTTTCACTTCGGTTGCTCCCTCCTCTAATTATGGAAGGTAACATGGCTCAAAATTGGAGAAAATGGGAACAGGCTTTTCAATTATATATTAAAATCTGTCTGCTGTGTTCTTGCTGAATTTTTTTGTTTTCCACTAGGATTCTCATCCAGTCCTTTTCCTGTACAAATATGTGGGGACTTTCCTATAGAAGTCTGTGAGAGATGTTCAAATTGTACATATTTTTGTAATGTATGCATTTTGTATGCATTTTGTTTTTATGTTTAATAAAGCATGCTTGTGTGCCTATTCCAAATGTATACAGTTTTAGTCATGCACATATTTTAAAAATCTCTGTAGGCCTGTGTGCATTTCTCCCACTCTCAGAAGCATTGCAAATGTGCAGTTTTCCAAGGCAAAATGCATTCTGTTGCATTGGCAGTCTTGGGCGGTCTGAAATGAGTGTTCCTATATGGAAAGGCAATGAATCCCCCCCCCCCCCCCATTTCTACTTCCTTTTGTACTTCTTGGTGTGTGTGTGTGTGTGTATCAAGCTTTATTTAGTTTTTCTAATACAATAAGGAAATGTTAAACTATCAAAGGAAACCCATAATAAAAACTGGTCCTTAAGAGCTATATTGTGATGCTAGGTAGAGAAGATTGTTTTACTAATTAAGAAACTTCTTTTAGGTGCATTGTTCTAAAGGAGAAAGTTTAGCTCTTGAAGGCACATCCAGCTCTTTCTAAAGTCATTCTTGTTCTTAATTTAATGTATGCTTGCTAAGCAGTAATATTAAACTGAAGTGCTACAATCCCCCCCTCTGTTTCTTATCATTTGGATGATATTATTATTAATTGAACAATACCCCCCCCCGAGGTTTTCTGCAATGTTTTCTTGTACACATGGATAGGTATGTTTTTATACAAGAAGACAGATTCATATATTTCAGCTATTTTTAAAATAATAATAATAATAACAATATGATTTATTTATATCCTGCCTTTGCCCAAAGGAATCAATTAATAAAAAACCCAAATTATTCTCAATTTCTGACTCACACACAAAAAGGTATGTTTAACAACAACCCATGACTTTTTTTTTAGTGTTCTTCTTATAAGCCATCACAGCTAATTAAAATATAACACAAGATTAGGCAAAGTTGATTTTATCCA
This sequence comes from Sceloporus undulatus, assembly GCF_019175285.1. Taxonomy (NCBI): domain Eukaryota; kingdom Metazoa; phylum Chordata; class Lepidosauria; order Squamata; family Phrynosomatidae; genus Sceloporus; species Sceloporus undulatus. The sequence goes on along the minus strand of NC_056522.1, from coordinate 70,447,814 downwards.
GATTCATTTATAAAAGCTGTCGATGGTGGCTAAACAAAACACAATGTTCTGAGTGACAAAACGTTAAAGCATATTTATTAACGTGAAACCTTTAGCAGTACTTTCCTTACTTCACCCACATTTTTTCTGAAATTCATTTTATTTCTGCTTAAGTGCAAACAAACTTATTACAAATCATTGATCTCCGCCAATGAGAGGCACCCGCAGCATCTGTTCTCCACCTTCAACACTTTGCTTAAACCTCCCTGTCCTGTCTCTTCATCATTCTCTCCCAATGACTTCGCTAATTACTTCATCTCAAAGATTACCACCATTCGCTCTGATAGTCCCTCCCGATTCTTCTTCTGCTCATAATCTTCTATCGCCCTTGCTTAAAAAAATTTCTGTGTTTCCTCCTGCTTCTCTGGATGAACTCTCTACACTTCTGAACTTTTCCAAACCTGCAACCTGTCCTCTTGATCCAATTCCTACTCGTCTTCTAATTTCCATAGCTCCCTCTTTTCTGCCCTTGCTTCTCCATATCTTTAATCTCTCTCTCTCTACAGGCTCCTTCCCTTCGGACTTCAAACATGCTCTCATTTCCCCAATTCTGAAAAAAACGTCTCTAGACCCATCCTCTTTGTCTAGCTATCGTCTGATTTCTCTTCTTCCCTTTCTTTCTAAGGTCTTGGAATGGGTTGTTTATTCTCGCTGTCTTGAGTTTCTTGAAGCCAACTCCATTCTCAATCCCTTTCAGTCTGGTTTCCACCCACAACATTCTACAGAGACAGCTCTCACTAAGATCTCGAATGACCTTTTACGGGCCAAGGCTAATGGCCTTTACTCTGTTCTCATCCTTCTTCATTTGTCTGCAGCCTTTGACACCGTTGATCACAGCCTTCTAGTTGATATACTCTCTGACCTTGGGTTCTCAGACTCTGTTCTCGACTGGTTTAGATCTTATTTGTCAGACAGATCTTTTGCAGTGGTCACAGGTAGTCAGACTTCATCCGCTGTTCCCTTATCTGTTGGAGTTCCCAAGGGCTCTGTTCTGAGTCCCCTTCTGTTTTCTTTCTACACACTGTCCTTAGGTAAACTCATTAGCTCTTTTGGTTTTTCCTACCATCTGTACGCCAATGACACCCAGTTGTATCTTTCCATCCCTGACCTTTCTCCAAGGATTGAACAGCAAGTTTCATCTCACAGCTGTCTCGCAGTGGATGCGCCATCGGTGTTTGAAGCTCAACATGTCCAAGACGGAGCTTCTTGTCTTTCCTCCTAAGTCCACCCTTCAACACTCCTTTTCTGTCTCTGTGGACAACATTTCTATTCAACCAGTCCATCAAGCCCGCAGTCTTGGTTTTATCTTTGATTCTTCTCTGTCGTGTATCCCTCAGATCCAGACCACAGCTAAGGCTTGTAGATTCTTTTTATACAACATTGCCAAAATCCAACCATATCTCTCTGCCTCTACTGCCAAGATCCTGGTCTATGCCCTAGTGATCTCACGACTCGATTACTGCAACATCCTCCTGGCTGGGCTTCCTCTTTCTCACGTCTGTCCTTTAATTTCTGTCCAGCCTTCAGCTGCACGCATTATCACATCCGCCCACAGCTCAGACCACATCTCTCCTTTGTTGGCATCCCTTCACTGGCTCCCCCTCCCTTTCCGTATTCAGTACAAGCTCCTGCTGGCAGCATGGGCTGCCCCCCCTTATTTATCAGACCTTCTTTCTCCTCACCTTCCCACTAGGGCCCTCTGTTCTGGTAGTCAGGGTCAGCTGTCCCAGCCCAGGATTTCCTCTGCCCCATCTAGGATTTGCCCCTTTTCACTTGCTGCCCCTCACTCCTGGAACCTTCTTCCCTCGCGAGCAAGGGCCATCACTTCTTTAACCAGCTACAAAATGGAGTTGAAGACCATCCTGTTCAGAGAAGCGTTCCCAGACATTGCGTGATTGTCACTTGCTATCTGATGTTCTTTTTGTTGCCTGTTTTATTGAACCATTTCCTGTATTGCTATGTGTTTTATTTGTATTATCCTATCATTTCTTAGATTGTACGCCATTGGCAGCTTTACTCTTTTATATTTCTTGTTTTTATGTACAGTGCTGTGCAAATCTACAGTGCTATATAAAATAATAATAATACTAATAATAATAATAATAATAATAATTGTCCTTGTAATATATCTTATACTTGAAAATATAGTTACACATCTTCTCTACTGTAGTATGTAAAATACACTGGTGCCTCGGGTTACGAAATTAATTCGTTCCGCCATTCCTTTCGTAACCCGAAAATTTCGTAACCCGAAAAGGCTTTCCGTTAGCACTGGAAAGCCTATAGCTGCACTTTGCAGCATTTGAATTTCGCGCCGAAATGAATTTCGTAACCCGAAAAATATTTCGTAACCCGAAACAGTTTTTGCCAATCCAACTTTTTCGTATCCCGGAAATTTCGTAACCCGATCATTTCGTATCCCGAGGCACCAGTGTAGTAATATCCATTATTCTGGTTGAAGCCATATTTTGTAACATATGTTATTCTAATGCTATTATCACAACAACATTAGTGCCATTTGCTGAACTTAAATGTATGGATTCCAAGCAGTAAAAATATGCTTCATAAAATTATATTTGTGAAGCTCAGATCTATATATTATTTGAAACAAGAACTATCAATCAAAACTACCATCTCTTTATGCATGGGATAGGCTGTCATTTGTGTGTGAAAAGATGTCTATGTTGTAAGTTTGTACTGACCCCCCCCCCCCCCCCCCAATGAGATTTAGATTTGGAAAAAAACTCCACAACTGTGTGATATAGGTTAGTTCAGAAATAATGACTGACCTAAGGTCACCCAGTGAGCTTCATTGCTGAATGTGAAATTTAGAAATAGTCAAACATTGTAAGCAGCATACCAAACTGGCTCTCTGATAAACATCCCTAACCTTCCTCCCCCCATTAAAAACAGACCTCTATGCTGCTCATTCCCTCATTCACCAGCTCCATTGACTATGACAATGTGACAGGACCATTTTTAAACATAAAGCTCTCCTGCTTCAAAAATACTCATTTGAATTTTAATAGCTCTATATTTTTCACTTGTTCAGTTCTTTTGACTTAGCTGCTAATTGACCTGATGTTCTAGTTTCACATTTGTGGCTGTAACCCTCTGAACTAATTTGCACAGTGTGCTTTGAGCAGAACATTCTAATGCAAATATAATGTCCTGTTAACAAACGATGAATAGTTACTATTGGGGTTTGTACAATGATTTGAGTTCATTATTACTGCTATTCAATACTGCTGATGAGCAGAGGAGAAAAATAATTAAGCAAAATAGAGTAAATCCCACAAGGAACATCAGATCAACATAGATTAAATCTTCACAAGCTTCACTTGTGTTTAATGTATATAATCCTTTGGGAATGAGAATATATGAATATATGTACCTACAAGATATAGCTGCCAGTTTAACGGCATTAAAAATTGCTATAGAATAATTTTTCCATAACTCTTTTTCATCTGCATAATATCAAATGTGTAATATTACAATAAAAAGGTTGTAAAATATTCCCTGGTAAGAGCTCCTTAAATGTAATTTACATATCTGAATAGTTCATTGGGGATTTTGACACATTAGGACATTTCAGTGTACTACGAATTTCACAGATATAATTCACATATTGAGGTGGAAATGCATACATTTCCAGTGAGATAGCCCTGTAGTACCATGGTGTCTGCAACTGCTAATTAAACGTAATAATTGAGTATAAGGTTGTTGTTGTTTTTTTAAAAAAATAGCAAGTTACATTAAGTCCCCTTCAAAATAGCTTGACTTGGAATAAGATTAGAGTTAAAATCTATACTTTGTTGTCGTTGTTGTGTGCCTTCAAGTTGTTTTATCCTCAGGTGAATTTATCACAGGGATTTCTTGGCAAGATTTGTTCAGCATGGATTTGCCTTTGCCTCCTTCTGAGGCTGAGAATGTGACTTGCCCAAGGTCAACCAGTGGGTTTCTGTGGCTAGCAGGAATTTGAACCAGAGTCATAGTCCAAAGCTCAAACCACAACACCACACTGACTCAGAATCTATACTTACCCACTTTCACACTAAAAGCTATGATGGTAGGGTTACCCTACACCCTCCTTTTCCTGGACATGTCCTCTTTTTTAGAACTAAAATTTCTGTCTAGGCTGATTTTTAGTATGTCCAGATATTCCTTCCTTAAAGCTTAAAGTGCAACTTGAAGAAGAAAGAATGGACAGTCTTCTACCCCCTCAGTCCTCCAAGCAGAGATCTCAACCTCCTAAAGAAGTGGGAAATGTTGATGCGGGAGAAGGATAAGAGAGGGGCACTTTTCCTTCTCACTTCTGGAAGGCACCAGATTCCATCTGATCTTGGATGAAGAAGACTCCTTTTGAATTTCTTTGGCAGGGAAGGGAAGGCAAGTGGGTGGTGGAGGTAGGAGGGAAGAGGGAAGGGAAAGATGGAAGGAGATTGTGCTTGTTGGGGTGAGAGGAGTGGAAGAGTATCCTCCGTTTTGGTGTCAAGGCTGGGCTTGTGGCAGGAGTGAATCAGGAGTGTGGGGAGGGAGCCTTGGTGGGGGGGATGAGAACCTGGATGGAGGACAGTTGCCTGGCTTGGGTTTTTTCCTGAGGGATGTGAGGTGAGAGGACTTTTATGGGATGTCAGAAAGCCATAGGAGCCAGGGATGGCTAGGAATGCAATGTTGAAAGGGGGAGGAGATGGAAGAAAGCATTTCTCCCTCTGGAGAGAATTAAATGCTGGGGATTGTGGGTGGTGAGAGAAGACTATCCCCAACCTCACAGTTCCTGTATGGTGTGTTCCTTGAATTTCTTTGGAGGAGAATAGAAGAGGCTGATGCATGGAAGAGGAGGAGGTGGAAGAGGATTTCTAACCACTGACCGATGGTTTGTTTTTTTAAAGACATCTGAGGTAGGCAGGATGGTGGGGAGAGAAAACGGGGTGAGAAGTTATCTACATGGAAACTCCCCTTAGGTTTAGCAAAGATTTAGTAACAATAGTTCCAGCATATACGTTTTCATGTGCATGTGCCATGAAGTCACCTATTGACTTATGGCTACCCTATTAATTTCTTAGGGTTTTCTTAGGCAATAGCAATAGCAAGTACATTTCTGTACCACTTATCAGTGCACTTAAGCACGCCCTAAGTGGTTTACAATGTGTAGGTCAATTACCCCCCCCCCCAACAGTACTCATTTTAGCGACCAGGGTGAGGGAACCCTGCTGCCCTGCCTGGGATCAAACTCTTTGCCAATCCTTCCTCTGAAATATAGCTTGCAGCACCTGGTGTTTCTTGACAGTCTCCCATGCAACTACTAACCAGGGCTGACCAAGAAGGAATTTATACCTAGTTCTAAATATTCCTAGCTTATATGCAGTGGTATTCAAAGTGAGAATTATCACAGTGATTGTGATGCTATTGTATAGTATGTAATTGTACACTATTCTGTACATAGCTATTATGCACTGATATGCTACATTTTCCTGTAAAAATGGGACTCAATTAGTATGTGTTTGACTGTGTACAGATCTTTGGTACACCAGAGAAGGAAACCTAGCTTAAACTCCAGGTTCCTTCTCTTATTTCTTGGGAGAGAAACCGATGCTATGGAGCTGCACCCATGTTCCAACTACAATTGATGTGAAATAATCAGTATGTCAAATTTCCTACAGATTTGTAGCTAATCATGTTGTCCAAACAAGTCCTCTCTTTGACCCGAAGTCAAGCACCACAAATGTATTCATTTATTTAAAGTATTTATAGTACACACTTCAGGTTGAAAGGTCCCCAGAGCATCTTGAAGATCAGTAAAAACAAGATCATCCTTACCTTCATGTTTACAGTTTGGATGATTTTGGACTGCAGATCCGAGTAGCTTGAGCTGTTGCTTAGAGTTGCAGTCCAACAGCATGTGGAGGGTCTCATGGTTCCCATTTGTTATTTTGAAACGCAGTAAAGAAAACAGTGATGAGGAGAAAGAACCAAAGAAAACTCACAAAGCAGTTTTTAATATTATACATTATTATAGCACTATAACATTATTATATGACAAAATATGAGTATTAACTGTAACTATTATTAAATGAATATTCATTATTATACCATCCATGTCATGGAGGAGCAAGATTTTTCTGATAATGACCAGCCCTCCCACTTCTGAAAAGTACTGAACATTTGAAATACAGAAATAATCCTAAAAGTCATGTGACAGGCTTGCTCAAACTGATGGATTTGTTTTTTGTTTTTTTAAAAAAACTTTCAACAGTTGACCTTTTATGTCTTACAGAAAACTACTTTTGAATCACTCTTGAATTTCAAAAATAGTTTGCCATGAGGCAGTGTAGAGCTGCCATTTCAGAAAACTAATTTGGTTTCAGGCTGCTCTTCAAGTAAATGGCTTGCTGAGTGCCCTTACATGTATCCTGAAACAGTCAAAAGGAAACCCATTAATTTTAGGATTGTTTCCTGAAGTACAAGCAGTTGTAATCCTATAATGCAAAAAGACAAGTAGGCTGTAGAACCAAGGCTTCTGCCACTGAACACATTTTAGTTGCAAAATTATGTTTTAATTGCTTTATGAACTTCGTAGGACTGCTTGTTGAAGACATGTATCAAAATTAGAAATTTGGTTTAAACCAATTGTTTAAGCTTGTCACTTTTTAAATAATTCAGATTGCTCTGATTTCAATCAATCCACTAGTGGCAGGAATGGCTTTTATGTCAACATAGTTATGAATCTGTTCCATGTTTTAGTCTAAACTTTAAAGGAGTTAAAGGATGTATTTTGACATTAGGGTTCAGTACTGTGGACAGCTGATTGAAAATTTGGACTAAAATCTGGAGCAGAGTCACAGCCCTACTGACCTGGAAACTGCTAGTCACTATTGGAAGCCACCCTGCTGTGCACACCTGCTTCCTGATACAGGTATGCCTCAGTCAGTAGATGTGTTCCTGGCCATTCCTTATTTAACAGAAAATTTGATATCAGAGGCAGAAATAACATGAAAATACTGTCGCTCCTCTGATTTCATGGGGGAATCTTTCCAGATCCCCCCACGAAAATAGAAATCCATAGATTGAATAGCAGTGCACCACTGCTGAGTGTGAATGGCAATGGGGTAAAAATGCCATGGAACATAGTGGGAACTACAATTCGGATTGGCATTGCTGAGGAGACCCAGATCTCCTCTGTAAAAAAACATAAGTGTGAATGAGGCCACTGTTACACAGCTATGATCCAATAGATTGATTTCCAGGTGTCCACGGTGCATTCATTGTGCCCACTGGAGTTCCAATACCGTTGAAAGACCCATTCTGGAGAACCGATTGAGTTCAAATAAAATTTGTTAATGACTTATGAAATACAATATTGCATTCACAAGTAAAAAGAAGATTGGACCCAACATTGAAAAATTTCTCAGTTAATACAAATGTTACTTGTGGACTTTTTCTTTTGACAAGCAAGAGCAGTTTATAATTGTAACATATGCAAACAAAGTGGCTTGAAAGAGATATAAGATTGTTTGAGAGAGGAAAGTAAAGTATGGTCTCCTAACACAGAGTAACCAATTCAGTAACCAATTTTGTATGAATTGAGAGTTGGAACATTATTTTTCTCCATCTTAAAATTTACATAGATCTCTAACCAAGTTTGAAAAATTATTCATAACTAAAGGCTCTCAAACAGATTTGTTATCTGAAATATATTGTCAGACCTACAGAACTAGAATTTTTTTGATAAAAACAAGTTGGGAAACAGTGTTTCATATGAATATAGAAGACAACAAAGAGGAAATATGGAAAATATAATATGATACGTGGATGTAGCTGCACATGAAAACGTTTACAAGATAATGAATGTACAGTATCTAACATGATATATAAAATATGACAGAATATGTTGGAACATAGTCGGCAATATATGCAGATTTTAAATATATACTGTATAGTGGTCATATATTTTTAGATATAATGGGTTTGTTGTGTAAATTGATTCACTCTGTAAGAAAAACAATGTGGTATAAATTACCTTTGAATCCATTGTTTTTGTTTTTAGTCTCTAAATGGATTACTAAAGGATTATTGAAACTTCAGCTTGTACACTAATAGCAAAAAATTCGAAGTACTGTACAATTTTGATACAAGAGTATTAATGCATAAGATTTTCTTGCCCAATAATATGGGATGGTTACATTACTAAAACTGATTACATTCAACTATCAGATAAAATGAATTATTATTAATTATTTAGAATAAGACAGAATTATAAGAATATAAGTAAGGAAATCTTTGAGATGGTATGAAATTAACAAGTGGTTTATCTCTAATTAGGTCATTCAAATGGTTTAACTCTTGCTCATCTTCAACTCTTTGGGCCAAATAAAATTACATATTTTCTTTTTACATTTAGCTTGGAAATGTATTTTCAAATAATTAATATAATTTATAAACAAACCTAATCTAGAACCTTTGAAACTGTTTCCCAACTGTGTAAGAAAGCAGTAAAGAATGCAAGAAACCTAAGATGTGTTGTAGCTTGTTCTTTCTAATTTGTCTCACACTAAAGTAATGCTTACCATAATGTGCAAATTCTGTTTCAGAGTCAGTAATAGGAACAAACTAATTAAAATCAATTAATTGAGTAGTTTTCTAATAAAAGGGGAAAGTTAATTAAATTTATTTTCAACTTAATTGATTAATTTAAATTAGCATTTCAGTACTTACTTAGTTACACAATTGTTATTAATTAAATTGTTAATTAGTTAAATGAGAAACTAGGCTAAAGATCCAACAAATTCCACATTTCCCAAATCTTTGAATTTTTGAAAATCTGTTTCTTGCTATTCATTAGTCTCTCGGTGTCTGAGAAAAAAATATTTAGGTAACAAGATTCAAAACACATGAAACATGAACGGCTATAGTAATTTTTGTTTATTTTTTCATGATTACTGTATGATTGGTTAGTTTTTACAAGTTAAAAGATATTAAGTCAGTAATTGGTGGGAGTAAAAATGCTGCTCTTTGCATCTATCAGGGTTGGGGAATTATTATAGCATTTAAAATAAAGATTCAAATCACCACAGTAGTGAATGGCTATAGTAATCTTTGTTTATATTTGTTTATGATTAGAGTATAGATTAGTTAATGTAAGGGTAGTTAATTGAAAGTTTAAAAGATTTTAAACCAACAAATAGTAAGGACAGTTAGGGATGACCTTTGCATTCAGATTAACATGGATACTAGAACCTGGACACTGCATAAGCTACCTCATCTGTCCCAAGAACATGAACTCTGAAGATCACCCTGGGATTTTTGCTGGGATACACATGGGGATCACTAAGCCCAAGGAATGGGGAGGCTAAAGATTATAAAGAAAGGAGAAAGGGAAAGCAAGAAAGGGAATATTGGTGGACAAGAAAGAAATTTTCAAAAGTCTATGCAGCTATTTCCTTTTCTCCCAAGCTCTGGGCAGGGACAGGGGTGGGTTGGGAGGGATTAAAAATCAGTGAGGGCATTTTTCAACTTGATACTGTAATGATTATTAACTTAAATGTAAATGATAATGCAGGTTGAGTCCACCTTATCCAGAATTATCCAGTATCTGAAATATTTCAAAATCCAAAATTGTCTGTATGGGTGGCTGGTTCAGTGTACACAAACTTTGTGTCATGCACAAAATTATTAAAAATATTATGGATAAAATTATCTTCAGACTATGTGTATAAGGAGTATACAAAACATAAATAAACTCTTCTCAAACATGGCCACATAGCCCAAAAAATCCACAAAAAACTACAAAACATAAATGAATTTCATGTTTATACTTAGGTCCCATATCCAAGATATCTTATTACGGATATGTGATTATTCCAAAATCCCCAAAACTCTGAAATCCAGAACACTTCTGCTGTCGAGATAAGGGAGACTCAATAACATAAATGTAATAGTTAATGTCCCTTAATTCCAACAGAAATTCAATTGTATTAGATTTTCTAGCTTATAAACGATTAACTAAAAAAGATTACCCTATTCTCTAAACTCTCCTATCTCTGCTCTTGTTACTTCTTCCTATTTTTCTGGTACAGTAATAGCTGCTGTACTGGTAAAAACATAAAATATACATCAAACTAGTACAATATACAAATCTGTTGTTAGAATCATAGAATCATAGAGTTGGAAGAGGCCACAAGGGCCATCCAGTCCAACCCCCCTGCCATGCAGGAACTCTCAATCAAAGTACCCCTGACATCTGGCCATCTAGCTTCTGTTTAAAGACCTCCAAGGAAGGCGATTCCACTACACTGTGAGGGAGTGTGTTCCACTGTCGAACAGCCCTTACTGTCAGGAAGTTCCCCCCAATCTTTAGGTGGAAACTCTTTTCTTGTAGCTTGCATCCATTGTTCCGGGTCCTGTTCTCTGGAGCAGCAGAAACCAAGCTTTCTCCCTCTTCAATATAACATCCCTTCAAATATTCAAACAGGGCTATCATATCACCTCTTAACCTTCTCTTCTCCAGGCTAAACATCCCCAGCTCCCTAAGTTGTTCCTCATAGGGCTTGGTTTCCAGACCCTTAAACCAAGGGAAAAGATATTTTGCTTTGATTTAGGGGTGATTTTTTTTACCCCATATCAAAAGACAAAACTTGACAAAGAATGCAGAATGTGAATACTCTGTCTGGTAGTTAAAGTTTAACTGATTTAAAGTTTTCTTGAGAAGTACACTTCAAGTAGATATAAAGATATTTGAATGATAAAATGAAGAGTTACTTCAAACATCATACAATGTTAAATCCCTGGGCAGAAAGAAAGAAACACGAAGACCTGTTTTGACATATGAGTTCCTCTAGTAAATGAAACATTTCAGTAAATGTTGGCGGTGTGTATCTCTTGTGTGGAAGAAACAGAATAGTGGTACGAATGTGTAGTGAGGATTCATTAAAGCAAGAAACACCACATTCATTGTCTGTCCTTGACACAATGTTAAGGGCAGGGTTTCATTTTCTGATCCTTCTTTTGTTTCTTTTTTGAATGCTTCTGAATATTGTTGTATAAGTGTTATTGTGTTATTATTCAAAAGATTATTTTCAGCTAGCTTTGAAACTGTATGTTACAATCCATTGGAGTATTTTGGGTTTTTTTTTTTAAAATAGGATTGATTCTATTCTTTGTTTAAACCCAAATTTTATTTGCTCCCTCCTTTTGTGTATGTGTGTCAGAAAGTGATCAAGCAGCTCAGATTTTTGAGCCCCTATATCCAGAGAAAACTGAATATATCTTCAGTGGCAGTGACAGAGAAATAGTTCAAGAAAAGATGATTTAACATTTCTCCATGGAGCAATCTAGGTTGAAATTAAAATCATAAGCAGTCACAAATGTGATCTGTATCTTCCATTTTCCCTTGTTTCTATGGTATTTAGGTTTCTTTCTTTCTTTCTTTCTTTCTTTTCTTTCTTTTCTTTCTTTCTAGTACACTTTATGATCATAAAAAGAAATAATTTGTCATAGTAAAGTAAATTCAGTTTTAAGTAGAATAGTATGATAACAGTTACGGAATACGTGTAAAGTACTGGCATTTAAATCTAGCTGAATGTTATTCATTGCTAGGTGTTTTTGAATGTATGTGTGTGTAGTTTGTGCCACAGTATTTATACAGGTGAACCCAAGACTTGTAGAAATCATTATTTATATTACTGGGAAGCATGAATATAGTTAGCAAGTTTTAGGTCTCATTAACACGTTTTCCAGAAGGGAAGCACCTTTAGTGTCACAGCAGAAATAACAAAGGGTGTTGAGGCCTATTAGAAAAATACAAATATATTATAGTGGGTGTTTATGTAAACCTAAGCCCACTCAGAATGATAAAGACTTGCTCCCATTAGAAAGGAAATAGTGTCTGCAATGGCTCAGAGAAAATAAGAGGATGTTCTCACTTAAGATTTGAAATGATTTAAAATACGTTTTTAATAGATCCGATTCAAAATAACCCTGGTCTTATCCCGCGTTCCAAATCGCTTTTATTCTTCGTTCCCATCTGGTTTTTTAAATCGAAGTTTTTACCTGCAAGCGTTCCTACTTGGCATGAAATCGGTGTTTAAATAAATCGATTCTTCTCCTCCATACCTTATTTGGAGCTGTCAATCAATAGTATGTCAGATTCAATCCCTAAGTATGTCAGAATGACGTAACGTAACGGATATTTGGAAGCGATTTATCTTTTGGCATCGTTTCCCATTTTCCTTGACTGTGTGTGGAATCGATGTATTTTGGCAGTTGTTCCCCCACATGGACCAATGAAGGCCGCTTAATCGCTCAACGTCCTCATCTACGTCTCCCCAATTAACTGCCATACTCAGTGCAGGGATCCTGGGAATGGTAGTTTATATGGCACCAGCACACTCTGGCAGAGGAGGATAAATGTCTCACAAACACAACAGTTCCCATAATTCCTTAGTACTGAGCCAGGGCAGGTTAAGGGGTCTCAAACTGTATTATTCTACAGTGGGTTTGGAACTACAGCTGAGGGTTTTTTATTCATTCAAAAAGGTTGACTTTAAATACCTATATATATATATACACACCACACACACACACACACACACACACACACTCATGCATATATAATATACATGTGTGGCAACACACCACCACAGGGTTGGAAAATGGGATCAAGGAGGAGAAGGCAGTCAGTTTAAAGTGGGATAGAGGACACAAGACAGAAAAGGGGAAAAGAGAACGATCCCAGCGTCAAGAGGCTGCAGACCTAAGAGGAGAGGAGCGAGTGAAAGCCAAATAAAGCAAGAGACGTCCCAAGACACGCCAGGGGAATCCCTTCAGAGCAGCCACGAGATCATGGGGGAGGGCTTCTGGCAAAGCACAATTTGGGAACCCAAGCTGTTTCCAGGGAACTATGGGATGGTTTGCAGGGCAGCATCCCCTCTTCAGTGTCCCCAAGAGAGCCAGGGAGATCCCTTCCGGAGCACGAGAAGAGATCAATGGGGGAGGCTTCGGCAAAGCGATTTGGAGAGCCCAAGCTGGTTTCCAGAGGAACTATGGGATGGGTTTGCAGGGCCGCCTCCCCTCTTCATGTCTCCCAGATAAGCCGGGAGAATCCCTTCAGAGAGCACCGCGATCAATGGGGAGGCTCTGGCAAAGTGAATTTGGAGAGCCCAAGCTGTTTCCAGAGGAACTATGGGATGGTTTTGCAGGCGCGCATCCCCTCTTCATGTCTCCCAAGATAGCCAGGAGAATCCCTTCAGAGACGACAGGATCATGTGGGGAGGCTTCTGGCAAAGCAAATTTGGGGAACCCAAGCTGTTTCCAGAGGAAACTATGGGAGGGTTTTGCAGGGCAGCTCCTCTCTTCATGTCTCCCCAGACAGCCAGGGAGAATCCCTTCAGGAGCACAGAAGATCAATGGGGGAGGCTTCTGGCAAAGCGAATTTGGAGAGCCCAAGTGTTTCAGAGGAACTATGGGATGGGTTTTGCCGGGCAGCATCCTCTCCATGTCTCCCAAGACAGCCAGGGAGAATCCCTTCCGAGAGCACAGAGATCAATGGGGAGGGCTTCTGGCAAAGTGAATTGGAGAGCCCAAGCTGTTTCCAGAGGAACTATGGGATGGGTTTTGCAGGCAGCATCCCCTCTTCATGTCTCCCCAAGACAGCCAGGGAGATCCCGTCAGAGAGCACAGAGATCAATGGGGGAGGCTTCTGGCAAAGCGAATTTGGAGAGCCCAAGCTGTTTCCAGAGGAACTATGGGATGGGTTTGCAGGGCAGCATCCCCTCTTCATGTCTCCCAAGATAGCCGGGAGAATCCCTCAGGAGCCACAGAGATCAATGGGGGAGGCTTCTGGCAAAGTGAATTTGGGAGAGCCCAAGCTGTTTCCGCGGAAACTATGGGATGGGTTTTGCAGGGCAGCCATCCTCTCTTCATGTCTCCCAAGACAGCCAGGGAGGTCCCTTCAGAGCGCACAGAGATCAATGGGGGAGGCTTCTGGCAAAGTGAATTTGGAGAGCCCAAGTGTTTCCAGAGGAACTATGGTGGGTTTTGCAGGGCAGCTCCCCTCTTCATGTCTCCCAAGACAGCCAGGGGAATCCCTTCGCGAGCACAGAGATCAATGGGGGAGGCTTCTGGCAAAGCGAATTTGGGAACCCAAGCTGTTCCAGAGGAAACTATGGGATGGGTTTTCCAGGGCCGCATCCCCTCTTCCTGTCTCCCACAAACAGCCCGGAAGAATCCCTTCAGAGAGCACAGAGTCAATGAAGGAGGCTGCTGGAAAGCAGGGAGGGAGGACTCTTCCCAAAGATTCTCTTCCAGGGTGGAGGAGAAAGCAGATTCCATTTGAGAAAGTGAGGGAGAAGGCTCTCTTCCCCCCCCCCCACTGATCAGAGCCCTTCCCTGTCTGGGCGAGATCAGATGCTTCCTCGCGAGGGGCCTTCCTTTCCTGTCTGGGGCGAGATCAGAGCCCACGCGGGCAGGGAATGCCTCTTCGCGAGGAGGCTTCCCTCTCCTGCCTCTCTCCATTAGAATGGGCTCTCCACCCACAGAGGGGAGGTTGCCAATCCACCGGGGGAAGCCTTGGTAGTCCTTTGCAGAATGCAGGCGCTTGAGCAGCCGGGACTTCAGGCGCTTAAAGCGCTGAAGAGATTAAGCGCCTGTAAACCAGAAAAAAAAATAATCCTTATCTCTATTGAAAGACCACAGCGGACAAAGGGTGAGGGAAGCAAAAATGGGCGACAGCCAGACGGATGGGGACAGAAAGGCAACTCCCCCAAGGCCAGCCCCATCGCATCCGCTCCTCCCATCCATCTAACCCGATTTCAAGGCTGTCGTTCCTATTTAAATGCTCCGGTTCCTACCTCGAATCCAATGGAAAAACGTAGTATGGTCAGACCCTAGTTTTTTTAATGTGCGTTAAATGACGAAAACTCGATTCAAAATTTTATTCCGCTCTACGATTTGATTTGTAGTGGGACGATTGGGTTGCTCTAGAAACCGTTCTAGGTTTTAAATCGGAACTCATAGAAAGCCACTCCCTTGGATTCGATTCAGAACGATGGGTTTCAACTAGTGGGAACATCCCTAAGTTACTTTATATGTGGACGAGCCATAGGAAAGAGCACTGAAATGTAACAGAGCAGCACACCCATTTCCAAGAACCTGGTCATCAACTGTCTGCTCTGATCTTGCAAATGCAAACTATATCCTCTTAGGTTTTTTGTGGGTTTTTTCAGGTTATGTGGCCATGTTCTGAAGAGTTTATCCTGATGTTTCGCTGGCACTGTGGCTGGCATCTTCAGTGGCCACATAGCCTGAAAAACCCACAAAAAACTATGGAAGCTTCGATCACATATATCCTCCTTGTTTGAATCTATTCACCAAGTCTCCCTCTTTTCTGTCAGGTTCCACTCTACTGAGCATTATTTTCTTTTCCAAAGAGTCTTGGATTTCACAATAGTCCAAGTATGACAGCCTCAATTTAGTTATATTCACTTCTAGTGAGAGTTCAGGCTTCTGATTTGCTACTAAGATCTTATTTGTTGCCAGACATGGCCCGGTAGGAAAACTTTTACGCTAGCATCAACATTTCAAATGAATTGATTCTAGTTCTGTCCGCTTGCATACATAGAAACTCAGAAATCCCTTGGCTTGATGATTTTGACTTTGTTAACTGTGACGGCTCAGGATCTATCTACGTTCCTTCATGCTGCCTGTCCAATGTCTGTATTTTTGTTCTGGATTTCTTCACTGCCATTCCCATGTGTGTTTAATGATCTGCATGAAGTACACACTTCGTATTTGTTTTCTTATATCCATCGTTTTTAATTCTGTTACCTCTGCCTGACTCCGAGTGCTACATCGATACATTCCAATGGCCATTTGGGATTATTTGACACTGGACACACTAAAGGCATTGGCATTAACGCAGAGGGACCTTCCTGTATATACAAAGACCATTGAAGGATAGGCCAAAATTGGTACCTTAGGCCGCACGTCCTATCTCAACATGCTCGGCTCACCTGCCCCCCCTGGGCAACCCCAATGTTGCTGCGTACACAGACGAGGATTCATGTGCTCATTAGTGATGAACCTGCTGCGGGCTTCGAGTCCCATGGGAGCAATGCCATTACATTCTAGGCTGTGTGAACTTTCATGATGATCCAGGTTTATTGTGGCGGTTGGGGGTGGGAAGATTAGCACTGCCAGTTGGAAGGATGCAAAAAAGTTTATTTGTTCATGAAACACAAAGAGTCTTTAAAAATCTGGCTCACAAGCCACAAATTTTGCCCCCCCAGTTAGAATCCTGTATTGACTTTCAAATTATATTTGGTGGGTTCTGGTGTTTGTTGTGGAAGTGGGCAGCATGTCTTAGAAAACACATTCTCATTGTTGCCATTTATACTGGTGCTGATAATGCGTGATGTGTTTAAAACCAATTGGGGTATGACTTGTGGGCATTGGTCCATGGACGTGTATTAAATTAGCCTGTGTTTCCTTCAAAAAAACACTTCTGGAAAACAGAAATAGGATTGAGGTGATGATAGGATAGCTGGTCTTACAGATATCTTGAGGGGATTGGTCACATGGCCGCATTAGCAATCTTGTTCTGACTGTTATCTTGGCACCTCAACTGGATTCAGAACTGCAAATTACAGAAAAGAAATTAGACTAATGTTAGGAAGATGTTCCTGCAGTAGTTTCTGGTGAACTATTTTGGGAAGTTGGAAGACTAATGTTTCTTTGAACATTTTTGAAACAGAGCTGGATGGCCAGGGCTTTGTATTACTTGCATTGCTGGGATGTTGTGTCGATAACCTTTGGGACATTTCCAACTCTACAATTTTATGATGCTACAAAGATGCCCCCAACTTTGCCTATTTCTTGTTCTTCCGTCTGTTCTGAGAGAGAGAATGAGAAAGGAGTGAGGGAGAAGGCATTGCCTGTGTCCTTTGTGCAGTCTTCTTGCTCTGGCTGAAAGCTATGTTAGTCCTGTTTAAAAATCTCCTTTAAACCACCTTGTTGTGGGCTGATGCTCCATAAACACTTGACAATTTGGGACTGAAAAAAAGTGGTTGTTTTCGAATGTCATGCATTTAATCCCCTAGTGTATGTATGATAACACCTCTAAAAGCTCTGTTGTGTGTCTAGGCTTAAAACAGAACCTCTCTTCCTAAACATTACATGCCTTTTAAATGCTCTGTGAAATAATGTGCCAGGATTGAGGTGTTTTTTTGCAGCACATGACAATGTTCATATAGACTCCTCCTCCGGCTGAGTTCACTGATGAACTACAGCTTGATGATGTCTGAAGTTCCTTCCGTCAATGTACAAGACAAAATGCCATAAATCACATCCAACGGACTTGCCCACCCTCCCTAGGAAAAGCCGCTCCATGTTATTGCTATTTCCATAGATAGGTCCTGTGTCGAGTTCCGTCTGAATGCAGGTAGAATTTCAGAAGGACACAAATGAAAATCAGATGTGGCTTAATCTCATTCAACTTGTGTGTCACTGCCTGTGTATGAAGTATGATATTAATAGTGAGCAAACTGGTCAGCTATGGCCCTCCCTGCCCTCCCTCCCTCCCTCCCTTCCCAATCTCAATCTCAGTCTCAATCTCAGTCTCAATCTCAATCTCTGAGTTAGCAACATCCCACATCAATTCTGAAAATATAACTTCACTTGGGGAAAAACAGCTTAAAAATAAAAAAAATAAATTAAAAGAAAAACATGGGAAATTACTCAGCTATATTTGGCTATCTGCATTATACTTCGCCCCTCCATTTTCAGGATTTGGAGTCCGTGTCCCTCAGAAATAGTGAGAGGCAAATGAAGGCAACACATTGGGGCATGTGGCCGAGGGTGCACACAGCTGTGCACACAGGAGAGTGCTGCCATTGGAGTCAATAAGGATTCCAATATGCCGCTATTTTCCATTTTTCACAAGGGAGTCCCGGAATGGATCCCCCACAAAACAGAGGGGCGACGTATTTCTATTTACTGCACAGTACTAGTTAATGGTTAATGTTGATTGTTAACAGCCATACATCAGAAAACAGGTTTTTTCTTGGGAGTATGGGCAGGTTTTGTTTGTATTTGTTGGATTCCTTTGAGAGAAAATCATGGTATGTATTGTAACAGCAGATTAATTTTCTGTACCTGCTATTTTTGATTTTACCTTTTCTGCTTCATATATTAACTCCATTTGTTGTTGTGGGCCCTTCAAGTCATTCTATTTATGGCAAACCTATTGCAACCTTTTCCTGGCAAAATTTGTTCAGAGATGGTTTGTTTTTTCCTTCCTTTGAGGCTGAGAGAGTGTGACTTGCCCAAAATCATTGAGTGGGTTTCCATGATTATGGGGATTGAGCACTGGTCTCCACAGTTGTATTCCAAGGCCCAAGACAGACCATGCTGACTGGTCCCACCTCTTTTACTACGACTGTTATTTTATGCTGATTTTATATTTTAATTGATGTGTGTGAGCTGCCTTGAGAACATGTTAGGATAGAATATGGGTACAAATGTTTGAATGACAGAGAATGATAGAGGGAAAGCACACCTCTTTCGGGATTTATGAAGGTGCATTATAAGAATATTGCAAATACAAATCACATTTTAACAAACAACAAATTACCATACCTTACGTGGGGAAATCCTTTTGCTCTAGACAAAAAATGCGTATGCTTGAGCCCCGTTGAATATAGAGGGTTGTGTCTGAGGCGCAGAAGAGGACATGGGCTGTGGGCACACGCACCATTCTTCTTTGCTGTGCAGCTTCAGCGTAAGCTGAAAGTCACATTATGTGCACCGCTATGGTGCAGTGCACGTACAGTGCGCCCTCCCCTTCCGTGGGGATCTGTTTTGGATCCCTCCGCGGAGGGGAAATTAGTGTATGCTGAAGCCCCATAGTATGAAGTATGGGCTCGTGCCTGCAGCGATTTGTGCCAAGGTGGCGCGCACTGTGCCCACAGGTCACACGCCCCATTAGTTTTTACAGGCTGCGTGATGGGCTCTTCCAGTGTGGGCTTTCAGCGTATGCTGAAAGCCACGTATGGTGCACCCACATAAAACAC
Source organism: Sceloporus undulatus (assembly GCF_019175285.1). NCBI lineage: Eukaryota > Metazoa > Chordata > Lepidosauria > Squamata > Phrynosomatidae > Sceloporus > Sceloporus undulatus. Next base: position 70,428,711 of record NC_056522.1, on the reverse strand, counting down.
AGGCGTGCTGTATATACTAAATCAAATAATTATCACCTGTCCCCAAAGTTCACACATCCCTACCAGTGCGGATTTGATTGTAGAACACTCTACATGTGCTGCTTAGCAGTACTCAGACCTTTAAAAAAACCTTTATTACAATGAAAAAGGGCTAATCCTTATCCCTAGCAACTGCAGAGCCTCTCCTATCTGGTTCTGCTTCTCTTTGAACTGAATTGGTAAGGACAAATCCCTTGCTTTAGTGTTTCACGATGCACTGGACCATTGCCTCCTCCCAAATATTATTCTACGGTGAACTTGCCATGGGTCAGCGTAGAGGGGCGCCCCAAAGAAGAGATACAGGACTTCCCTGGAAACAAGATCTCAGGCTTGGCCAGATAGCACCAACACCATGATTCCTCCCTGGTCTCGCATCTGGAGGCATGTAGATGCGCACTATCCATGACGCTGCAGCCATCTTCGCAAAGCTCACACCACCGAACGAGCCTCGAAGAGAAAACGACAACGCAGAAGAACGCGCAACCTGGAACAATCACCCAAGTAGACTTTCTGCTGTGCTTTCTGCAACCGGACCTTTTTATCCCGAATTGGCCTTTTTAGTCACCCAACGCACTTGTTACAAAGCACGGGATGAGTCCTACTGAATCTTCGCTTCACGATGCAAAGCCAGAGAGGGCCAGATCAGAGTGTATGCAATTGCCTTTTAGGACTTTATCACATGTGGCTTTTAAACCACGCTTTCCCATGGAAGGGAAGTGGCATCGGCGAAGTTGATCACATGATGCCACTTCCCTGCCATAGCTGCCCTGTCCCGGGTATCCTCTTCATTCATGGGAGAAACCAGCGAATGAGCTGCCAATGTGTGATGACCTGGGTACAGAAAAATCCTTCCTGGGGCAGTCGTGTATTGACAGTTCCATGGTGTCATGTCCCATCCTCTCCCCCCTCCCACTCACTATTTTTTTTTTAAAAATTCTCCTTTTTTTTGTCATGTAGTTCAGGACTCTGCCAGCATCAAGGTTTCCATAAAAAAATTTAAAACAGTGAACTGGGCTGCAGAGCTCAAAATAGCACAAGCAAGGTATAAAAGAAAGAAAGAAAAGAAAGAAAGAAAGACATGCTGGGGAGGGAGGATGGAGTTAAGGGAGAGGACAAGAAGGGAGTGCAAAAGAGGCATCAGTCGCCAGTTGATGAAGAAACTTATGTAATAATAATAATAATTATTATTATTATTATATTATTATTATTTATTATTATTTTCTAACCTGCCCTCCCATCAAGATCGAGGCAATAACAGTGACATCCAACAAGACTGAGGTAGTAACCAGTGGCAATAAAAGTGGTATGTTGCTGCTTCTTTCTTCCCCCGACCTCCATGATTGCAGTGAGAAAGAGCTGGTTGATAAAGTCCTTAAAGTTGCACATTTCTGGTATGTTTGAGACAATACTGAAAGTAAGGAGAAAGCCTGGGAAGGGGTTAATACCATTGAGGCAGGCCCATTTTTTTTAACTCTCCTCAGATTTAGCCACCCATGCTATTTCTAGGCAAAAATGGTAGCTACATGGGCTATGGCAGCGGCTCCTTCTGCCCAATCATAATTTCAGCTCTGCTTCACTTTTTCTCAACCTTTCTCTTCCCTGCACTCGACTAATAGCAGACTTTAATGTTATTTTCCTTGGCTTTCAGAGAGGATTCTTTTTTCAATCATATATTTGTAACCTTCAGGATACATCTTGAAAGTTTCAGCTCCTTGCTGCCATGTTTAAAATAACTCCAAGGCATAGTGTTTTTGTCACTATTCTGTCCTTGGGCAAGGACAAGTATGTGTCAATTTCTTTTGCCAGTTGACAGTGACAGCTTTGCCTTTTTCAGTTTCTTGGTGCTACTGTTGATCTCATGTTCTTCAATGTCTGCTGAAACAGTTAGGATTTCAGAAGCAGGAACATCAGTTTCCTTCACACATTTCTTATTGGTGTCGTCATCCCTGACATGGTTCAGTAATAAATTAAGATCTTCTAGATGAGTGATGTTGCTGCACAAATTGCATGCTGTTCTCTTGGATGAAAATGAGACTTTGAGTGCTGGAACCTCCCCAAATGCATAAACAAGAGTCGCCAAGCCACTGAACAGGAGTATGTCTCCAAGAGGAGGAAAGAGATCCTGGCATGGATTCTGCCAGTTGACTTTTTCATTCAGTGAATTCTGTAGGGGATGTTTCTAACTGTGATTTGTGTTTACCAGACAGACTGTTGTGCAGTCATTCAGTGTAATGTTGTGGTGCAGATTTAAGCCACAATGGCACTGCAGTGTTCCACGTGTTCCACAGGGTAGGTGGCTTACTAATATGTACTCAACAGACATGCAGATGATAGGTAGTAAAAAGCGTTCCAGATGGGAAAGATTCTGACTTACTTATAAATGGTATATCTCAACTGTGATTTTAAAGAGGCAAGCCATGTTTAAAACTATTGTAAGAGTTTTCCGAGTAGTGGGAGGGTTTACACAGTTTTTTAAAAGATGTTCTTGGTCTGTCTTTCTACACAGAACCTAAGTTATCTTGTTGTCCATCGCAATAGCAATAGCAGCTTCAGTTATTGTACCGATTCAACCGATCGAAGAGGCCGAAGCCGTTTGCAGCTGTACGCAAGTGTCCCCACAAGCTAGTATGCATTTGGTGACCTTGGAAGGATGCAAGCCTGAGTCAAGCTTGAGCGTTGGGCTGGTATGACACTCACAAACGCATGGCTGTGTGAGTGAGCGGGCCTCCAGGAGGGAGGGACTCCCACCATATTCCCGAGGGGAGTTTGTTCCACTGTCCCAACAGCCCTTACTGTCAGGAAGTTCCTCCTAATGTTGAGGTGGAATCTCTTTTCCTGCGAGGCTTGCATCCAGTGTTCCGGGTCCTGTCTCTCTGGAGGGCAGAAAATACGCTTGCCTCCCCTCCTCAATCATGACCATCCCTTCCCCAATATGTAAAACGGGCTATCAGATCACCCCCGCCTCGTAACTTCTCTGCTCCAGGCACATCCCAGCGCCCTAAGTGGGTCCTCGCACAGGGCATGATGTCCAGGCCTTCCCCACCATTTTAGTCGCCCCCTCCTTTGGCCACGCTCAGGTTCTCTACAACCGTTTGATTGTCGTGCCCAGAACTTGACCACAATCTTCTAGGTGGGGCTGACCAGAGCAGAATAGAGTGGCACTTACTTCGCTTGATCTAGACACTCTCCTTCTATTGAGCAGCCTAAAATGTGCATTGGCCTTTTTGCTGCCACATAACACAGTTGACTCTGTTCACTTGTGGTCTACTGGCCTCCCAGATCCCTTTCACCCGGTGTCGTCTCATTCAGCCAGGTTCCCCCTGCTATATCTGTGCACTTTTATTTTTCTGCCCTAAGGCAGTACCCTACAGGTCTCCATGTTGAACGTCATTGTTAGCTGGCCCAGCTTTCGAATCTCTTAAGGTCTTTGAATTTGATCCTGCTCCTCTGGCGGTATTAGCTACTTCTCCTAGTTTGGTGTCATCTGCAAATTGGAAGTATCCCCCAATTCTGTCATCTAAGTAATTGATAAGCTGTGCCGCAACGCACGGCCCCAGGACAGAACCTGTGGTACTCCCCTGGTCCACTTCTCTCCAGGAGAAAGGCGCCACTGTTGAGCACCCTTTGTGTTCGGCCGTCAACCAATTACAAATCCAGTCGGTACCTTCTTTGTCTAGCCTCACAGTTCACTAGCTCGTGTTGCCAAGAAAGGCATGGGGAACCCTGTCAAGGCCTAACTGAAATCAAGCTATACTATATCCACAGCACGCGTCTCTACCAATCTGGTAATTTTATCAAAAAAAGAGATGATATTTGTCAGGCTCGACTGGACTGTAACTTCCACCAACCCAGCGACCATAATGATGAGCACGCAGGGGAAGGGTGAATGCCAAACAATTGGATAGGAGAGGTAGATGTAAGGAATGATGTAAAATGGCTGTTCAGTAATTCCTGTCCAGTATTCATGAGGGCCCCACAACGTGCCGCCCCCCAGCCAAGAATCGGTGTTTTGTAGTGATGCCTCTTAGAACACAGTCCCGTGTGCCTAAATAGGACACCCTTAGGAATCGTCTTTTGCTTATCTTGTGAGGTGTGGGCAGAGTGACGTCAGGACCTGCGAATCTCACTGCGCATGTGCAGCGTGTCTCCAGGGCCCATTACAACACACTCGAAGGTTCAGGGATACAAAAGAAAGGAGGTGAATGCTTGCGCAGCTTCCGATCCCATTCCCAGAGCCCTGGAGCATCACAATGTAGTAAACAGAGCTCAGAACGCACTGTAACCAGAGGGATAACCGGGTTTTGGGAAGTTTAACCAGCACATCGCCAGTATGATTGTATTGATAACTAGAGTGTATGTGGATTAGTCCGTGTGCTTCACAGTTATTGCTACTGGTACAGAGGCTATCTGCACTTGTCCAACTAATTTACATCAGGCTGGGGACATTGTTCTTGAAGTGTAATCATGACTATTGTAGATGTTTATGAAGTTCCTCTAACATGATTTCAAGTACATGGACAGGATCTTCATACACACAACTGAATAGTTTCCAAAATTTACATGTTACTCAGGAACAAAGTCCTGAGAATAGAAATTCCCCATGGGTCCATTCTGATAATTAGAATGTCTCCTCTGCTCAGTGCGGAAAGTATTTCAGCAATTTCCAATACGGCGCCATTTGCTGGCTGCTTTCAGGATCTGGTGATGGTGGTGTGTGGCGCTTTTAATTGGAGTGGCCTTGTAGGATTAATGTTGTACTGTTCCCTCGGTATAAGATGGAGGGGATTCGGGCCTGGTAAGGTCCTGACTATGTACTGGTTGCGCTTTCTTTCTTCCTCATGTTCTCAGTTTCCGCATTGTTTACAGAAAAATGAACATGTAAAAAGCCCCTGCCTAAGAGTAATATCCATGCATAAATTTAGATGCATGTTTGCAAAATTATGGGAACTAGATGTACGTTCTGGACCTCTGACACCAAGTGACTTACACCTTTCCCATTACAGTACAAAAAGCCAAATGCGTGATCGGGGAAATAGTAAACGCAGATATATTCCCCGCTTCACGTATGATCACAGAAAACTGGTGTTTTATGTTTCAGTTCTACACTTGTGTATTGTCTTTTAAGGGGGGGGGGTTTGAGGGTTTGGACTGTAGATTTTAATCTTGTAAACCGCCCTGATTGCATTTGGGTAGAGAGGCGGATATAAATAATTTTATATATTTCTTCTT